>NC_058408.1:13854105-14179092 GCF_002201575.2 Neomonachus schauinslandi | reverse complement strand
AGGAAGGAAGGAAGGAAGGAAGGAAGGAAGGAAGGAAGGAAGGAAGGAAGGAAGGAAGGAAGGAAGGAAGTAAAGAAGGAAGGAAAGAAAGGATCAGTAAACCTTAGAAAAATTTTTACTCATTGCTTAAAGTATAAAAATTGGTGAAAACCTAGATTTACAGCAGCAAGGTGTGTAAATCTACATCCCTAAATGATGTAATCCTGCTGCTATACTCACTGAAAAAGTATTCCTACTTGAGGCCATAAGGATTAATGTTGCTCTCTTGGTAATACACCAAGAAATAGTTCAGTGTCTTTTAAGACAAAGCAATATAACACTCTAAATGTACAAGCAACATTGCTCCAGGAAACACATTTGTCTGCCAGAGCCAAATAGTAATCCTAATTTAATGAACATCCCCAGTTTGTTGAGCCTACTGGGGAATGAAAGAGTCTTTTGGGAAAGTCTGAAAATGAACTGTGCCAATTGATTAGGCAGCTTTTTATTTAGGGGGAAGTTTAAGTGCCTGGAATACTTGACTGAAAGATTTGAGAGTTCTCTCAAAATGGAGTCTATTATCCAAGACTATCCCTTCACTGCTGAGGGAAGGGGAAACAGTCATCTATATATTAGATACTTGTCCTGCTTCCAGACAAGTTCCTTGTTTCTTTGTATCTTAAGATCACCACAAGATATACTAGCTACAAGAAACAAGACTCCTGTGCACAATCAAAAAAGGAACAATATTAGATCCATTTGTTCATTCATTCATTCATTCATTCACACCTGAAGTGTTGGAAATGCTTGAAAGATAGTCTTTTCAAAGGGCCCTTTTATAGAGAATTGCATGCCATAAGGCAGGACCAAGAAAATTTAAAACAACTGGTATTTTCTTGATTTTTGGGGTAGTGGTAGCTGGGGGGCTCACTGAGCAGGCTTTAGTCAGGAGTTATGTCAAAGTGTAGGTAATTATTCAGAGAGTCCTCACCACTTCTCAGACACCAGCATCCCTCTCCTCCTTCTGAAGCCCGTTCTCGAGCAGTGACTGTTGGTTTTAACAAGGGAGTTAAACAAGGTTTAACAAGCGGTACCTGCCCAGTCTAAGGAGACGCGTTTTGCAGTCAGCTCTGAACTATTCTGCACTCTGTTCTCCCTGGATAAAACTTTTATTGTTCTCTAAGATTTGGTATCTCCTTTTCTACAGGACTGTCTGGTGGTGGCCGGAATTCCCTTTCGCCTTAGAATTTTGTAGTAGAAGTAGTGTCCTCTCTTTTCCCCTTCTGTGGCATATATGATTTCTGTGTTTGAATATTTGTGTTATCTGTTGATGAGGCTGGGCACCGGGGAGGACACATATGTATCTGCGTGCCAGGATGTTGAGAATGCCCAGATCTACCTGACAAATTTTCCAGTGTTTAGGAGCTGGTACATTTTTCACATGATGCCAAAAGTTCCTGAGGAACAGCTAACAATGAGATCTCAATTATAACCTTCTCTGATTTGGAAGCTAAGATCACACTTGCATGTTTATTTCTTCCAAGTCTCCTGAGAAATCATCTGTAGCATAGTATGGGATGTGGATTCTTACAGTAATTGGGGGGTGGGGTGAATTGTTCATATAACAAGAATAGGGGCAGAAACCATATAAATCGTTATGAAAATTTCTTCCTGGAAACTGGACTTGTGATATTTTATTGCCTGCTCCCAAGATGTCAGTAAGCATCATGAGATCAATAAAATTCCCTAAGATTCAATGAGCCAAACTGGTCTCTGTCTTCACTACATTACCCTGGATCCCAGGGAGGCTGTGGTGCTGAGTGGGGGTCCCAATAGCTCTAACTGCCATTTGCTTAAAATAACAAGTGATCTGTGAACATCCCAATGCAGAGGGAAGTAGGGGACAACAGAAGTAAGGAATAGAATTTATTTCCTTAATACCTCCTGTATTACACTTCTCTGGCTGCTGTAACAAATTACCATAAACTTGGTGGATGAAAGCAACAGGAATTTATTCTCTCATGAATCTGGAGGCCAGAAGTCTGAAATCAAGGTGTCAGTGGGGCCAGCCTCCCTCTGGGGGATCTAGGAGAGAATTTCTTCCAGCTTCTGATGCTTGTTGACATTGTGTGTGGAGGCACCACTCCAGTCTCTGCCTCTGTGGTCACCTGCCTCCTCCTCTGCTACCCCTGTCTTCTCTGCTTCTGTCTCTTGTAAGAATATTTGTCATTGGGTTTAGGGCCCACCCAAGTCATCCAGGGTGATCTCATCTCAAGACCCTGAACTTAATTACATCTGCAAAGACCCTTTGTCCAAATGGTAACATTTCCAAGTTTTGAGGATGTGGACGTGGACTTATCTTTTGGGGTCACCATTAAGATCACTATGAATTCCATGTGTCAGGTTCTCTTCTGAGTACTTGATGTATATTATCTTTGAATTTCAGAATTCAAACCCTCTGAGAACTCTGCCAGGAGCTGGCCACGTTACTGTGGACAAGTCATTCACCTATCTGGGTGGTAGCTTCCTCATTTGTAAAGTGAAGAACATGGATTAGATACTTTCTGTTGTTTCTTCCAGGCTTTACTTTAATGATTCCAGAGAGAGAGGGTACACCCCTTCTAGAAGGGGACAACAGGGGAGGCTTTATTCAATAGTCCACAATGTGAAAGGTGCCTCCTGGAGATGTGTAATGAGCTTCCCATCTCAATGGTTGGTGTTAGCAAGAAACCCTCTTAGCCACACTTCTCCCGAAGTCCCATGTATATACACAAGACTTCAAACAACTCCCCCACCACCTAAATATGACCTGACCTCACTTCAAACATCCTTCCCACAACCTAAACATGACCTGACCATTCACTTTGATTTAATGCTTTTATTCTCTTATGTTTCTGGCAACGTAGACCCAGAGCAACACTATCCATCTTGAATTGTATTTCCATATTTTATTCTATATTGTATCTCTATAGCAGCAAAAATACACCTACAAAACTTTCTATAATGACCAACACAACATCTGAAAAAATGATATCATCATAATAACAATTGGTATCTAACGTCCTGTTAAAGGAATCGAAATAATACAGTAAGGCTATACAGATCCTTGATCTGAGAAGACTTAAAATAATTTTGTTCAGTTCTACCTAGGTACCAATCACCCACAATCTTTCAGGCGTTGTACTAGAAGACTATAGATGGATATAAGAGCCTGTCCTTTCTTGCACGCTCATCTTCTAAGGAGGCAAAAACATAATACTTGTGTCCAAGCATTGGTACTCAAGTATGGGAAGCTGAAGAAAGTTCTCATGAAAAAAAAATAATAAATTGAATCAGGGATAAGACTGGGGAGAAGGAGCAAGAGACAGAGCAAAAGCTTGTTGGCTTCATTGCTAAATCATGAGAATGTGAATGCCAATCACACTGCCACTGAAACCCCAGAGGATACAATGACTCGTGACCATCAGGGGATTAATGGTGCATTTAAATTGTTCTCTCCAGAGGTTATATATGCACTGAGGCACAGAGTGGAGGTCAGAGCTGCGTGGCCCCTAATGGCAAACTTCAAAATGCCCCTGCTTTTTTCTGAGAAGGATTGATAACATCCAAAGAAGTTGTGGCAAATAGTCAGATGAGATATCTAAACTCCAAGAAAGCCTCAGGTTCCATGAGACCCACTAGTGGGTCCTAGAAATGTGTCCAGGAGAAATCTGTCCCATGGCCAGATGGAGGTTCAGTGAACATGCGTTTTGGTTCAGTGAACTCTCCCCTGCCAGGAAGGAATTAGTCATCATCCTAACAACAATAACGTGGACTGGGATACTGTGCAAAGTGTGCCTAATGTCTCCACTAAACGTCAGGGTGAGCTGTGAACTTGGCAAACTCCTATTCATTCCCAGTTAACAATTCTCTCCAATTCCCCAGTAGACTGTGGGGCCTGGTTGGCAGCTGGCTCGTAAGAGACCCAGAAATACATAATCAGTTGAGCTGAGCAAGACTTAGGAAAGAGATTCACAATAGACACAAGGCTGCTCAGGTTCAGCCTTAAGGAGACTGACAACAGCTTCCCTTCTGGAAATGGAAGGAACACCCGGAAGCAGCTCACACGGAGGAAAGCCAGTAAGGCATTTGCAACGTCCAAAATTTATCTGGTCATCATGAGAAACAGGCTGTGTAAGGGAAAGCTCAGCATGGAGAGAAGTGCTCACAGCAGCCCAGGCACATGGCAAATCGGAGAGCCACAGGTGGACAATAAAAGAAATCTATAGTCATGCTGGTTGCCAGCCTCAAAAAGTGCCACAGAATGTCAATGCCCTGCAAAGCCTAAATAACTGGAATAGCTTTCATGTGACACACAAGAGATGTTTAGGGTCTGGGCCTAGCTCAAAATTCATAGTGCCCTGCCCCTAATGACATTTTTTTTTTTCTCCAATTAAGTGTTAGTGACTGGGAAGTAGAAATAATAAGAGTAGTAGTAATAATATTAGTTTTAGTCAACTCAGGCTGTTATAACAAAAGACCATAGACTGAGTGGCTTAAACAACAGACATTTATTTCTTACAGTTCTGGAGGCTAAGAAGTCCAAGATTAAGGTACGGGTAGATGCAGTTCTTGACAAGGGCTCTTTTCCCCACTTGCAGTTGGTCGCCTTCTTGCATCTTCACATGGCGGCGGGGTCGGGGGGTATCAGGTCTCTTCCTCTTCCTATCAGGGCACTAATCCCATCATGGAGGCTTCCCCCTCAAGACCTCATCTAAATCTAATCATCTCCCAAAGGCACCATTTCCAAATACTATTACACTGGGGAGTAGGGCTCTGATATACAAAACTGGGGGGATACAAACATTCAGTCAATAATAATAATAATTAATAATAATAAGCAGACACTACTCCTGCCCTAATGAAGCTTACACTCTAGAGGAGTTATAGATGTTGATCAAATTGTCATACACAAATATGTGAAATTATAGTTCTGCTAAGTTTTAAAAAGAACAGGGTTATGAGGCTATGAGGGCACATAATGGGGGGATTTGCATCATGTGAGGCCAAAGATACTCCTGTCAGAAGGTGACAACAGAGCTGACGTTGAAGGACAAGGAGGTGCTAACTTGTGGTATAAGACATAGAATACAAGTAGCTGCCAAGCAGAGAGATAAACAGTATCCAGAGGGACCTGTGCGGTCCGGGAAGTGTGTGTGTGTGTGTGTGTGTGTGTGTGTGTGTTATTTTAAGGAAGAGACTTAAATGAACAGAAGGATGGAGCTGGGCTTCATACAGCCACATGATGAGCATAACCCCCACGGGCTATCTAATTCTTCACATTTAAATTGAAAAGAGTCTTCCTCAGTGTTGAGGAAATTATAAAAATTTCTATCTTTATTTTATTGAGGCTGGTCTTCTCTCTGTCTTCATGTAATGTCCACCTCCGCCCCTCCTTACCTCATGCCCTTTCCTAAGCTCTTCTCCCACTTCCTTTCTATAGTGCTCGGTGCACAGATCCCTAAAAACTGAATTCCCATTCTGTGGTGGAGTCTGGGAGTGTGTCTCCACTTCTCGGTCCTTATTATCTGAATTGTCATATTTTAGGGCTTTTCTATTAAAATGAGCTGTAATAATCACAGAAATATTATTATAAGTTGAAAAATGTTCCATTAGGAGACAAATTACCTCCTTGGAAAAGAAATTCTTTGTAAATAACATGAACCTGTTGGCTATTTTTTGTATTTTACTTTTTGAGAACAGCTCAGAAAGGGTCATAGTTCAATATTCCTGTGGCCAAAATAAGCAATGAGTTCTGTGAAACATGCATACGTTAAAAAAAAAAAAAGGCTGCTAAAATTGAAGACAAGGAGCCTTACCAATTGGACTTCTAAAAAAATTCCATTAGGAAGTTTGTCATATATACTCAACCTTATAAAGGATTTTCTGAATGGCCACCAGCATGCCAGACACTGAATGAGATAAAGAAGATAAAAAGAAGCATAAGACAGAACCTGAGGGCATGTAGTCTAGGTAGAGAAGAAAAATCAAGACTCATTTATTCATAAATATTCTTGAGCACCTATTAAGTGTCAGTGACCAACTAGGAATAAATCCTCCCTACATTTGCTGAGATTAGAGTCTCGGCAACACACTCAGAAAAAGAGAAAGACAAAAGCTTCCAAACATGACTCCTAGCCAACTTCAACATTTTCTGTTAACACAGGGACAAAAAAGAGTAGTATGATGACTTTATCAAACCTATTATACAGACTTAATTTATTTAAAATCAAATTCCTCACAAAGTACTACTGAAGTCAAACATTTATAGATAGAGGTAGAAATAGATTATGATTGTCAGAACATCCAACACAAATAACTCAACAAGCATATATCAATGTTTAGGAAATTCATGTACTCTATTACCAGGAATCTCCCCATCAACTAATATGTCTCTTCCTTACAATAATTAGGTATAAAGACACTGACTGATGAATGAGACAAATTATTAAAGACTGAACTGTGTCCTTCCAAAATTCATATGTTGAAGTCCTTACACTCAATGTGACTGTATTTGGAGACATGACCTTTATGGAGGAAATTCAGGTTATACAGGGCTATAAGGGAGGGGCCCTAATGCAATAGGACTGGGGGTGGAAAAGGAAAAGATGCCAGTGCTCTGTGTGTGTGCATTGAGCAAGGGCCATGTGAAGACACAGTGGCCATCTGCAAGCCAGGAAGAAAGCCCTCACTAGGAACTGTATTGGCTGACACCTTGATCTCAGATTTTTTGTCCCCAGAACTGTGAGAAAATACATTGCTGATGTTTAAGCCACCGAGCCTGTTATATTCTGTGATATAGCCCAAGCAGACTCATAGAAAAATAAACTAATATTTATTGAGTACCTGTTATATACCAGAATCTGTGCATCATAACAGTCAATATTTGTTAAATACTTACAAATAAAAATATTCTTAGGGCATTACCTTCTTTTGCATAGTTCAAGATGGCTTGCCACCATCTCCACATCACAACTACAAGATGAGAAAAGAAAAGGAAACAACCCTTCTCTTTAAGTCTCCACCCAGAAATTGCACATTATATTTACTTACATCCTATTAGGAGAACATAATCACATAGCTAACGTCAGCTACAAGGGAAGTTGAGAAATGTAGTCTTTATTTTTTTTCCAAATCAGAAGTTCTATTACTATGGAAGAAGGAAAGAATGCATATTGAGTGACACAAATCAATCTTTCCTATACCCACACCCTCACATGGACTTAGACATTCCTGAGTAAAATATTTAATGTTTATAACCCTGCTGTTATGCTTTACCCTAGATCCTCTGATTAAACCATTGGAAAATGTTACCACTTAGTTGGGGCTAATATTTTCTATACATCTTAGTTAACTGACTCCTACTGCAAAGAAGCTAGCACATCCTTTTGTTGATTAACCCCAGTTGTTTATTGCCCTTATAATGGAAGAAACACAAATTTTTCTCATAGCCATAAAAGCAAAGTGATTTGCTTAAGGCTTCACATAGGCGGTAAATAGAATAACTGGGATATGAATCAAGATTTTGGCATTCCAAGTGCAGTTTTGTTCCCACTTAACTACCAGATGATTTAGAAGTGCCTCCTAAAACACTCTAAGATTTACAAACGAACTAGTCTCTACATAATAGAAGGTATCAGGTAGATAAGTTGGATGGGGAAGACCAACCTGAACAAATGGGAAGAAACTTTTGTGGTTCATCTATTTCTTTTTTCTTAAATAATTTGACTTTCAATCACTAATATTCCATGATGTGAAAGTATCATGTCTTGCAAAATCTCCTGTTACTGTCTATTTAGATTGTTTTTATTCTTTTTTCACTGCTGTTATAAACCACACTGCATTAAACCTAACTGTGTATAAATATTTATATGAGGTGGATAGTTCAAAAGTTATACACATTTTTAAAGCCTGTTGATTGTCTTTGGCAATACCGTCAAGCTGCCATCCAAAAAGACTTACTAATACTTACTTCCATCAACAATATATGGCCATAAGGATTGAGGCCTTAGACTGGGTTCTCTGGAAACAAATGCAATATGAAGATCTTTATGCAAGTGATTTATTCAGGAAGTGCTTCCAGGGGAGGCCAGTCCAGAAGTGATCAACAGGACAGGGAAAGAAAGGAAGCCAAGCAGAGGTGTGCTGTCAGGCAAAGTGCTATAGAGTTTAAGCTTCAGCCTGATTCCTTGGGAGAACTCTCAAGAATAAAGTAAACCTCAGAATGGTCCCAAACAGAGGCAAGGAAGCTGGACTTTCCCACATTCTAATGCCTGATAGGCATTTGTCAAAGGCCAGCTTGGGGGAGACCTAAGTCCCAAGCATGTATGTTTTGCAGTAAAACAGTTCCAGTAGCCTGCAGGCAGTCTTCCAAACAAGAGCTTCAAGTCTCAGACATTAAAAGCACACAGAAGTCTGGGTGCCTGGGTGGCTCATCAGTTAAGCATCTGCCTTCGGCTCAGGTCATGATCCCAGGGTCCTGAAATGGAGCCCCACATCAGGTTTCCTGCTCAGTGGGGAGTCTGCTTCTCCCTCTCCCTCTGCAACGCCCCCTGCTCATGCTCTTTCTTTCTTTCTCTCTCTCTCAAATAAATAAATAAAATCATTAAAAAAATCAAGTACACAGAAGTCAGTGTTAGAGGCACTGTAGGTTGTATACAGAAAATATCATAAGAAACCCAAAAGGATATGGGCAAAGCATTAATATTTTCTGCTACAGTCCACCCCTTGCCCTGCTCAACCCTCTCACATTTCCTGTTCACTCCATTCTAGTAAAAATTCTTGAAGGTGAGAGAGACTCAAAATTTCTGAGGAAAGATTGTAAGTTTGAGAGTTAGTTGAACAAACTACAGTCTCTATGGTTGCAGTTGGTCCCAAAGTGATGACATTTTATCATCTCCCTCTTTTACCACCTGTTCTAGATTTTTCTCAGCCACTACTGAAAATAACCATGATGTGACGCACTACAGCCCAGCACGTTCTTCTTTGCTTTAGTGAAGGAACTTCCCTCTGGGCCTTACGTGGAACAGTCATGCTTATACCTCTAAATCTTTTGATCCTTTTCTCACTACTCTGCCAGGTCATTATTTGTTCCAAGCTTCCAGGAGCTATTCTGGTAGCATATTAGGACCAGCTCCAGGTGTCCTTGCCAGAGAGTTAAATACTGAGTCACAGAATATTTTTATTTGTGAGTATTCAATAAATATTAACTGCTATGATGCACTCTCCCTTATCCACCATCTTGGTCTGACCTCTTCAGTATCTACTTCTAAACATCCTCCTCCTAGAAACCTAAGAATACATATTACCCATGCCCTACAAATCTTTTAGCAAATAATTTCTTCTTCCTTTAATAAGACCCAAATTTCCCCAGTTAGGTCATGTTGAGGCTGGACCCTAGTTATTTATCTACTGGCCAGGAAGAAATGTAGGGGGAGATCATGAGGATAGCGGGTATTACTTTTCAATGTATCCACCTTAGTCGAGCCTTCTGAATCATCTCCAAGCATGAAGGGGAAGATTACCCTTTAGACAACAAGAGCTGGCAATTTTGCAGGCCCAGAGGATTCAGTAGACTCTAGAGCATATCCACTCAGACATACCTATCTTGAATTTCATTGTTCCCCTCCTTCCTTATTAGGGCTCTGATTTTGGTGTAGGGTATTTGCTAGGGTCCTTAAGTTCAGTCTTTTCTGAAGTTTTGTTACTCCTAAAATAGAGCCCAGTGCCTGGTATTCAGCATACTTTAAACCTCTTAAATGGTTCCTGGGTGGCTCAGTCGGTTAAGTGTCTGCCTTTGGCTCAGGTCATGATCCCAAGGTCCTGGGATTGAGTCCCACATTGGGCTCCCTGCTCAGCTGGGAGTCTGCTTCTCTGCCCCTCCCCTGGTTCATGTGTTCTCTCTCTCTCTCTCTCTCTCTCATACATAAAATCCTTTTAAAAAAATAAATACTCTTAAAGTCCTGCTGGCTTTCCTACTGCGTCTTAAGTTGGTAATTGACTGCCCTCACCCTATATTTGTCTCTCCTTGATGCATTAATAGCATTCAGCAAACCATCAACCAATTTCACAGTTCTTGTAATCACAATTTTTCTCATATCTTTTAAATGCAAGTGATGTCGTATGAGTCAGAGCATCCTTGCCATCTGTATGCCAGCCCAACCTAACACAGGTGAAAATCTTGGTAACTGCATGCTAATGCCAAGAAGATATTACTCCACTTAGCACCAATAAGAGGGCCTTTGTTTTCGAGTGGCCATTGAATAGCTAATTCCAGAACCTGGTCCCCAGAGTCTGCTGCCTGGGACCACTGCTGGTACAAACAGTCTTAGGGGAATTCTGCAGAAGCAGTCCCTGAGATGAGGGTTTGTATGCAAACAATTTCAAAAAATGCTTCCAAGGAAGGCTAGTAAAAGAGTGGGGAAGCCAGTACAAGAAAGGGAGGAAGAAATATAAATATCCGAATTTTGCCATCGCTTGAGGTAAAGAGACAGTAAATACTGCCTAAATATATAGGATTTACCGTATTTTATACATTTTAGCTGTGACTAATACCCCTAGAAGATTAAAAATACAGTACAGACATGCAGGGGGAAATGTTTTAAAAAAGAGCAAAGAAAACATAGAAATACAATGAAAGATTGGAAAAGGTGTAAAAATAAGAATAACAGAAAGATAACATAAAACTGAAAAGTATATTTCATATCAATAAATATAAATGGTATATGCTTTCCTATTAAAAGATAAAGGCTCTCACATTGTACAAAATGTAAAATCCAACCATATGACATATAAACACACACTTAAAACACATTGACAAAAAACATTGAAAATGAAACAATTTAGGGATACCTGGGTGGCTCAGTCAGTTAAGCAACTGACTCTTGATTTCAGCTGAGGTCATGATCTCAGGGTCCTGGAATTGAGCTCTGCTTTGGTCTCCACTCTCAGCAGGGATTCTGCTGGAGGATCCTCTCTCTCTCTCTGCCCCTCCCCTGGCTCGTGGGCTCTTTCTCTGTCTCTCTCTAAAATAAATAAATGAATCTTTAAAAAGAAAAATTTTAAAAGGTTTACCATAAAAATAAAAAGTTCACTGGAAAGGACATAAATTGGTTTTTGATCACATGAAAAGATCCTACCCTCACAATAAGAACAATCCAAAATAAAACAACTCTAGAGGGGGCTGTTCACCTATCAAATTATTAGAAATCAAAAGTCAGATAACACATTGGTTGTTGGAGATGAGAGCAGTCACTCCCATACATGGCTGGTGCGACTGTAAATTATTTATGGAGTTGTAACTTAATAGTACCTATTGAAATTACAAATATATTTGCTCAATGATACAGCAATCCCAGTTGGACAAATTTATCCTAAAGCAATCCTCACACATACGTACAAGGATATTCAATGCAGTACTGCCTGTAAGTGCAAATATTTGAAAGTAAGCCAGTATGTCCATTAACCAAATCTATGACACCATTAAAAATAAAAATGTAGCTTTCTGTGTATGTTTATGAAATGAGCTCCAAGAGTAAGCGGGGAGGAGAGTGTCCCTCTCAAGGGTCTCTGCTAGCCTACATGTTGCTTTTGTGCAAATTAGAAAAAGATGCCACCTTCTTCTGCATGGGCATAGCCTTTGCATGGGCCCATGGTCTGTAAGTGGAGCAGAAGAGAATTTTAGCCATACTTGCCCCTCAACCACATACCTTTATGAAGGACAGAGCCATATGTGGCCATCCTGGCTCCAAAGCAAAAACCTGCATTACTTTTTCATATGGCATTTAAGAAAAAGGAACATCACAAATTTATTCCTATTCTTTTAGTACATAGACATACTATCAAACAATTACCTGAGAAGGAATAATGGCTTGAAGATATCTTAATGTAACCCACAAGGAAAATAATAACTGCAGGATCATTAAGGTTTAATCATCTAGTGGAAGGAGTAGCATTTTATTTACCAGACGATCTTAATTTGTTTTCTGAATTGAATTAATTGATTAGTTAATTTAGTGCTTAACACCACTTGTTACCTTTGAACAGCAACACTAAAACTTTAAATTAGTAAAGTTTATAAACAATGAATTTGAAGACGGACCACGATGTCACAGATTTGCATCAAATGAATGTTATAATGTATAATATTTCTATTATGCCAATACATTCATATATGTAAAACATTAAAAAAGGTCAAGTCAATTATCTACAAGTTTGGTCCATATCATGCTGAGATATGGCTTATATTAAAGCTCTTAAAACACATACCAAAATTTCAGTAACATAACAATATCCCAATGCAGTTGTTCCTGGCTGGCTGGTGGCTTTCCGCTTGAGAGATCTAGATGCATGGACTCTTTTCATCTTGTGCTCAGCAGTGACCTTGGGCCTTGGAATCCTCCACATTTACCTGATAGAGAAGGAAAGAAAGAGTGGAGAGAATCTTGCCTCTTAAAAACCTCAGACAGGCAGGGACAAATATCAGTTCCCCTCTTATTACATAGGTGAGATCTAGTCTTATGGCCATGCCTAAATACAAAGGCCTCTAGAAATGTCTGTAGCCCCACAGCTGTCAATCATAAATAAGCCTACACCACGAAAGGGGGAGCACGAATTTTTGAACAGCTAAATATCTCTGCCACAGAGTTGGACCTTGTAGGGCAGTATCTGACTGAATCACTTACCCTGAATTTAAGCGCTTTCCGTTACATGAACCAAAGAGAGGCCTATACATGGAATGAAAGATCTGAACTGAATAAAATACCTGATGATTCTTCAAAAAAACTGTTTCCATGTGTCATCTCCTTCTCATTGATTTTTCATCCCACTTCTACCTGAAATTTATTCTCAAAATTTCACCCGACAATATTGGTCAAAAATATATTGAGCGCTTCCACAAACTCAACTGGCATTTTTTGGTCTTTATGTTGATGGACCTTCACTGCAGTGACCCTGGTGACTTCTTCCTCTTTTATAGTATTCTCACCTTTGTCTGTACTTGCCTCTTCTTCTCCTACTTCTTCTGGACATTTCACCTCAGACCTCATTCTGGCTTTCCTCTTCTGATGTTCCCTAAACGTTCGTGTTCCGGAAAGGTTAATCCTGACTCAACACTTCCTTTTCCAAACCTTCCTTGAGTAGTCTTATTCTTCCTGTGATTAGAACCACCACCTGAATGCAATTAGTGCTCACATTTGTATCTCTAGACATTATCTGTAACCTGAGCTTCAGACTGTGCTGGACATCACACAAAGACTTTTACTTCATTAAGTCCAAATACACCTTTTTCTAAATTTGCTTTTCCCCCATTATTTCTGTCTCAACAGTGAGACAGTATCCACCCAGTTACATAAACTAATAACCTAGAGTTCATGCTTGACCATATTTATTTCAAACCCATTAAATTAATCATAAGTACGGTTGGCTTATTTTACCTCCTACATGTATTTCAGATCTATTCCTTCCTATTCATTTCCTATTATTATTTTCTTAAATTGGAAACTTCAAAATTTCTCCTCTGAATTACTGAAATCATCTCATTTTGGGTCCTCTACTATAGCCCCCCTCTCTTTAGATTTTACACCTTGGCTAATAACGATTCCATCCCAGACCTAGTGGCTCAAAACATTGGGTCACAATGTCTAATTTGAGATTGTAGAGGAGATCCTAGGTAATTTTATTACCAGCCAATTTTGGAAATTACTGCCCTAGAATACGTCCTATGGGCAAGCCCCAAGTAGCAGGTCATACAGAAACCAATCCCTTTGTATATTTTCAGGTCTTTCTATATTGTCAGTTTTCTAAGCCCTGAAAACAACAAATGAGTGACACTGAGGCTCTGACATGATAAGTCTAGTTATTTCAACAGCTTCAAGTTCAATTCTATTATCATCACTACAGAGTGATTGTGAATTGGAGAAACCCTTGGGTCACACTGTGTATTTTATATACCCCTGTGTGCCGAGTGTTAGGTCACAGAAATTTTTTGTCAGGTCATGTCAGGCAAACGTTAGGGGATGAATCAATGTATTGGCAAACTAACAAGTTTAACAAGTATAACCTCAGTTGCTGAGCTATGAATGCCATCACTTAATAGAGAGCAGAATGGGAACTAAATGAGTGTGTATCAGGGTTTCTTGGATTCTTAGATTGGCTGCCTTACAACAAAGTGGGTTTGTTGGAAGGATAGTGGAGAACTCATTAAATTGGCTGGAGGTGGAAAAAAAGGGCTGGTCAATGAGCATAAACCAGGGAAGCCGAGAGGTCTAGAAAGCATGAAACTGAGTGATCATCTCATTAGCAGGAACAGGCTGGTCAGGACACTTGCCACCACCACTGCTCAACGGAAGACCTCCAGGAGCTCGTGTTGGCCTCGTCTACTTTGTTTCACATTCAAAGATCTCAGGTAAAATATCTAACTGGTCAGACTTAGGTCATGGTCAGCCCCCTCAACGGTGCCAATGCTAGGGAAAGGGTGGACTAGGACTGGTCACAATAAAGAAGAGCTCCCTTTCCACAAGGATCTCAGGGTGCTGTTAAGAAGAGAGAATAAAAGCTAACAAATATCCCCTGCCAGGCACATAAGGAGAAATGAAGGCGAGAAAGAAAAAGGATGAGGAAACAAAAGATTGAGGAAGGGAGGAAAATAGTAGGTCCCAGCTCACACAAACAGCCAAGTCGGAATTTTATTTTGCTTTGCTTTGTTTTTATTACTTTTTAAATTAATTGAAAGAAAATCTCTTATGGACCTGATAACAATACATCTGGTCCTAATAATCCTAAAAAATCTCTATTTATAGACATTGAATATGTTGTTGAAATTAAACATAACGCATGAACCAAAATTTCAAGATCAGTTTAGGGTTTGCTTTTTCAATAAAGTATACCACAAAGGGAATAAAGAAATTCTTTCCTCAAATTAATGGTGAATTCTTTTGTCATGAGAATAGGAGTTTATATTCATTTCAGTGAAAGCACATAAATTGTTCTCGACAAGAAAAACAAAACTAGCCCAAGGCAGTATTTTCATTATAGAAAAAGGCACATGTCCATGAATATCTAGTTTAATATTAACAAAAGTCATTCAATTAGCTATGCATGTGTCATTGTTATGAATATTTATTCATGTCTCAGCTAAGTAACACTGATATCTTTTATTCACTGGTTCAGAGATTCAGATGTTATAAACATTACCCTTCTTGCCCTGGCGTGACATACGGGGATTTGAGTCCAAAAAAGACCTGACATTTCCCAGCACTGGAAATGCTAATTTCTCTGGAACTTTCAACTTTATGTTAAGAAAATTGCCTTTGTTGTGGGCTGATTTTATTTCTTCTCTAAAATCATTAAAGGGGGAAAAATACTGACACACTAATGTTGCTTCTGTAATAATAATTTTTAAAGAAATAAAAAATGATTTCCTTTTCCTTGTCTCCTGCCATAGCTCTAGGTGGCCAAAGGGGAATGTGAGCAGGGATATTTTAGAGCAGGGCTAGCAAACCCATGATACACAAACTATCACACCACTATTCCCTAGTCTGGGATAGGCTTTGTTAATCAGTTAGGATGCTCTTTCCTGCTAAGCCCAGATACAGTGGTTTCTGCATCCTAAACTCAACTCTTAAGCATGTGTTTTGGATCCATAGGACTTGTCTTATAAAATGAAATCTACTTGCCATACATAATTTAGGTCAGTTCAACTTATTGAGGAAAAAAAACAAGTCTTTTTGTGCTGCCCTATTCAGGAGATGTATAGCAGCATCAGTGACTTGATGGTCTCAGTTTCCACCACTTGGAAACTCTCACACTGTCCAACCATTAGTGACTTAGAATCTCATATTTTTCCTTCTCCCCTCAACCTTGACTTTTTCGCCTACCACCATGGAGAACGCATTATCTCAACTCCTGCCTCCTTTCCTTTCTGGGTTTTTATCTTCCCTTCTGATGGCCAGTCATTTCTTATTTAAGCAGCTTCTGTACTAGATGTGGGACACACACACACACAGACGCACACACAATCTCACACATGCGCACACACATGCACACACACTCTCACACGTGCGCGCACACACACACACACAAGTTATTTACATGCACTCCAGAAAATTCTGGCTCAGAGAAGAAAGTAAAATGTTTTCTAAAATATACTTATTACCTGCAGATTTCTATGGTCTAAGAATGATCTATTCTCTACCATCTCTACCATTCTCTACCACCTACCATTAAATTATTAAGTTTTACAAATGTATGAAGTTTCATTTCACAAACACACTAGAAATAATCTATCAAAGATATTTTTATGTTCCAGCAGATGTACCATCCTCCTTGATTTGCCAATAAGAAGTGCCTGGGTGGCTCAGTTGGTTAAGCATCTGCCTTCGGCTCAGGTCATGATCCCAGGGTCCTGGGTTTGGGCCCCGCATGGGGCTCCCTGCTCAGTGGGGATTCTGCTTCTCCTTCTGCCTGCCGCTCTGCCTACTTGTGCTCTCTCTCTCTGTCAAATAAATAAATAAAATATATATATAAAAAGAAATGCTATCAACAAAAGCGGTCTCTAAGACAGCTGAAATCTACTCTAGTTCGGGTCAAACACTGCCTTCCTTCTTTACCTCATCAATTCCTATCCATCTATATTTCTATTTCAGATATCGTTCGAGGGTCACTTCCTCAAAGAAGCTTTCCTTCCTTGACCTCCTAGTTTAAAATCTTTTTGTTATTAGTGACTAGTGCATAAACTGACATTCTTTTATTTACCCGAGTTTATGTGCACACACTTATTGTTGCAATTTTTTTCTGTTAATATCCATTTCTACTATGAGACCATAAACTCCATGAGATTAGGAGCTGTATCTTCCTTTGCTTCACATTATCTGCCCGGTGCCCGGCACAGGGTGTGACCGACCTGTGGCTCAATAAATAACGGTTGAATGAATTACTAGGTATTCAACTTTCAAGCTATGAATGATTAATGATAGTTTGATATGGCATATGTACTAAGTGAATTTGCAGACTGGAGGAGAAAATAGCTTAACCCAAAGGAATCTCCAGTGGAAAATTTCCACCATCTGCGACAGAACAGAGAGAACACTTCTCCTGGGTAGGAGGCAAAGTTCCTTCCAATCACTCTTCAATGGATGCACGTAAGGGGCTTCTTAGTTCTCTCAGTAGATTATCTAGGATAGCTGCTTGCTTTCCCAGAGTGCTTCAAATACCAGCTCCATTTCTGTGAATATGAATGCTCATCTTCTTCCCAATGTCCCCTCAAGGGCCTCAGCACGTTGGTGGGTTTACGGCAAGCCGCTGGGTTTGAGTTAGGATGTAACAGAAGCCGTGGGAGAGTAATGTTCTCCTGGCCCAGGGCTCAGAGTGACCTGGATAGAACAGGAGCCTTAGTACTGTCAGGCTCCTTCGCAACCTGTCTTTTTGTTTGTTTGTTTTTACATTTGGGTCAACATTATAAAAGTGACTGAAATTGCTGTCCTCTGTTGGTATGGAATTAAGGAGAGACTTTGGTCCTTATAACCATTAAAGTCTTAATTAAGCCAAAAGTGGGAACTCATTACCTCCCGTGTAGCTTGAGATCTAGCTTTCAAATTACATCACTGCCATCAGCCTGGCCCTGCAGTTTCCACTTCTTGCCACAAGGCACTTGGCCCTCCAGAGAGGTCAGCAGACAGCCCTGTCTCTTCACAAAGGTAGTAGCCATATCCTCCCTGAACACTGCTTCCCTTCTGATTGTCTGAGATACAGTATTTGAGCTTCTGGAAAATGCTGGAACTTAAAATATCTTGAAGCACTGTGAAAGGCAAGTTGTCAATTCCTTGAAAAAAAGGATGGTCTTACCCATTTCTTATGACCTGATGCTCAGAGCCCAGCAGCTGTTGGTACTAAGCAAAAATTGTTCTCGGTTCACTGGTTGTTTTGTGTATGAATTGAATTGACATCATTAGTCCAGGGATAAATAGGACTTGAGATTAGTGGTTCCTTGAGATGTTGGTCCGAGGACTATATCAGAGTCACCAAGAGAGTGTTCAACAAGAGCAGATCACAAAACTGTACCACCCAAACATGAAGGCTCAGTGTGTTAGGGGCAGGGCTCTGAAAGCTGTATTTTGTAAAGTTTCTCTACGTGAGCCACCACATTTCATCAAATCTAAAATACCATCAATGATGGTGGGAGCATTATTTTGCCTATCTCCAAGAAAGAAAAAAAAAATCAATTAAACTGCACCATACTACTCATGATGTCATTGATTGTAAGCTGCATCCCAACTTTTGAGCTGTGACCATGTACAAGTGTGAAAACACCATCTTAGAGCATTTGGAGTGAACCTGAGGAAACAGTGACATTGGGGTTAATCAGGAAGGAACAACACGGAGGCGAGAGGAGAAGGATGGCAAACAGGTAAGTGCATACTATTAATCTGAGAAAAACTTGCAAGTGGTTCCTATCTATCAATAAATAAGGTTGCAGATTGCTAGTGTGACTCTATTTTTTTTCCAAACTCAGAACACCAACTCAAAGCTTTTGGTTTGATTTAGAAATTTATTTTGTTACGGGCGCCTGGGTGGCTCAGTTGGTTAAGCCACTGCCTTTGGCTCAGGTCATGATCCCGGAGTCCTGGGATCGAGTCCCACATCAGGCTCCCAGCTCAGCGGGGAGTCTGCTTCTCCCTCTGGCCCTCTCCCCTCTCATGCTGTTTCTCTCTCTCTCTCTCGCTCCCTAATAAATAAATAAATAAAATCTTTAAAAAAAGAGAAATTTATTTTGTTACAAGCATAATGAAAATAAAATAGCTAACCATATGTTGTTATTCATTTAGATGTCTTTTTTTGCATAAAAAATGTATAAAAATGTGACAGTCTTATAATTACAGCCTATATAAACAGGAAGTGATATTGATATAAATGGTTAAGTGGATCTAATCAGATGGTTCTGACAACCCACGTTAAGTTGGATATAACTGCTCCTTTATCAGCTCTGTCCGGTAGAAATATAATGGGAGCCATAAGTGAGACTTTAATTTTCTAGCAGCCTTATTTAAAGAAATTAAGGGAAACAGGTGAAATTGATTTCAATAACATATTTTATTTAATCAACATATGCAAAATATTGTCATTTCAACATTTAGTCGATACAATGAGTGCAATATTTCACGTTATTCATAGTATCTTCAAACTTGGGTGTGCATTTTACACTTGAATCATGTATCAATTTTGACTAGTCACATTTACAGTGCTCAGTGTCCACATGTGGCCACCACTTTGGCACAGTGTAATTTTACATTCTCTCTGGCAGTTTATGTATCCCTAGGTGAGAAGAGTATTCATCCCTTCATAATAACTTAATGGCAGTGCCATGGGAAAACTTGTTGGCATGGATATTGAATTCCCTTAGAGGAAAGACTTCTATACCATTTCTTATTATCATAGTATAAAACAAAATAAATGTGATAATGTGCTAGTGAAAATGAAGCTTATGTAAATACCTTTAGCTAATTCAAAAACAACTTATCTAACATAACTTTATGTATTCATATACATACGTACTTGTAGACACAACGGAGAAATTTGTGTATGTATGTCAGTCTCAATTCCAGATTCAAATTTTTTTTAGAGAAGGAGGGAGGAGGGAAGGGGCAGGGGGAGAGGGAGAGAGAGAGAATCCCGAGCAGGATCCATGCGCAGCGTGGAGCCCAACACAGGGCTTGATCTCACAACCCTGAGATCATGACCTGAGCCAAAATCAAGAGTTGGACAGTTAACTGACTTAGCCACCCAGGTGCCCCCAGATTCGGCTTTTGCTCATAGAAGACTGAACTGGTAGCTGAAATTTAAGGGGATACAAAGGAGTATAAGACACAGTCTCTACTCTCCGGGAATTTACACTACATTTAGGGAGAAATTTATGAGGCTCAATCAACTCTGTTCAAGTTACTTTTGCACACTGGAATTCTGTGTGATGTTAAAATATAACATGAGAAAAGCAGGATATTAACTGGGTTTTATATATCCTTTTGGCAGGTAGGAATTTTCATTGCTGTAAGTTCATGTAATGGAATACCCTGAATCTTAGTGAGTATCAGTTCTGAGGCCATAGAGTTTTGATTCCTCAGAGGATTTCAAAGCAACTCATGGCACCACTAAAACAACTCTTGCTGGTTATATTAGTTTTTATATTGATTCTTTTTTAAAAATTAAAAAAATTTAATTCCAGTATAATTAACATACACTGTTTTATTAGTTTCTGGTGTACAATTTAGTGATTCAACAATTCTTTTTTTTTAAAGCTTTTTTTTAATTTTTTATTTTTATTTATTTGAGAGAGAGAGAGAGAGAGAAACAGCATGAGAGGGGATAGGGTCAGAGGGAGAAGCAGGCTCCCCGCTGAGCCGGGAGCCTGATGTGGGACTTGATCCCAGGACTCCAGGATCATGACTGAGCCGAAGGCAGTCGCTTAACCAACTGAGCCACCCAGGCGCCCAGTGATTCAACAATTCTATACATTGCTCAGTGCTCATCGTAAGTGTACTCTTTTTTTTTTTAAGAGGTTGGGGAGGGCAGAGAGAAGGAGAGAGAGAATCTTAAGCAAGCTGCTCTACGCAGCCTGGGGCCTGATGTGGGGCTCGATCTCACAACCCTGAACCCTGAGATCATGATGAGGGCTGAAATCAAGAGTCAGATGCCTAACCGACTAAGCCACCCAGGTGCCCCCATAAATATATTCTTAATCCCCTTCACCTGTTTCACCCATCCCCCACCTTCCTCCCCTCTAGTAACCAGCAGTTTGTTCTCTATATTTAAGAGTCTGTTTTTTGCTTGTCTCTTTTTTCTCTATTCCTTTGCTTTGTTTCTTAAATTCCACATATTAGTGAAATCATATGATATATGTCTCTCTCTGACTGATTTATTTCACTTAGCATTATACCCTCTAGATACATCCATGCTGTTGCAAATGGCAAGATTTCATTCTTTTTATGGCTGAGTAATATTCCATGGCGTGTATGTGTGTGTGTTTGTGCATTTGTGTGTGTGTGTGTGTGTTACATCTTCTTTATCCATCCATCTATTGATGGACACTTGGGTTGCTTCCATAATTTGGCTGTTGTAAATAATGTTGCAATAAACTTAGGGGTGCACATATCTTTCTGAATTAGTATTTTCATACTCTTCGGGTAAATACCGAGGAGTGGAATAATTGGATCATATGGTAATTCTATTTTTATTTTTTTTGAGGAATCTCCATGCTGTTTTCCAGTGGCTGTGCTATCTTGATTCTTAAAGCATATATGTTTGCCCTCAGCATGACACACTGCCAAAATATGGACTGATGGATTGTCAAAGAAAAACACAATCAGATTTACTACTGTGAACCACAGAAACCACTAAAGTCAAGCTAGAGTCTACATAAACATGTCTTAAATTTAATTTTTCCTTTAGAAGAATTTCCAAGGCAAAGGAGCAGGCTGCAGGCCCCAGAAAACCGTGTTCTCAGACCCCGCCAGTGGGCTGCCCTGGGGCTGTTGTTCAAGTTCTCTCTTCCTTTGACCTCCGCTCCTGGTTACTGCTAGATTTGTAGGTTCACAGTCTGCACGTTTTGCAAAATGCTCTGAATAGGAAAAGGAAAAGAAAATCCCCTGTTTATTTACTTGTTTCGGTTTAATACCAGGTTAAGAAGTCCTGCTTGCGAGCGAAACTCTGTTTTCTGAGCTGATAAGTCAAACAAATGGGAGTACGAGAAGCCAAACGAAGAAATGCCATGATAAAATATCAAAGATTAAAAGCCCATTTTATTTTAGTTCTTTTGAATCCACTTGTGCTCATTAGTCTTTTATTTTATATCCCTCTCCAAAATTGCCTGATGGCTGATGGTTCTGAGGAGAAAACAGAAAAGGTTCTTGGCATCTTATCAGAAGCCAAATTATTGAGGAGATTTATACCCTACCATAATGTTGGCTTAGAGATATGTATGTCTCCCATCAATCTCATATAACCTTCCCTCTGACTTAAACTACAGGTAATCAATTCCATGGCAATAGAAAGAGACTTACCTATTTCTTGGAAAGGAATAGAACAAACAAATGTTTGGACAACCGCAGCTGTATTAATATACATGAGAAAGCAACAGCTAGTGTTATTCTACAGAAATGAATGAATGAATAAATAAATAGACTCTAAGCACTTTATTCTTCTCACATAATTTCTTCTCAGTGACATTATTGAACAGGCTGTTGAAAACAAACATCGTTAAATGAGAAAAGAAGAGCGGCAGACTTTCTTATTCCCAGCTGCAACGTTTTCCAATGACGAATGCTCCCTAAATGGGATTGAGCTTTTTGAAAAGAAGTCAGAGAGAAATTTGCTGTGGCCCCCTGACCCCTGGTAAGCACATGTATCTTCACCTGTCACATAACACACTGGCACTTGCTTACTTTTCAGCAAAGACTATTGATTTTGCTTATTGGCTGCAGGCAAGTCCATAAAGAACAAATTACAAAGTCAGAGGTCCACAGTTAGCAATTGCTTGCATGATAACAGGGGCCTCACTCCACCCCCACCGTTTGCCATTAACAACCTCACAACCCCAGCCAAAGGAGAAAGCTGGATAAGAAACCCAGGATGTGTTTTCAACTGCCATCAAGTCAGTGATAAATACGAAGGTTTCTGTAAAGTAGGAAACTACAGGAAATGGGCACCAACTGTAGAGGGTGGTGAAGGCAGGTGTGTGCGGGCTCGCACACACATGCACACATGCTTGCGTGCACACACACACACACACATTTTAGGGACCGAATGCAAAGCAGAAGCCTTAAAGTAAGGGAGGCGTTCCTTTCTGGATCTAGAAAAGGGACCATGGAATAGGCATTGGGCGCAGCTGTGAAATTGTCCCTTCTTGAGGCTTAAAATAAAAACATGTAGATTGATACAGATATGTTTCTGCTTGAAGGCAGTTTCTCAAGATAACTGCCAGGCCAAAGAATCTATGATTTTTCTTATAGAGATTTAAGAATGGCAGAACATGTTTCCCCTATAATTGAACAAAGCCTGCAGGTTGAACTTTTAAATAAATAAACCAAAATAAGATGGGAAGCAATGTGATTCAAATCAACTTGAAGCCACTAACGTGGCTGTTCTCCCATCAGCTCATTTCTAGCCACACCTTAAATAGCTCCATCAACTGGATCGAGCATGCAGGGAGCTGAAATTGTTGGGTAAACTTCTCAAAACTGCTTTCTCATGTGACAGTTTTCATCAGGGTTATAATCCAAGATTTGATGGTCACTATCAAATAACCTAAAAAAACTGGGGGAAATTAGTGGATGCTACTTACAATAAGTAGGTAATCTGACATTTTTTTGGCCTAAAATGATAGTCTAATTCCAAAGCCTAAGCACCAAGACACTGAGAATGAAAATAAAGAAACACAGGATTTAAAAAAATACATGTCCTAAAATTCATACATCATTCCCATAAATGAATCTCCTGGCAATTCTAATTCTCCAGAGGGCAGACACTAGAGAGACAAGCCATGTACTGGAGGTATAAAATTATTGATGGATGTAGAGGGGCGCTTGGGTGGCTCAGTCGTTAAGTGTCTGCCTTCGGCTTGGGTCATGATCTCAGGGTCCTGGGATCAAGCCCCGCATCGGGCTCCCTGCTTGGTGGGGAGCCTGCTTCTCCCTCTCCCACTCCCCCTGCTTGTGTTCCCTCTCTCGCTGTGTGTCTCTCTCTGTCAAATAAATAAATAAAATCTTAAAAAAAATTATTGATGGATATAGAGATGGAAAGTAGCTTCACTTAGTGTTTTCATAGAGCTTGATCAGGAAAATAGATATTTGAGAAATATATCTGAAAGTTATCACTAGGTCATGATGACCACACAGATAACCAAGAATAAAAACTATGGCAGAGCCCGGAGGTTGAGGTGTGGACTTAATTTCCATCTTGTCACGTAAAAATGAAGATTCGGTTTGACTTTGCCGCATATTTGCTCTCAGTCGTCTTCTATATTTGAAGGGATGCCATGCTAAGGAGACTGATCCACGAGCCTTAAATAGCTACATGGAAAGGAAAACTTCTAAATATACCCTCCCACAAGGCAGGGGCTCTTATGAATATGATTGTGCATTAACATCACTTTGACAGAACTGCTGAGCTAGATCACCGTTTTAAATGAAAACTAAAATCCTGGTCACTTTATTTCTGATGACACCATTGAGATTCCCAGGTAAATTCACCCCAGAGAGAGTTAGCAAGAAATGTTTGGCTATGCAAATTACCTGCTAAAATGGATTCGGATGCAAAAGCTTGTGGGAAGATTATGTGAGTTTGGAATGAAAATGACAAGTCCAGCTTGGGACTCAGGGTAGGAAGCATGGTGGAGGGTTATTGGCTGCCCTCTTAGGCCCTATAAAACCTACAGAATGTTGAGCAAGGAAAAGTCTCAGACTGCAAAGCCAAACTTCTTGCCCTCCCAGGATGTTCCCCTTAACCTCTCTCCTATCCCCCTTGGTACCCCACAGCCCTCAAGCACATAGCCTTTTTGCACTGTCAGGTGGATGGATTAAGTTTGTCATCATCTTCAGCTAGGAGTAGCTGTGAACCGGTTTGGGGATTGAGAGAGGAGCTGGGACATTTATGATCTTCCACAATGATTGCTGTTGCTAATTCTGCTGTGAAATATGTAGAGCATCTGGAGAGGGAATTCGATAAAGTGTGGCCAAAATAGCACTCACTTTATGCCCTCGCTTCTGGCACCGTTTAAGACAGCACTGAGACAGATCATATGACCCCAGCCCTTGCAAGACCTCATCACTTTTCATGGGAGAACTGAAAAGTGCTGATCCCAGAGCGTTTATGCTGATGGAACACAGATAAAAATCTGCAGGTGTAACTTTTTAAAAATTTAGTACATGAAGCATAAAAAATATATCAGTACCGCTATACATCATCCAGACTCTACTTCAACACCATGTTGTAGATATAAAAACACTCATCAGGCTCTTTCAAGGTGCAAGAATTCCTATAAAAATAAAAGGTTAAGAATGGTCCTCTTGTAATTTTTAAGGGATATTGGGTGTGGTATTTGCTTAGAATAACCCTAAGAGAACACATCTTTTCAATATAAAGATACCAAATATTTTTTTTTTTAAGATTTATTTACTTATTTGAGAGAGCTAGAATGAGAGAGAGTACATGAGAGGGGGGAGGGTCAGAGGGAGAAGCAGGCTCCTCGCCGAGCAGGGAGCCCGATGCGGGACTCGATCCCGGGACTCCAGGATCATGACCTGAGCCGAAGGCAGTTGCTTAACCAACTGAGCCACCCAGGCGCCCAAGATACCAAATATTATTGACATGTATTGTCATCATCTAACTTTTCACTGGGTGAGAACTTGTTATCTAGGATGCTTGAAAGAACTATCGAGGGAAGGAAAAAGAAAAGAATGAAGAAGATGGATAATTCAGTAAGAACTGGAGGTGAAAAATAGCTAAGCCATGGGTAAGTGAAGAAAGAGGAAAATACGAAGTCCTAGCTAGAGGATGCCCTTCTTGAAGGGCTGGGGGACATTGAATTTCCTCACCTATAAAGTAAGTTAAACTAGATCTTGAAGCCAATTCAAAACTCTTCCCTAAGAACTCAATCAAGAGAATGAAGGCTGGGCATACAAAGATCATTTGTATGCTTGGAAAGTACACAAATCCATTTTCTCCTTAGAACAGCTTACAGTGAATCACAGATACAGAATGAAATTGTGTTGGAAAATAACGGACATATTTACCTGATTCCTGTGTCCCGAACAAATTCAAAGAACTTTATCAAATGTATGCCATTCTATATTGGATGAAAACGTGATGGTAATGTCTTCTCTAGAAGAAGAGATAGAAACGATATTGATTCAGAGTGGGAGAGAGGATACAGGTAAAAACCCACCTGGATGTTTGGCATTACCTGCTACCAAGTTTAGATTCTCAAATGGAAATCTTCAGCTCCTTCCACCTCCTCAAACTTAAAATGTCCCAAATTCATACCGTCTTCAACCCCACCCCGCCACGCCAACATCATTCTCTGCCCTCAGTTCCATTGCTCCATGAATGAGACAACCACTATTTGAAATAGAAACATGGGAGTCAGTCCAGGAACCTCCTGTTCTTTCTTTATCCTACATCCTCAGTCAAGGGATCCCACAAATTTTATGCCTAAAAAATCTGTCTTGAAATTTCCCCCCCCCACCCCGCTTCCATTGTTTTAACGTAAGTCCTCTTTATGCCTCTCTGGATTATTGGACCTCCTAACTTCCCAGCACCATAACTCAACACCCACCTCTCAACAAAATATCCTCACTCTTGCCAAAGAAATCTTACTAAAAGAAAACCTGCTATATTACTCAGCATTAAATCTTTCAGTGGGTCCCTATTATCCTTTGGAATCATCTGAATTCCTTAGGACGGCATGAAGGACACTTTATCATCTGACCTCTGCCTCCCTACTTAGTCTCATCTTCTTCTAAAGCCCTACATTCACCCATATTCTGGTCCACTGCTTTGAGCTAAAGGAAATCACAGACTATTCCTCTGCCTCCCTCCACCAGCTTCCCTCAGCCCATTCACTGAACTTCAACAATGAGCACAGAAAGAACATTGAACTAATAGACCAAAGAGTCTTAGCCTCAATTTTAAAATAACACCCAGGCAGACCATGTTTTTATATTCCCCTAAATCGTGTCTTTCTCATAAACGTGACTCTTACAAACCAAATGTCCTTTGAGTTTTCAGATCATTATCTCTATTATGGGCTCTGAAAAACTCATTCTGAAGCTCAAAGCTCAGTTTCCTTGTGAAAGGCTGACTCTGCCTTATGTTTCAGGCGATGAATGATATTAATTTGGCAAAGGGAAAGTTGTGTGTAGGTCAACTAAGGAACTCTAGGAGCTACCAGAAATTAAAAAGACATCAGGTGGTATTTAAGGATTAGGTTTTCTACTGTAGAATCTTATCAGGAAAACAGTCAGCTCTGGTCTAGGATATCTGACTCCCTAGGAAACCACTGGACCATTTCAAAACAATGAAAAACTATCCCTAAAATTCCCAGTGACTTCGTGTCTGTGAAGGAACTCCTCTGGTAAGCACCAACTTACACTACCCAAAGATATAATATTTATGATAGACTTAGAATTTTATGCAAGAGAATATCCAGCCTAACACAAAATTAATAGCATACCTCCATTTGTCTGTTGACACTTAAAGGATTAAAAAAGTGTATCTCTCCATTTGGCACTGGGTGGAGACTGTTTGGGTGGTCCCTGAAGGGAAACACTGCTGAGTACACAGAGGAGAGAATTTTGCTTCTCTCCTCAAGAGCAGTGATGAGAATATCTTTGTTTCTGTGACTCCTGGAGAAGCTTTATTATGTCCAGAGGAGCCAGAAAGGGAGAAGTAGGGTGGTGGCATTGAAGCAGTCAAAACCAAATAAGACAAAGTAATGAAATGTTTCTGGGTGCCTTTACTAATCTCTTGTAAGATGCCTAGTTCAATCCTGAAGAAAAGTGAGAAAAACAGAATTTTACAAGTAGAAAAATTAGCACCTAAGGGAACCATGCAATTTATATTTTAAAAAAAAAATAGTCACTTCAAGAAAAAACTCTCTTCAAATTCAGTTTCAGTTGATTTCAAATTCAGTTATTTCTTCACTCATTACCATATATGTAGACTCAACTAAGAATTTATTCATGCTTTTCTGCTATTGATCCCTGACTCAAACTGTGAATAATAGTTTTATCTCTATTATTATCAAATGACATGAAATTCCTAAAGTGGTTGTTTAAAAAAAAATCATTAAAAAAGAAGCAAACATCCTATAAACATGGTTTTTTTTTTTCCCAACTCTCAAGACAGATGTAAAACAACTTTTTTTATTCTGAAGCTTGAAAATTTCCTAATGGATTATTAGTTTTACCAGAATTTTCAGAAGCAAATCCTATGTGGTAAATTAATGGTTCAGAAAGCGTATGTAAGAGAAAAAATGCTTACATTACATAGCTCTCTGCCAGGATCAGTGATGTTGCTTTAACACAAAAGGACATCCCATTTCCTTACCTGGGTTGCTTCCTTGGTTGAATCACAGAAGCAAGCAAAGGATAGCCTCTTCTTTAGGTAATTCCTTTGTTATGGTTTGGCGCATCCCTGGGTCCTAAACTTAAGAAGTCCAATCAGAAGCCAGGCCTGCTCATTCCTGGATTATAATTCATGCCTGCATACTGAGGAATTTATTTCTCCAACAGTTCTGAGTACCACAATCTGCCCTTACTCCACCCCTTTCTAATCTGAGTTCTCAGAAAAGAATTGTAGGAACTTAAATTCATTAGAAAAATTCTTAATTCCAGAGTATACAAAGAATCTTCTCAAGAAACCTCATTGCTCTATCCTTAGTTTAATATCTATCAAAGGAAAAAAAAACCTAGTATCATTGAAGGTTTACAAATATCTTATTTAGACTCCTAGATATGAGATCATTGGGGAACTTTGATTTCTAGAAAGTTTCCAAGTACTCTTCCCATAGTATATTATCATTACTACTAATAATAGCTTATACTGATTAAGTACCTATTATGTGCAAAGCTGTATCTTATTTAATCCTCATAGCAATTTTATAAAGTTGATACTCTTACTATCCCTTATTTTTACAGATAAAAGTAGGCTTCTAGAGTGCTGCTAGTACATTATTACCAAGACTGTAAGTACCCATTAGCAAGTCACCACGTCTCCACTGGTGACACTGAAGAGGTCCTCCGGAGCTTTAGGGTTCCACTACCCACACAGTGTTTTGACAGTCACTGCATCTCCCCTCATGGTTCCCAATCCCATGTAGAGCTAATGTTTCAGAATAAATGTGATCCCTCTTAAAGACAGTCCTCATCCAGTGGATATCAATGTTCACTGTCTCTGTGGATGACCTCAAAGGATAAAAATTCTCTTTGGTGAACATGCCAGTCACAACATATGTTCAATATTGAATACTGTTGATGCTTACCAAATAATTATGATTATTGTTGATTATAATGATAAAAGAGTAGACCCTATGATCAATAATAGTTAGTCTTAATTTTTAGCACTTCATGTCATTTATATCAAGTTTTTGTGAAAAATACCAGTTAGCCTTCATTATAGATAACTTCAGTTTGTCTACAGAGGAACTTGTCTTCCTTTTTTTCTCCTTGAAGATTTATTTATTTTAGAGAGAGAAAGAGAGTGTGTGTGCGAGTGGGGGGAGGGGCAGAGGGAGAAAATCCCAAGCAGACTCCCTGACGTGGGGCTCAATCTTTCAATCCATGAGATCATGACCTGAGCCAAAATCATGAGTAGGATGCCCAACCGGCTGAGCCACCCAGGTGCCCCACTTGTCTTCCTTTTCAGCATGCCCATAACATCCTCCATACTGACAAAGAGTCACAACCAGTTATGGAACAATTTCTCTTTGACCACTCATTAATACCCTTACTGTGTGCCCAGCCTGTATGCCCAACCGACAAGTCTTCTGACTACAGAAATCTTTCATCCAATAGGCTTGTTTCACAAACTGGATATTAACCAGCTTATGTTGGTATTTAATGGAGTGACCAGGGACCCAACATTTCCTTGATCTGGTTTTACCTCTCTTGAAAGTTTGAATCATAAGATTATAGGCAAGTCAGGGCTGGAAGGAACCTTTGGGATGATTTCCAGTTCCCACATATTATAGAGAAATGAAATTCCAGACAGGTCACATGGCTCATTTGTGGACATACATGATTAGTAGTTCTGACTCATAGTTTAGATCCTGTGCCACTTTTCCACACCATTTTATGATTGGTACTCTTAAAAAAAGAAATAAAATTTTGGTTGAATTGAGTAAATCCAATGCATGGAGAGAGGCATTCTGCGTATATATCTCTGAAAGGCAGGGGAACAAGACACCATGGAAAAGTAGCTCCCACTTATTCATGGACTCCATAGACATTGTACAAGGCATCCCACATCTGTTTTCTCTTTCAAAACACACAGTCACTCTGCGAGGTTTTACATACAAGGATACAGAAGCTGGGAGAACATGGCTAACTTGGCTGAAGTCAGAAGTAGTAAACAGCCTGCCTGGATTTTGAACCCAAATTTTCCTGAGTCCAAGCTGGGTTCTTCTCAATATAAAACATTCTTTGGCTTTTGGGAAAAGGGAAGTGACTTTTTGTTTTAAAGTTGAGTGATGTGTTGAAAAGTGTATTAGAAACTGAAAACTTGGTGCTCTTTTCCATTCCTGAAAGAGACTGCAATGTGAAAAGGATACTGGATGAGGGCTGTTTGCTCGCTTACGGTGTGAGCATTCTGTACTTTCTATTGTAGCTCTTTAATATTTTAGGCCTATTGATCAGGTGATTTTTCTGATGAGGTACTTTTTTGTTTTATGCATTGTTTCCGTGTCTGGCTGTAACTCATTTCAGCAAAATGACATGCCTCTTCCCTGCCAAAGAGTACGTAATGTAACATGACTCATCAGAGAAGTAACATGACACATCAAAAATAAATGCTCATGACTAGTGATTTAGGTAGCTAATAAAGGCAAGAACACTGTATTATTCATGTCTAGATAATACTCATGGATAATTCAGTATGCCCAAACCCCTAAGGATGAGTCTTCTAAGGCAAATACACTCTTTCTGTGGACTTTGCTAAATCAAACCAGATGTGCTGCAAGATACATTTTTATCAAAAGCTTTACTTTATAAATAGACTCACCAGCCAGGCTCATTTTCATCCTGTACACTGTCTTGGGTATTATAAGAAATGATCTATCTCAGAGGACTGAAGTTTCCCATCAGATTTCTCACTCTGAACCAGCAAGTTTTTGAAGGCCTCCCCCTCACTGCTTTCCTCAAAGCAAGGGTGGGAAGACATTGTTAAAGAGTAGCAGGAACCACTGGTCCAACTCTTGCTTCATTGGGCTGGAGAATAAAGTGTATTTCAATAGAACAACAAATCGGTTCCCACAAAGATGCACATTCATGGAGGCCCCTGACTTGTATGTCCTTTTAGAGTTCCCTACAATTTCAATAGCTTCCAATGTCCTAAATTACTCACAGAACCTTGTACTTCCTTCCTTTCATTTGGACTTTTCCACTCATTCCTCAGGAACACAGAAAAGCTGATGGAAACATCTATATGAAAAAGGAGGTCATCAATCTAGAGGTTAAGAACAGGGTTTTGGACTAAGGCTGACCTTGGTTCAAATACTTGCTTTGCCATTGACTAGGTGTGAAATCCTGGACAAGTTGCTCAACCTCTTCAAGCCTTGGGCACCTCATGTGTAAAATTCTACATTTTAGGGTTGCTATGAGGCCTAAATAAGATAAGACCTACAAAGAGGCTTTCAGATAATCATTGCTCAGCAAAGGTAAGCTATTTGTGGTAATAGAAAGCCCAAAGATCTCATATATAGGAGCATAAATAAGGTATTTATCAATTTTCAACCATTTTCAGGATCCTTGGGGAACACAAAACTAAAGAGGAACAGTCTTCCCGTCCAGAAGGTTCTGTGATACACGAGAATTAACAATGTTCACTACAATTACTTTCTCCTGCCTGGTTTTTTGATTTGTCATTTTTGGTGATTTAAAAAAAATTTTTTTTATTTTTTATTCCAATATGATTAACATACAGTGTTATATTAGTTTCAGGTGTACGATATAATGATTCATCAATTCTATAGCTTACTCAGTGCACATCACGATAAATGTACTCTTAACCCCCTTTATCTGTTTCACCCATCCCCCCCCGACCTCCCACCTATGGGGAACCACCATCATTTTTTATGATTTTAAGGCAAAATATACAATGTCTTAAATTTACATTGCCAATAGGAGCCATATTTATGGCACAAATTACGTAAAACTGTTTTTGTGAATTTAGATGTCTGTCTTTGCAAACAGACTGTTAGCCCCCAAGGCAAGAAACCCAATTTTACTTTCTATTTGCAGCATGTTTCATGCAATCTGGCACCAAGTAAGTACCATGTAAGTGTTGAGAAAAAAATGAATGGAGAAATTATTTCCCCCTTTTCTAGACAAGTTAAAAAGTGACAGTACTGCTTACATGAAGAAGAATATAGTTTGTCTTTACCAGATCATTGTACTGTGTTTGAACGCCCGCATTTGTGAAAGCTTATGTGGTATTTAGAGTCATAATGGGCCTTTTTGGTTTTTTAAAAAATTTTTTTTAGAGTGAGGCCGAGCGGAGTGGGAGGGAGAGATAGAATCTCAAGCAGGCTCCATGCCCAGCGTGGAACCCTAGGCGGGGCTCGATCTCACAAACCTGAGATCATGACCTGAGCTGAAATCAAGACTAGGACACTTAACTGACTGAGCCACCCAGGTACCCACCCCATAAGGGGACTTTTTAAAAGCAATATTGATAGACTCTTTTCCTTGTATTCATAGTTCTTTGTTTCTTATCGTTATTATAATTTATTTTCTTCATAGTTATTCTGTAGTGTGTGTGTGTGTGTATGTGCACATGTCTGTGCGTGTGCACGCACACACACGTCACCAGAAGCAGGAGGATTTGACTTTGCCAGCTGCCTGGTCTCTTAGGTTCATTGTCCCGTTGCATTAGACAAGGTCTTTAACTGAGACCTGAAGGTATGTACACACTTCTGGCTGGACTTTCATATAGTGCAGCTCACAGAATACAAACCCAATGGGAAGTGAAGCACAATCAGAGAAATCTATATTCTAAGTCATGCTAGTTTCTCTTTGGAATTTAAAAACTGGATTTCTAAAAATTTTGTCATTTACTAACATTTGTAATCTCCAAATGGCTGATCCATGATGTTCCTTGTCATCTGCTCTCTGCCCAGTACATAATTAGAAATTCTTCAGTCAAGGAATATGACAAGTAGCTGTAGTTTGCATGGCATGGAAAAGAAAAACCCTAAACAGATAAAAATATTTTTATGATGCTAACAAATCAAACTGATTTGAAAGTAACTATTTACTTGATTGACACCAAGGGGAATGGGCATTTGTTTCTGGCCCAGCATGATGTAGGGCACAGAAGAAGCCCTCAATGAATGTTTGTTGAACTGAATTACTGAACTGAGTAGACATAGCCAAGGGGAGTCAGTTTTAGCATTGGCAATACGAGGGCTACTTAGTCATTTGACCCTGCAGCATAGGGTCAATTGTACAGAAATCTTATTCAGATCCTGATTTTTAAAAATCAACTAGTTGAATCAATATCTTGTATAAAACATCCTTTAGAATCCATTTATGATAACTAACAAACCAAAGGAAGTTTTTTTGCTATACTCAACAGAAACACTGCACTGTGTTTGAGCAATCCAGGGAAAGCAGTAGAGAACAAAACAAAGCTGTGAAGGTGATATCAACTTTGGTATGGAAATAGATTCACAATAACGATGTGAAGAGCATCAACACTGGCATTCAGAATAAATTCACAATTTTTAGCCAGGAGAAAAAAATATTTCTATCATTGCCAAGTAGTTCTTTGCTGCCATGAAACGGGACAAACTATCCTGAGCAGTGAACTAAATGTTCTTGCGGTCTGATTATGTATAGATCTTTTCCTACATTCATTACTATAAAATCTAATTTTTTTGCTCTGCTCTTCTCTAAACCCTGTCTTAAGAGAAAAATAGGGGCGCCTGGGTGGCTCAGTCGGTTGAGCGTCTGCCTTCGGCTCAGGTCATGATCCCAGGGTCCTGGGATCGAGCCCCGCATCGGGCTCCCCGCTCTGCGGGAAGCCTGCTTCTCCCTCTCCCACTCCCCCTACTTGTGTTCCCTCTCTCGTGCTGTCTCTCTCTGTCAAATAAATAAATAAAATCTTAAAAAAAAAAGAAAAATAAATTCTGCAAACTATCTCAAATTATGATAACAGAAATGATAAATGCAGCCTCTCTCTAAACATTCTCTCTGGCAATCACTAGAACTAGAAATGCAACAAGAAGGGCTCTTGCTGCAGAGTGAATTTGGAAGACAGACTTAAAATCTGTCCTGGAGCCATATAATGCATCAAATATGACACACTAAAGCAACAATGTGGATAATATTGGAGAAATACATAGAAGACGAGCTAAATTAAGAAGTATGTGTTTACTATCCTGCACAAAGTGTCAACTATGGGAATTGGGCTCTGCTGATGTTACAAAACTATAGCACATTTCTTATATAGCACATTTCTTCAAGGATTTTACAAATGGCCTTTTGGTTTCTGTTGTCATAAGAGAAAGACAACAAACAAAACTAGATAAAGAGAATGGTGAAGAGACTGCTACTGATGAAAAAGAAATCGTATTTTTGCCCCTATGAATTCTGAGCCAGTTGAGGAGAAAGACAAAAGTCAGTAAATAAAAGCAAATTTTTTATGAATTTGTCATTCATTAATGACAAAGGATAACTTGGGCAATATAGCATATGCAGTATTTTGACCCAAATGGACCTGATAATAAACAAAGAGAATCAGGCAGACTTACCTGCCCCATCTCGGGTGGGGGCTGGGGGATGGGAGCCCCATGCCCTCCCCACCTGCCTCACCTGATGGGAAAATCCTCCAGCCCTGCTGGAGCTGAGGAGAATATCTGCTTCCGTGAGCCTCTTGCTCCCACGATGGAGGAGGACAGAGTTAAGTTGGGTATCCCCAGTTTATTCTTTCCAGTTATACCAGTAGTTACTCTACCTCCCTAACGTTAGAAAGGTTATGGAGAAGCCAGCAGGTGTGCCGGTGTATGTCATGGAGTGGGAAGATGTGTCAACTGGTACAAAATTGTTTCTTCCTGCCTATCTACGGTACAAAAGTACCTTGAGGGACACACATAAAAAAGATTTTTGTGGAGAGGAATTCTGAGTGACTCCTGTAAAATAACAGTTGTGCTGCATTAATTTTATAGGAAAGGGAAACCTACGTAATGATTTTTAAGTTCATCTGGAAGAATATATTTTTCAAATGATAAGAAGGAAGAAACCTAAAGATAGGAAAAAATGCATTGCAGTGCTAATTAACATAGAGATGCAACTTGTGTAAAGACAAACAGAAATGACACAGAAGACAAAGTCCGGAAACATTCTCAAATATTGGTGGTTTTTCATTTCAATGGGGAAAATATCTGGATTACTCTGGATTATTCAAATATCTGGATTATATCTGGATTATTCAAATGGACCTTGAATTTGTCCATTAACTCCTCTGAGCCCTAATCTCTTCCTATGTAAACTGTGGGTAATAGTTCCTCTTTTCCCCGACTCACAATTAATTTCTTGAACAAAAAAGGAGAGAGAGAGAGAGAGAAGAGTATCTTTACCTCAAACTACAAAGCAAAATAAAACAAAAATAGATTGAATGATTAAATATAAAAAATAAAATAATCTGCTTTGGAGGGCATTTCTAACATAAAAATGAAAGAAGAAACAGTAAGGCAAAAAACTGATAAATTACACTATGCCAAATCTTAAAACATATTAAAGGATCCATGAAAATTAAGGGAAACATTTATAACATATACAACAAAATTTATATTATTAATACAAAAAGAGAATTCTTATAAAGTAATGAGAAAAATAGAAAATACCCCAATAAAAATATTCAAAATGATTTTTGAAAGTAATTTACAAAAGGAGAAATATAAATGGTCAATAAACATAAAATGTCAACCTGGTTTCAATGAAATTAAGGAAATACCATTTTTCCCATAAGAAATTGACAAGTATATAGAGATCCTTATAAATTTAAAGATAGGACACACAGTTTGTGAGGCATGGGAGTTGGCATGGAGTTGGCATGGAGTTGGCATGGAGAAGTGGCATTCTCAAAGACAGCTGGAGTTTAAACTGATGTAATCTTTCTAGAATGTAATTTTGAAATATGAATGAAAAGCCTTAAAAAAATATTTCATTTCCTCTAACCCAGCAATTACATATCCAGGGATTTTTCCTCAGGAAACATTTAAGGATGTCCAAAATTATTTCAATACAAAGATATTTATCTCAGAGTTATAACAGCAAAAATTAGGAACAACCTAATAAATATTTAATAGTAAGAGACTGGCTAAATAAATCACAGTGAATCTTACAAAGGAATTCTAGATAGCCAATAAAAAAGGTGTTTGAGAAAAACAGGAGAAAATGATTATAATATATTCTTATTCTTGACTTCAAAAGTACATTTAAAATGTGATCTTCATGATGGTCTTAATTTTATTTTAAAAACTTGATTTGCAATCATCTTAAATCAGGAGTTGGCAAACTTTTTCTGCACAAGGCCAGATAGTAAATATTTTGAGGTTTGCATGACAGATACGATTTCTGTTGCATGCTCTTATTTGTTTACTAACAACCCTTCAAAAATGTAAAGACCATTCTCATGTCTAGGATCATACAAATACAGACCATTGGCAGTAGTTTGTCAAATCCTGGTCTTAGATAAATGGACGTACTAGCCAAAAATTAATAGCGGTTGTCTGTGAGTAATAGAATTTGGGATAATTTTCATTTTCTTTATGCCTTTCCATATTTTCTAAATTGAATAATAAATCATAAATCATTTTAAACTCAAAGTTAAATGCAAAAAAATTTTAAAAGTCCTGTAAAAAATCTAAAAAGTTAGGGCGCCTGGGTGGCTCAGTTGGTTAAGCGACTGCCTTCGGCTCAGGTCATGATCCTGGAGTCCCGGGATCGAGTCTCGCATCGGGCTCCCTGCTCGGCAGGGAGTCTGCTTCTCCCTCTGACCCTCCTCCCTCTCATGCTCTCTGTCTCAAATAAATAAATAAAATCTTTAAAAAAAAAATCTAAAAAGTTAAACCTAGATATTTCCACTTCTACCATTACCTCTGAGATTGGATAGTGAGAATTAGGCTGACAATGTTATTATTGACTCTTAAAGCAAAAAGGAATTCTATCTGCTCATGCCATGATTTATGCAAGTTTTCACAGCAAAGAAACAAAAGATGTCCTTTTCACATGTCCTCAAATGGCTGTGTGTGCATGTGTGTGCATGTGTGTGTGTGCGTGTGCATGTGGGTATATGTGTGTGTGTTCAAGCTCTTGAAACCTCTTGGTTTCAACCTCTTGGGGATATGTCAACCTCTTCCCTAGCTACTTCTTCCTGTTGGGCTACAGTCAGCATATGAAATAATAAAATGATTGTAGTAGACTAGTCATTATATTGAAGAAGAGAGCCATCAAGGAGAGAAAAAAAGTACAATTGTATTAAAGAATAAAGTGTTGCTAAAGAGATTCACACAGTCTTAAATCATCCAGTTAGCTGAGTGTAGAAATCCCTGGGATCCAGGTCTCCTTTCTCTCCTAATAGTAAACATCCCTTTTCCTTCTGTGGAATGATACATCATCATAGTAGATCATAATCCTGTGGCGGCAGATGATAAGCTCCTTTCTCAAGAACATTCTATTTCCAGGAGGACTGGATCCTCACACTCCACACACATGACTTCATGCCCCGACTCATACTGTGTCTTCCCATCTAAAATGTTCTTCCCTCCAAAAGAAACATTGTTTTTGTGTCAGTCATCAATTTGAAATCTGGTTTTACCACTGTGATATTGTGATTTATAAGAAATTTCTTTTTGGTTATTCAGATGACCAAAATCTATTTCTCATGTATATGTGGTCTTTTTCCACAGCTCCCCAAACCCTTGGACCTACCTAAGTGTTGAGAATAATAGAGATGTCTTATGTTTTATTAATGAGGGTGACTTTTGGACCCCACGCAAGGGTGGTTGCCAAGAGGACCAACCATGTGATTAGAGAATTGGAATTCTGTCCCTCACCCCCACCTCCCCACCCCTCACTCACCTCTGGAGAGGGGAGAGAGCCTGGAGGTTGAATCAACCAATGGCCAATGACAGTCAATCATTTCTATGTAATGAAATCTCCATAAAATCCCAAGAGAACTGGATTCAAAGAGCTTCTGGGCTTTCATCTGAAATTCAATAGAAAATCAAAGAATTGGATATAAGAAAAATTTCACTGTTTATGAGTATTGTACCCCATTTTATTCATATTAAAGCATGCTTAAGAATATATAATTTTTCCCACGTGGCTACAAAGTCTTTTGTTATGATTTATTTATTTATTTATTTAATTTATATATTTTTTAAGATTTTATTTATTCATTTGAGACACACAGATACAGAGAGAGAGAGCATGAGCAGGAGGAGAGGCAGAGGGAGAGGGAGAAGCAGGCTCCCCACTGAGCCAGGAGCCTGATGTGGGCCTCAGTCCCAGGACCCTGGGATCATGACCTGAGCCGAAGGCAGATGCTTAACCATCTGACCCACCCAGGCACCCCTTTTATTATGCTTTAAATAGGACATAATATTGCCTTAATTTGATGTGCAAGAATATAATAAGCTCTCTTTTTGTTATTGGACTACAATTTTGTTAATATGAATAAAGGTGTTTTTACCTTTTAGGGTTATTTCCTTTAGGGTTATTTCAGGAATGAGATTAATGGGTTAAATATGACAATATTTCCCCCCAGCTGCCACCATTACCACACGCACACACACACACACCCCTTAAATATCTTCAATAAATTCTCACTGGTCTAAGTCATGGTCTTTGGCACGATGTACAAGACTTTCATATCTTGCCTTGTCTACCTCTAGAGAGAATCCTCTGGTCACTAAACTCACTTTATGTCCCAGTAGAATCAAATAATTCATATCCCAGGACAATCCCTGTTACCCCTGTCTCCTGCTCTTCCACACTGAATTCCTTTCCCAGTCTTACTTCTTCCCTCACTTCACCCCTCCCCAGAATGCCTGTCTGGAAACCTTCCCATTCATCCTTTAAACCTCCTCTGGGAAGTTTCTCTGCTTTGCATGCAAATGGATTCAACACATTCCTTTTCTGTGGCTACTGTTTTGTTTTGGTTTGGTTTTGGTATGATGGATGTCCGAGCCAAGAGCAGAGTTCTACTATTTACAAGTCCTTCTGTGTCATAATTATTTACTTACAAGTCCGTTTCCCCTGCGGAACTTGGGCTTCTTGATACCAGGAACCATTCCTTCTTAGCCTCTGCCTACCCTCCACCTGGCACCTAGTGTGGCCTATGCTTAGTAAATGTTTGTAAATCCCTTACATTTGGAAGGCATAAACAATTAATTTTACATTAAAAAGTATTTCCTGAAATCTCCTTAAAAACGATTTGTATTCATTATTAGTGCCACCAGAACGTAAGTGTGGAAGGTCTTCACTATTTGCTTGCTCGCGTTGGGCAGTAGCTTCTTGTGACGGTTATATGTGACCATCAATGGTGGAAAAATATAACCTAAAACATAAAAGTCATTACCTTATATTTCTCAGGTAGTAAGTTGGGGACAGAGAGTTGGGGTTACTTAATGAATTGGGCACCCTGAGTGCCTCTCGTTAGGCTTCTTGATGAATGGAAAGACCCACATTATAAAATGCTCACCCCCAGACACATCTGCAAAGTGAAACATCAGCTGTGTTCATGCTTGTTTTGGGCCAAGTGAGAGTTTTTCCCTCCTTCATTATTCACAGCTGATTACATGACTGTGGATCTCAAAAATCAAACACTTCCTTTTTCACATTCACACACATAAATTGAAGTCAACGTTATGTTTAAGTTCACTTCTTGTTTGGAAACAAGGCACACAAAATAAGGGCACTGGGTGACATTTTTACGCTCAGTCTTTTGGAAAGCTAAATAATTGTCTTTCTTCTCCAGAGTATATCTATTTTCGAAAGATATTCCCTGCTTCACCAATAGGAATAATCACAGGGGACTTTTCCCCCCTAAGGTGTTATTTTGATTTCAGGCATTAAGCTCTAATTGAGCAGCTGAAAGAGATTCTGCTATAAATGTTAATGATGGAGCAGCTTTTCTAATGAACGCCAGCTGATGGGGGCCGGGAAGAAGAAGGGAAAGCAAGCTGTACGAGGGGATGGGTTGTGCCATGGGGTGAATAGTGACCCCTCAAATTCATGTCCACCTGGAACTGCAGAATATGACCTGATTTGGAAATAGGGTCTTTTTGGATGTAGTTAATTAACGATCCAGGGTTTCATGTGGGTCTTACATCCAATAATTGATGCCTTCTAAAAAGAGGAGACCCAAGAACACAGCCACGTTATGGCAGAGGCAGAGATTAGAATTATGCAGCCCCAAGCCAAGGAATGCCTGGAGTCTCCAGAACGTGGGAGAGGCAAGGAAGGGCTCTTCCCTAGAGCCGTCATAAGGAAACCGTTCCTGCTGCCACCTAGATTTCAGACTTCAGGCTCCAGAACTGTGAGTGAATAAATTTCTATTGTTGTATGCCACCAAGTTTCTGGTAATTTATTATGGCACCCACAAGAAACTAATACAGGTTGTATATGTTTGTGTGTTCAGCAGTTGTTTACTGCATACCTATTGTTTGCCATGCACTGTGCTAGGCATGGGGTACAGAGTGCTAAGTGAGAGAGGCATTAAATAAATGTTGTACTTATACTACCGTGAGAGCATAAAACAGAAAGTGTAGTTTGAGAGTTTGGGGAGACTTTTGCCCCAAATACAGCAAACAATGGGTAGGATTGCTTCGGTAAATAGGGGAGATGATGGAGACCATTACACTAGAGGAAAGCTAAAAACTCTAAGGGAAGTGCCAACACTCTGAGATAATGTAGGAGCTTGGCAGGAGAGTGTGTCTGGATCATAGTGACTGGGAGATCAGTGGCACAAGATGAGGCAGGAAATGCAGCCAGGGATGACATCATATGGGCCCTTTAGGTTATGTTAAATGTTCGAGACAGTATTCTAAGGGCAATCACAAGTCTCCTGAAGAATTTTTGGAAGAGTGTAATGTAATTAGAGTTATTTTTAAGAGATCATCCTGGTTTCTTCGTAGAGAAGGAATTGGCAAAAGACAAGATTGGATGCAGGTCACCAGGTAGGAAGCCACTGCAGTGGTCCAGGAAGGAATCGATGATGCCCTGGACTTAGTTCATGGTAGTGGATATTGAGAGATGTGGACAGATTTAAGATATATTTGGGGGGAAAAGGTCATAGGACTTGATGTATAGAAGAAGGAATGAAATGGACAGATGTCAAGAATATGCTATGTGCTAGGTGGAAAAACTAGAAAAGGAGTATGTTTTGTGGAGGCAATGAATTTACTTTTGCATTTGTTCTCAGCAGTATCTTTGAGACATCAAAGTAGAGATGTAGGGGCACCTGGGTGGCTCAGTTGTTGGGCCTCTGCCTTCGGCTTGGGTCATGGTCCTGGGGTCCTGGGATCAAGCCCGTTGGGCTCCCTGCTCAGCAGGAAGCCTGCATCTCCCTCTCCCACTCCCCCTGCTTGTGTTCCCTCTCTCTCTCTGTCAAATAAATAAATAAAATCTTAAAAAAAACCCAACAAAGTAGAGATGTAACATTGGTCATTGAGTCTGCAGGTATAAAGTTGAGATGTTCTCCATGAAGGACGATGGACTCTAAAAAACAAACTGAGGGTTCTAGAGGGGAGGGGGGGGTGGGAGGATGGGTTAGCCTGGTGATGGGTATTGAGGAGGGCACGTTCTGCCTGGAGCACTGGGTGTTATGCACAAACAATGAATTATGGAACAGTACATCAAAAATTAATGATGTAATGTATGGTGATTAACATAACAATAAAAATTTTTTTAAAAAAGTTGAGATGTTCTCTTTGGCCCAAAGATACAAATTCTAAGTCATCAGAATTAGATTGTATATGAAACAATGGGAATAAAAGTTATGATCTAGGGAGAGAATGGAGAGAGAGAAGAAATAAGGAGATAGGCTTAAAAGAAACTAGTAGGAAAGACCACAGGAAAAGTGGGTGAGGATCATATATGGAAGCCTAGGGAAAGAGGTGGTTTGAGGAGAAAAGGCCAATTAGGTCAAAAGTTGATGGGTGTCTTAGTAAGATGAGAATGAAAAATATCTCTCAGGATGCCTGGGCAGCTCAGTTGGTTAAGTGTCCTACTCTTGATTTTGGCTCAGGTCATGATCTCAGGGATATGAGATCGAGTCCCACACTGGGCTCATACTGAGCACGGGGCCTGCTTCAGCGTCTCTCTCGCCCTCTCCCTCTGCCCTTCCCTCCCAGCTCACACTCTCTCTCTTAAAAAAGAAGAAGAAGAAGAAGAAGAAGAAGAAGAGGAAGAAGAAGAAGAAGAAGAAGAAGAAGAAGAAGAAGAAGAAGAGGAAGAAGAAGAGGAAGAAGAAGAGGAAGAAGAAAAAGAAGAAAAGAAAAATATGGAGTGCACTGGTGGCCTTAACCAAAACCAGAGAAGTGGACCATGGTGGGTGGAGGGTGGGGGGAGTCCTAAAGACCTCAGGAAGGAGGAATGCCAGCTGAGTAGATGATATCAAGTCAGGAGGCTGCCCTCATCCTCACTCTGATGTCTTGGTGTTTCAAAAGGTTCCTGAAGTATTCCCATATTGCCTGGGATCGGGTCTCCATGCCCTAGTGGAATGGAAGCTTGAAATCGAGATGAAGTTCATTTGTAAAAGAAAGCTGCCTGTCTTCACAATGTCTGGGCGCTGAGATTCATCTTGCTACAATGAAATTACAAACATTTTAGCAGTATTGTGGATTTCCGCTCTCCAATGAATATTTGAATACATATTTTCAAACTACTTGAGGTAGCTGACAGTGCAGGGAATAACCAGGAAGGTGTTTCTCCCAAACAGTTTTGGTATTTAAGATGATACGTTCTTAATAGAATCTCTCTTTTTTGTTTTTACAGGTATGCTTAATCACATCGTTTACAAATAATCGCCAAAATCACTCTAACAAAATTATTTTTAAAGACCTGTCGCATTATGCAACTTTATGTGTTAAAGAAATACAGCTGTGGATTTATATCCTATTATTTATTGATTGTAGTTAGGGGTACTCTCCTTTCCCTAAGCCTCACGTTTCCAAGTGGAGGGACTTTAATATGGTGGGAAATCCATTTGAGTCCCTCTGGCGTCTCTCTGCCACCTCCCTCACACCGCCAAGGTGTCAGATTGGTGAGTTTGGGAGGAGAAAGGGCTCCATAGCCTAACTTGTTCTACTACCCCTTTTCTTTCATCTCTGCTCCTTGCGCCACTGTTTTTACCTCAAGAGGCTCTGTCCCTAGGAAGCAGGCCTGCAGTCTTTTGCTGTCCCAAGGGCTGGGTGAGGCTGCCAGGAAGCCCACTGTGACTGCACCACGGAACCCCATTCTCCAGAGCTTCTGCCTCACTCTGTGTCTACCTCTCCACTGGCCTTGAATCCATGGGTGATGAGGGACGCTATTGGGGATCCCCTCAATTTCCAACAAACATGTCCTCACTATTTAATGTTTCTGGGGAGAAACAGCACACAAAATAGTTACTGATCATTCACTTCACTATCCTGGACCTATACAGACAGATCGACAAACAAAAAGATGGGCTCTTCATATATTTTGTTTATATAAGTTTATATATTTTGACAATTTTGTGGACACCTAATCAAAGGTTAGCACCTCATGAAATGAAACAGATATAGGTGCATTATGTATTTTGATCAAATGCAGACAAGCCCTAGGATGTATTATGTAATTCAGTAAGCAAGCGGTTTTTCTTTTTAGGCACCTAGTTGCCTGACTCTATAAAATGCATGTGTAAGTAATTAAATTATGTCATGTATGTAAAAGCATTTTATATATTTCAAAATATTATGCACATATAAATGGTAAGCTATTATTTTGGTTATAATTATTCCAAACTTAACACCCTTTCTCTATTCCCACCTGAGCGTTTAATACATCAGGCATGGACTGGTTATATAGGATACAAGAACAGCCACCTCCTTTTCTAATTCTAGAATAATTATTATCAAGTAAATTTTGTCAAGTAGAAGTTAACATATTATTCTTGCATTCCAACTAGCAGTCTTTAACCGACAGGAAAATCAATGCCATTTCCTCAACAGCAAATTATATTCCACTTCTGTACATTATAGCACTTTTCTTGGAGTTGATAAATAAGGGGAAAATACTGATGGTCATTTAACTTAGTAGGATTTACTTAAATGAACTGCCAGAAAGAACTTGACTCTTAAAATAATTGATTTTTCTCTACATCAGATGAAAAATGTACAATAGAGTAAATGAAAGTCTTTTAAACAAAAGTTATTTTCTGTTCATTAAAGGAAACATAAAATACACTATAAGATTGAATTATCCAAATCTTTGAAAAAAAAATTGCTTGCAGGTTATTAACCTATTTTTAAAGCACAAAGCTTTAAAGAGCCTTCAGAGCATTTCCCAGCCCCATCTGCCCCGAGATGAAGAAATTTTAAAACAAGTCATTATTATTATTCAGTGTTTTTGCTACCTATGGATGCAGTGAAATAGCTGAAGGTGTGTAAGTGATTTGAAAATGACAACTCTCATCACAGGCAATGGCATCAGGGAGACCCAGGGGAAAAAATCCATACTGACCTCACTACTGTTTAACTCCTATCGACAGTTGTCACTCAAACTGTGATATCACATAAAAGCTTTCCGATCTGTGGCTTACGTTTCCATAGTAGGGCAAAATCCTATTACCTTCTGACCCACCTCTCAGACACCCATTCTCTCCTCTTCAGGTTTGCAAACCACTGACAGCTTCTCCGGCAAAATGTTTTCTGCTCAGGTTGGTCTTGTTATCATTCCATCTTCAAACCTTCTTCTGAGAAATCATCAATTGTATAGAATGATATGCAGGTTGATTATGTTTTTCCCAAAGTTAAATTACGTAGCACCCAGCTCCGTTTCATTGCCATCCCCTACCTTCACTGGTTTAACTTAATTTTTCCATAGCTGGAACTTTACTGGTATCCAAATTGTCGGTTTTTGAATTTAATTTTAATATATTTCAAACATCTAGCTTGTCTAAGTATTCTTAAAATCTAGGAATAGAAGAGATTAGTTGTGGGTTCCACAAACATGGCTTATCATTTAGAAAATGTGTGGAATTTATAGACAGTGGTCTACAGTTCTCTGTTCTGAAAAAATTGGTTAAAAAGTCAAAAAGGTAGGGCGCCTGGGTGGCTCAGTTGGTTAAGCGACTGCCTTCGGCTCAGGTCATGATCCTGGAGTCCCTGGATCGAGTCCCGCATCGGGCTCCCTGCTCTGCGGGGAATCTGCTTCTCCCTCTGACCCTCCCCCCTCTCATGTGCTCTCTCTCTCTCAAATAAATAAATAAAATCTTTAAAAAAAAAAAAAAAAGTCAAAAAGGTAAAAACTTCAGCTTATTTGTGCTCATTTATATGATGTGAGATGATATGCATTTCCTTAATATCTCACCAAACTTTAGGTCTGTATTTGTAGACACAGTCTAGGATGGGAGGAATAGCAATAGTGTCTTCTAAGAGTTCATCAAGGTCAGTCCAGGGAGAGAGGTAGAGAGAGTGATAACCTGAGCCAAAGGCAGACAAGCGCTTAACCGACTGAGCCACCCAGGAGGCCTAGAGAGAGTGATATTTATAGGTGTTTTATAACAGAGGAAACTAATAAGGTCATAGTTTTGTCACTGTGCAATCTGCCAAAGGACAGTGGTTCCTCACCCCGTTTGGTCACATGATTTGGCACATGGAGAAGGGGCCATTATGACATTTTCAAGTCATGTAATTCTCCAAAATCATTAATTCATTCAAAAATATTTATTTAAAATCTATTAGGTGCTTGAATCATTCCTTTTACCTACTTGTCCTTTTCTGTTCCTTTCATCAACTTTACTCCTACTCATCCTTGACTATTTAGGGCAGACATTAGTGCCCCCACCTTTCTTTAACCCTGCTTTCCTGGTGGAATGAATCCTATTATCCCTGAATTTCTTCTTTTAAATAACATTTTTATTTAGATATAATTCATGTATCACAAAATTCATTATTTTAAAGAGTACAATTCAATAGTATTTCAGATATTCACTGGGTCATACATTGATCCCCTCTATCTAATTCCAGGGCATTTTTATCACCCCAAAACAAATCCCATACCATTATCACTCATTTCTCACTCCCTCCTCGCCCCCAGCTCTTGGCAACCACAAATTTACATTCTGTCTCTGTGGATTGGCCTATTTTGTATATTTCATATAATAGAGTCACAATATGTGGCATTTTGTGCCTGGTTTCTTTCACTTAATATTTTAAGAGTCACCCATGTTATAGCATGGCATTCCTTTTTATTGCCAAATAATATTCCATTGTATGGATATACCATATTTTGTTTATTTATTCATCAGTCGATGGTAATTCAGTGCGGTTCCCACTTTTTGGCTATTATGAATAACGCTGCCATGCACACTGAAATACCAATTTTGTGGGAACATCTGTTTTCAGTTCTCTTGGGTAGACACCTGGGAGTGGAGTTGCTGGGTCATATGGTAACTCTATGTTTAACATTTCAAGGAACAGACAACCTGTTGTCCAAAGTAGCTGCACCACTTTACCATCCCACCAGCGACACATGAATTTCTCTACATCCTTGGCAACACTTGTAATTGTTCATCTTTATTATTATAGTCATCTTAGTGAGTATAAAGGACTACCTCATTGTAGTTTTGGTTTGACTGCACTGACTAGCAATTAGTCATGTTCCTCAGCATGACTAATGACACTGAGCAGTTTCTTATCTATATAGGGAGATTCTTAATTGTGGGATCCAAATATTATTTATTTTACTATTTCTAGTAACAAATATAAACTGGCACATAGTAGGAACACAATAATGTTTACAAAAGGAATGAATACATATTTAATTTTTAACAGTACTGTGCTTTGAATTACTCATAAGAAAGATCCTAAGTACATAATGTCTATTATAAATATTCTTCTCAAAAATATCTCATTGATATCGTTCTATTGCAAACACATTGATATCATTCTATTGATTGATCGATAGATATAGATATAAACACACACACATACACACACACATACACACAAATATGGATTCTTTAAACCCATTTTTAATAACCAGTTTAAAATATGTGTTTTTTAAATGATGGCTTACTTATATTTTTCTTCTTAAAAATCAATTTTAGACAAACAGTATGTCAGAGCTCTTCATGGGAACAAAGTTTAACTAAGATTGGGTTGTAGCTATGTGTCAGCCAAGTTGATTACAGGGCCAGAAAACTAAGGCTTGGTGTTTGTGGAAGGCAGAGGCAGATATGGATCTTGCATGAGAGCCTGTCCCCTGAAATTAGAGATGGAAGAGAGATATGGATTTATTTTTCAGGATATGTTCCTTCCTAGATGTCAGGTGCCATTTGTCACACCACAGATTTTTGCTGTCTATCAGGATCTAGGTAAAAAGGTATTTCAGAGCTTAAGGAGTTTCTTTCCATATGGCATTTTATCCAAAGGAGCAGTCTCAATTCCTCTGAGAAGTTTAGAAAGTTTGAGAAAAGCCAAACTGTGGACGCGCCGCAGTATCCACTGGGTTAGTTCTGTATCTCAGCTGTTGTCTAACTTAAGAATTTACATTAATTTAATTACTTTTCAGAATGATTTCAATAAATCTTGTGTCTATGATCTAAGCCTAACCCCAATAGCTGTAAAATATTTTTTTTCAAAGGTGGCAAATCCACTACCAGTGAGTAACTCAAAAACTAGGAGAATGCATTCATTAAGAGTTGCCTATGAGAATATAGTTTGACAAAATATTTCAAAAACCTAAAAAAATGGACATACCTAGTGATGCAGGAAGCTTATTTTTAGGGTTGTAACTTTAGGAAATAATTAGACAATTGTGCAATGATTTATGAACATAGATGTTCATGATAGCATTGTTTAAGATAGAGAAAACCTGTAAACAATAATCTAACAATGGGGGTTGACTTACTAAATTATAGTACATACATGTATCCATCTTGTAGAAGACTATTTAGTGATGTAGAAATTTTCAAGACATATGAAGTTAAAAAACAGAGTATAAAACATGCATGTTGCAATCAATCCTTTTTAAAACTATATATGTATAGGTATATATATTTACATAAAGGAAAACATTGAACTCTGAGCAGTGACATACTAGCAGCTTATATATTCTATTTTTTTAAAGATTTTATTTATTTATTTGACAGAGAGAGAGAGAGAGAGATAAAGAGCACAGGCAGGGGGAGCAACAGAGGGAGAGGGAGAAGCAGACTCCCTGCTGACCAAAGAGCCTGATGTGGGAATTGATCCCCAGACCCCGGGATCATGACCTGAGCTGAAAACAGATGCTTCACCTCCTGAGCCACCCAGGCATCCCACAGCTTATATATTCTTATTTGTGCTTTTTTTGGTCCACTTTTATAATTAAGAATTTATTATTAGGGGCACCTTGGTGGCTCAGTTGGTTGAGCATCTGTCTTTGGCTCAGGTCATGATTCCAGGGTCCTGGGATCAAGTCCCACATCAGGCTCCCTGCTTGGTGGGGAGCCTGTTTCTCCCTCTCCCACTCCCCCTGCTTGTGTTCCCTCTCTCTCTCTGTCAAATAAATAAGTAAAAAATCTTTAAAAAAAAGAATTTATTCTTAAGTGGCACATTACTTAAAAAAAGAAAAAAAACAGAATTCCTGGTGAGATACTATATACATAAGATGCCCAGATCTTAGGAGACAATATTATAAATAGGACTGATTTCATGGAAGTATTGATATGCATGATATGAGAGATGTACAAACACACACACACACACACACATGCAAACAAAAATATACAGTAAATTACTTTTTGAGACCACTTTCAGCTTTGGCTTTCTGTTTTAATTATTAAACTGAAGAGGCTAATAAGAAATTTTGGAGGGCATTTCTATTCCACAGTCTCATATTTCCCTGACTCTCTCAGTCCCGGACCCGTTCTTGCCCCTGAGAGGTATCATAAGGCTAGCTCTGTCCCTCTGGGCTTCTCTCTCCCTTTGTAAAGGGCCCTGTTCACAGGACTCATTCTCAGCTCCTCTCTTTAGTGATCTCCCTGGGGCAGTCTCTTGGACGCTTATTTCTCTCCAGTGGTGTCTGTGTAGACAAGATGGTCTAAAAACCATTGTGTTGCAGAGCCAGAGTTATATTCATATCCTCAAATCCAGCTTCACTCGGTAATAAATATGATCTTTAAAATCTATGTCTACATACACAAGTAACTGTTTTCTGATATGCTGCCAATGAACAATTTGAATTTGAAATAAAACACTACCTTTTGCATTAGTACCAAAAACAAAAAGAAATACTTAGGTATAAATCTAATAAAATATGTACAAAATCTATATGAAGGAAACTGAAATTCTGATCAAAAAAATCAAAGGAGATCTAAATAAAGGTAGAGCTATTCCATGTATGTGGACAAGAAGACTCGACATTGTCAAAATGTCAGTTCTTCCCAACTTGATCTATAGATTCACTGCAATCCCAATCAAAATCGTAGCAAGTTATTTTGTGGATATTGATAAACTGATTTTGAAGTTTATATGGAAAGGCAAAGGACCCGGAATAGCCAACGCAGTATTGAAGGAGAAGAACAAAGTCAGAGAACTGACAGTACCTGACTTCAAGACTTACTATAAAGCTACAGTAATCAAGACAATGTGGTATTGGAGAAAGAACAGACAAATAGATCAATGGAATAGAACAGAGAGCCCAGAAATAGACTACATAAATATAGTCAACTGATCTTTGACAAATGAGCAAAGGGAATACAATGGAACAATGATAATCTTTTCAACAAATGGTGCTGGAACATGTGAATATTCACCTGCAAAAATGAATCTAGATCCAGACCTTACATCTTTCACAAAAATTAACACAAAATGGATTAAATGTAAAATGCAAAAGCATAAAACTCCTAGAAGATAACATAGGAGAAAATTAAGATGACTTTGAGCTTGGCAATGACATTTTAAATACAATATCAAAAGCATGATTCATGAAAGAAAAAAATAAGATAAATTGGACTTCATTAAAATTAGAAATGTCTAATTAGAAATTAGAAATATTTAAATTAAAATTAGAAACTTGTACTCTGTAAAAGACACTGTGAAGAAAATCAGAAGACAAGGGGTGCCTGGGTGGCTCAGTAGTTAAGCATCTGCCCTCAGCTAAGGTCATGATCCCAGGGTCCTGGGATCGAGCCCCACGTTGGGCTCCCTGCTCCGCAGGAAGCCGGCTTCTCCCTCTCCCACTCCCCTTGCTTGTGTTCCCTCTCTCGCTGTCTCTCTCTGTCAAATAAATAAATAAATAAATAAATAAATAAATAAATAAACCTCATTCCAATGTTCAAAAGGAGGCAAAAATGCAATATCCAATTCAACCAGATCAAAGCCGAATACTAAGTAAATAAAAAGAAAGACATTATAGAGATACTCTTGAACCACAGGCTGAATATTTGGAGGTGAAACATCCTTTCCGTTTAAGATCATCTGCAGACACATAAGATGCTTCTGGAAAAACAATAATAATGACATCCCTATAAAGAGCAACAAAACACTTACCTTGGGCCACCAGGGACACTCTGATCTTTTATTAAATTCACCAAACTTTACATGTAGTTTCCCCGAGGGGGGAGAAATTGCTGTAACACTGTGATATAATGTGGTTTTGTGTAGAGCTCAGGGATGTGGCCAGGGTGAACTTTCCCATCCATCAGAAATGACTGGCAGATGCCCCACTGAAAGTTACTCAAACATAGTTGTAACTCAGTGAATACAATTGTTATTTTTGTATTACACTAATTAATATTTTTGAAGAGATTCAATGTTTGTTCTTTAGGTCACACAGTAAGGAAAGGATGAAATCAGTATTGGAATGAGGTCTGTCTGACATCCAAACATAGATGCTTTGAACTGGATAAACTATAGAGCAAATTCAAATTCATATTTCTTCTTGTAGGGTTGGAGCCAAAAACACTAGTTAGGTGAATGATTAATTTGGAATATAGGAATCAGCCCTGAAAAATATTTTTTAAAAAATAAACCAGGGGTATGTCTTCAGAGTTGATGTTTCCCAAAGTAAGCCAACCAAGCATTTCCAAGTGAGATCTGCAGACTGTAGTTTTGAATAAATAAGAATTATTTTAATTAGCACACTAACAGTTGCTATGTAGAGAGGTCCTGTGAAAATATTAAAAAATAATCTGTTCCCATTGATAAGTAAATCAATTCCATGATATTGAGTTTATAATACTTGCTTGCTGAGGAAACTTTGCTTATAAGACAGGGCAAAGTTAAATGTCTGGTCTTTCTAAGTTTTTAATTTAATTAAAGTCTATATTTTAAGGCACTTCAAAAGAAACATAAATACAGGACGTGAGTTGAATAATTCCAAAAGTTCCTGTGAAAAACTTCTGATCCCGGGTGGATAAAATATAAATAACCTCATTGTCTACTGCCCACTCCTTCTGCCCAAGCATTGGAACTTCAGCTGGGCACAAAATGCTTTAATTTGGAGATGAAGAAGGTTTTTTTTTTTTTTCCTAAGTAGAAAGCGCACCATTGAGAATATGAATCACTAAGGGCGACATTAAATCTTGCAAAGAGATAATATATGTCTCCGTGGTGGCTCAAGAGACTAACAATAAATGTTAAATATTAATAAGATTATGGAAATCCTCATGGATACTGTAATAAAGTAGCACCAGAAAAGGGGAAAAGAGAGAGGAAAAATAAGCAGGGATCTATGTTTTGTATTTGGGGGGAAAGTAAATAAAGAGAAATGAAATGTTTTTTCCACTAGGGAAAAGACAGGTTTGGAAGTGTATAAAATTACAAAATAGGTAATATTCTTCAGGGGTAAATAGGCAGCCGACCTTCTTCTTGTGCTCTGAGACACAGAGGAAAATTAGCAATATTTTGGGGAAGAATCCACTTACAGAACCTTGACATGAATCCATTTGCTTCTGAGTTCATGGTTTTCTTAGCTTTTGCACTTGCTTTGGTCTCTAGAGATGACAGAAACAATAATGCTGACATAAGACGGTAGTGTCAACCCATCACTCAGAGAGCAATGGCCAGGCCAAGCAGAGCTTTACCTCATGGCTCCTCTTCAAAGCCTAAGGCCTTCCAAGTCTCTGAGTATATCTGCAGACCAATTATGAGCGAGAGAATTTCTGTCGATAACACTGGCTCACCCTGCACTTAATTCTGAAAGGAGCCCTACTTTTAGACTCCCTTTCTTCTATACTGACTACACGGAGCCTGATGGATGGGGCCACTTGGACCAGTGGCCTCTGATGGAGGAGCAAATGTGTTCTCTCACACAGAAAAAGGGGATGGAGAGCAATAAAATAAAAACAAGAAAAGGCAGGAAATCACTAGGCTTACAGTTTTGGAGGGCTCAGCCCCATGTCTAGGTTGAATTGCTATGTTAAAATAATCATTGTCATCATCATCTGGATATTCTGGAAATGGTGAGCAGAATAACAAAGGAAAAAAATATCAAAGGGAAACAGCCAGACTTAGTTGAAGGCTGAGTGTGCGGCGGCCCATGGGGGATATTTTGAGAGTCTCAGAGAAGCACATTCCCTCTCCATCCGGATGCAGAGGGAGCCGGGAGGGAGAGGGCGGTGATACCAAGGATCCCAGAAGTATGTCTGTGTGTGCTCAAGAGGACGGAAGGATGAGAGCCACAAAGCAGTAGAGGAGGACAGGGAAGTGGAGTTGGTGTGTGAGCAGACGATGGTTGTGGGGCCTACACCTCCCTGAACTTACAGTATTACCTGAGCCTAACTCTGAATGATGAAAATGGAAAGAGTCTAACTGAGTGCTCATTTGGGCTTGTTCCATCTTGGACAAGGAAGAAAGAGAGATAAATTAATAATTATTTACAATCTATGGAATATTATTTTGAGAATAAGTAATATTCTGGGTTTTTTTTTCTCTTTTTTTCTTACAAATTTAATTGAAGAGAGGAGGCTCAATTAAGCCAAAGGAAAACATATTTGACACAAGCTTGATCCAATTCTGCCAGAGATTCACTGTGATATCTGTCTCCTTGAGGAATTTTTTTTAAAAGGTAGTCTGATTTTCGTTTTGATTTATTTGATATCAGAGATTGAACCAAATGACTCCCAAGACTGTTCCAAAATCCACATTTTATAATTTTAAGAAAGAAGATGTTTTTTTAAAAGAATTCCAGGGGTTGAAAAAGAGTTTCGGGGCACCTGGGTGGCTCAGTCAGTTAAGCTCTGTCTTTGGCTCAGGTCAAGATCTCAGGGTCCTGGGATTGAGCCCTGCGTCGGGCTCCCTGTTCAGTGGTGAGTCTGCTTCTCCCTCTCCCTCTGTGATCTCTCTGGCTCTCACTCTTTCTCTAATGAAAAAAAAAAGGTTTTTTTTCTTATGTGAAGGCCCAGCCCTCAGCAGGAAACTGGGGAAGATGGTTGGATTCCGGGTCTTCCTCAAGTTCAGGAACATAGCATAGACTGATGAAGGGAAAACAGAAAAGAAGTGCTCACTGCTCCTTGTGCACAGCAAGCAGTGGACCTGGAGAGCTCCAAGCTCAGATGTCTCTGAATGTCATCCAATTTCTTCTTCCTCCAAAAACTTGAATTTACTTGATTGCACATTTTATCTGGGATTAAGGAGCAAAGGCGATTATAATGGCAACGTGAATGCAAGGTGTGCCCTTCTGTTTTGCAGAAAGAGAACCTGAGCTTCCTATACATACACAATTTCTTTAGGAAGCCAGATCTGGGGACAAGATGACAAGATCTTTACCTCCTCGTTGTCTGTAAGGTGTAGTATTTTCATAACCATTAATCCCCCTTTATGTGGGGGAGTCAACAGGGGTCATAACTGATCATGGTTCATAGGAAGCAGGAAGAGTGATCTCAGGGTTGGAACAGAGTTCAGTATGTGAAAATGTGCTTGGCTGCAAGTAATGAAACCCTGAAACCTGAGCTGATAGTAGCATATTTTTCTGATATAAAAAGTAAGTGAGGGGCACCTGGGTGTCTCAGTTGGTTAAACGTCCAACTCTTGATTTTGGCTCAGGTCATGATCGCAGGGTTGTGAGATTGAATCCCACGTTGGGCTTTGCTCTCAGCCTGGAGTCTGCTTGAAATTCTCTCTTCCTTTCCCTCTGCCCCTCCCCCCACCATGCACTCATGCTCTCTCTCTCTCTTGCTCAAATAAATAAATAAATCTTTTAAAAAAAAGTAAATGAAAGACAAATACTGTATGGTTATCACTAATATGTGGAATCTAAAAAAAAGATGAACTTGTAAAAACAGAGAGCAGAATAGTGGTTACCAGGGGCTGGGAGGTTGGTGAGGGAATTGGGAGATATGGTTCAAAAGCACTAACTTGCAACTAGTAGTCTTGGAGATCTAATGCATATAGACAAGGATACTGTATTATAAACTTAAAAGTTGCTTTGAGATGAAACCTTAATTTTTCCCACTACAAAAAAGAAATGACAATCACAGAGGTGATAGAAGTATTAGCTATGGTGGTAATTATATTGCATTATATAAATGTATCAAGTCAACAAGTTGTATATCTTAAACTCACACAATGTTGCATGCCAATTATATCTCAATAAAAATAAATTAAAAAAAAAGAAAGTCAAGGGGGCGCCTGGGTGGCTCAGTCGTTAAGCGTCTGACTTCGGCTCAGGTCATGATCCCAGTGTCCTGGGATCTAGCCCTGCATCGGGCACCCTGCTCCGCAGGAAGCCTGCTGCTCCCTCTCCCACTCCCCCTGCTTGTGTTCCCTCTCTTGCTGTCTCTCTCTCTGTCAAATAAACAAATAAAATCTTTAAAAAAATAAATAAAAATTAAAAAAGAAAGTCAAGAAGTAAGTGGTTTCTGGTGTTGGTTCAGCAGCTCAATCATGTCAGGGCTCAATCTCCTCTAATTCCCTTGGCTTTTCCCTCATTGTTCCAAGCTGGCTTCTTTGGACCCAGCCATATGTCAGGAACCAATGTAAGAGAAATAGGGGAAGGTATCTATGCCAGTCATGTTTGTCTCCTTTTATGGAGGAAACAAAAACTCTCTTAGAAATCTTCCCCAGCAGACTTCTGGCTGTATCACATGACCACCTCTAGCTGCAAGGGAGGCTGAGAAATCCAAGATCTTTTTTTTTTTTTTTTTTGGCTTGGGTTCCTTCTGAGCTCTTGCAAGGTTGGCCCTATAGGAGACATTTATATGTCTGTTGTCATTAAAGTAAGACAATTTTAGTGAGTTTTTTCTCCTTGCTCTTCCAAAAACACAAAGAGGACCATGCGACTCTGTTGCTTGGAGACTTTTCAGTGGCATCTCTTTGTCAAATCTCCTTCCATCTCAGGCAAGTGTCTCCATGTTATACTACCTGACCACCTACACCTGCCTCATCTGCAATTCCTGTGTCGTGTGCTCTGATACTGCAGTTCCCAACTTTAGTTACCCCAGAATCACTCAGAAAGCTTGCAAGAACTCAGCTTTCTGGGCCCTGCAAATAGTTCCTGATTCAGGAGGCAAGACCCAATATGTGCACTTCTAACTGATCCATTCAAATTGGCTGCCTTTTCTTTTTCTTTTTTCTTTTTTTAAAAAAGATTTTATTTATTTATTTGACAGAGAGAGAGACAGCGAGAGAGGGAACACAAGCAGGGGGAGTGGGAGAGGGAGAAGCAGGCTTCCCGCTGAGCAGGGAGCCCGATGCGGGGCTCGACCCCAGGACCCTGGGATCATGACCTGAGCTGAAGTCAGATGCTTAACGACTGAGCCACCCAGGGTGCCCCATGCCTTTTATTTTTCTTAAGAAATCATGACTTTAAAATTAATCCATAATTCACACTTTTTACTAATACAGAATTTTCCCCCCAGATAGACCACGAGCTGCTTGAAGTCTAGAATCTTACAGATTCATCTTTGTCCACCTAGGGCCTGGCCCATTGTCCAGGACATAGTTTCTCAATAATGTCTGATGTTCAAATGAAATTCAAATGACAGAGGCTTGGCTGTTTGTAACTCCTTTGTATATGTTCTGTCCTTCATCTACAAGCCAACAGGGCTGACGGAATGATCGGCAACAACTTTGCTCAGTTGCGGTGGTGGGCTGCTCAAGTTTGACCCTTGAGGCTTCCTCTGGGACCCCCACATTCATTGGTGAGAAAACTGTTTAAAGTCAGATATGTTCAGTAGAGGCCCAAGTACCCCAGTATGGGGATACATCTACAGCCTTGGTCCATGGGACACGTAAGATGTCAATGTAACACCCTGTTCTCTTCTCTAAGCTCTTTCCTTAAGCACGCATGGAATGCCCATTGATTTCACTTTAGATATAATGAATACAGTTTTTCTTTCATTTTGGCTGACCAGTGCAAAAGGAACAGTAATCACAAAACTGACACTAACATAGCCTTAGAGAATGTCCCTGCTATGGAGATGTGCACATAACAGCTTGGCCTGAGAGCCTGCTTAAGCGTAGGAAGCATATTGAAAAGTGAGGTGTGAGCTCACTTTCTGATCACTGTTTTATCATATTTAGCCCACTGTTTTACACATTTTTTCTCAGATAATGAAAATTTCCGTTTGACTCTGAGTGAGCACTAACATATCCGAAGGTCCTTGACTAACTTGAGTGAAGCTGAAATAGCATCCGGTGCAATTCTTGGCTCAGGATAAACAACATTCGGTAAACAACAACTACTTTTATTATTACCGTCATTAGTGCGATGATGAGGAGGAGGAGGTGTGACTGTTATGACTCCGATCTCTCTAGACCTAAGAGAAATGGTCGAACAGGATGTGTTTCTAGCCACCTTCCTTTCCAGCATCACTCTCTTCTCCTCTTGTCCAGGTGGGGCTGTTTCTCTTTTATGCCCTTGCTTCCGTCATGATTGTGATAGCACCTGCATGCAGTCGCAGAATTACTCGCTCATTACCTTCTGCTGACACTGTCCTGGTTCCCCCAAGAACCCTGAAATGCCCCTTGCGTATGTCTTATCCCTGTAGCTTTGCTTCCTATATTCCATGCTCATGGGCCACCGCTAGTGAGCAAAAGCTGGGCCGCTATACTCTATACATCTCTAGACCTAAGCCTCGTGATAGTTATACCAGGAACTTCATGGATGTCACTGAAAGGAAGTTTTGGCCTTTGTTTGTTTGTTTGTTTCTTTCTTTCTTTTTTTTTTAAGATATTATTTATTTATTTGAAGAGAGACACAGCGAGAGAGGGAACACAAGCAGGGGGAGTGGGAGAGGGAGAAGCGAGCTTCCCGCGGAGCAGGGAGTCTGCTTCGTCCTCTGACCCTATCCCCTCTCATGTGTTCTCTCTCTCAAATAAATAAATAAAATCTTTAAAAAAATAAATAAAAATAAATAAAAATACACTGTAAGAACAACCCTCACCCATTAGTCCAGCTTTGCAAAGGGGCCCGATCTACCCTCATTGCCAACCAGCCAGGATGCCCCGAGATCAGAAACTCTGAGATCAGAGGAAGTGAGTGGAAAAGCGTGAGAAGAGAGTTTCCTAAGATACTGTTAACAGCCAAGATGAGAGGCTGACACTTTTTAGAGACTGGGGGTGCGGGAGAGAAGCCAGCCCCCCAGGAGGACAGCGGCACTGTACAGCCTATGATTTCAACTTAGATATGCAACTTAGTTGCCAAGATAACTGCGTCTGAGGTATCTTGGAAAGAAATGACATCCTGGCTTGATGGCTAGATGTGAGGGAGTTAGGGGATTTAAAAGCAGTCCATCCAGCCTGTCTGCCCCAGATCTCGGTAAAAGTCTGTCTTGAACTGTGCCACTCAGACAGGAGTTAAAAAGAGGCCCACACTAGAACAGAAGAGTTCCAGTTTGGAAGCTAGAGGCTGCCTGAGGTCTTACTCAGCGCTTCTGCCCCTTGCCCACACCTCACTTTGTACCCACTTTTGATTGCTTTTTATGCTTTTTGTTATTTGTAAATTGCTTTGACGACAAAATCCGGACTCGCACATTATTAAATCCCTCCCCAGGGCTAGCACAGAGCTTCAAACATAGCACCATTCCCACTTCCAGCCATACGGGGGTGGGCAAGGGCACGACCTTTGAGTCAGGCTAACCTGGGTTTGAGTCCTGGCCCCACCGTGTGACATTGCTGGGTCGCTTTTGCCCCTTGTGCTCATCTCTGTGCTGATCCCTGAGCTACTTGTCTCCAAGCCTCAGTTTCCTCATCTCTAAAATGGGGGCCATAATAACACCTACCACATGGAATAGTGGTACCTACTTCAAAGAATCTACCTCATAATAAGACTAAGTCCTTTCTCGTCCTGAGGATTAAATGGGTATCATTGTTCTACAGCTCTTAGCATGGTATTGGGCACATGTTAGGTGCTCATTAAATGAGTGCTATTAATAATAATATCAATAACACTGTCATTTTCAATTTCCCCTTCCACTTGGGATTTCTTCTGAGTGACAATTTTCACTGCTGTACTGAAAAAAAAACAATGACACCAACTAAAATAAATATGTCAGAGCATTGTCTTCCTGTGTCTTTCCTGCCACGTGAAAGTGGAATTGTGTTCTGATCATTTGATTAATTTATTAAAATATTAAGATAATCCATTTAACATATGTAAAAGGATCTCTGATTATACGAAGTATTATTATGGAGTTGCTGGTGAAATGATAGTAATATTAATAATAATAATAATATTAGCTCAATTTCTCATCATCTGCCATGTGCCTTTCCCCGGGCTGGGTGCTCTACATTCATCACCTCACCTAATCCTCAGAACAGAACGGGCAAAGATTTTAGCTCCACTTTACTGATGAAGGAACTGAAGCTCAAAGGTTAGCAACTTGTTCTGGTCACATAGAAAGAAGCAGGGGCATGATTTTAAGTGGGCTTTGACTTCAAAGTCTGTGCCCTCGCCAGGACTCCTGACATCTAGAATATTCACAGCTGGCATCTGGACCAGGTGACTTGCCCACAGGTTTCATGGCGGTTATGCACGTACCAACCTCATTTTAATGATTCTTCAGCTTGTTTCCCAGAATTCCACTGCTGCATTTTAACCCTGCACAGATAGTTCACTATAAATTATTCATCTTGAAAGTTGGATAATGCACACGATGCGTCCAATGGCCACAGCAAACAGCAACAACATTTGGAGAGTAGGTGGTCCATGCCTCATTTATCTCAATCCTTCTCCACACACACACACCGCCTTGTTCCTTTGGCCCTGGTGCACTCTGTCCCTTCACCCATTGTGGACAAGTGGTGTGTGGCCAAGGTCTTATGGGACAAGGGCTCTTGCAAACATTCCCCTTGATTTCAATTATACTTAAAGCTCGTCTGGTGTCTGCTGGGTTTGGAAGACCAGCATGCGAAAACATGGTGCCCTTGGCACTGGTCTGGAGAAACACATACAGTGGACGTTCACAGCTGCCCTCCATTCTTCTCCAATCACACTGTGGAGCTCCTGTTATGTGTGGGCTGAGGGGGAAACAGAGAAATATGAGGCCTTTCCTCAAGGAAACTGCAGTTGCCTGGGGGAGACTGGCAGGCAGAAGGAGTCTTATTCCAGTATGGAAAGTGCTATAGTAGAAGCATGTGCATTGGGTGAAATTGAAGAAAGTTCCTATGAAAGGCTGGGAAGCGTGAAGGCAAAGTAAGTCCCAAATGTTGTTTTGGTTAAATGTATGATGTCTCGGCTAAGTGCAAGAAGTTTAGTGTTAATAGACCAGTGGATCTCGAACTGTGGTCCCTGGAACGAGAGCTTGACACCTACCATGTACCAGGAACTATCTGAGCCCTGGGGACACAGAGGGAACAAAATAGAACTGATACGAAGGAACTTCCAGAAGCAGACTCCTCGGCTGCTAATATGTTATATAACCTGAGGTAACCTTCACCCTCTTAGACTCAAGGTCTTGATCTGTAAAAGAGGAAAGTTAAAAAAGATATTCACTGGGGCGCCTGGGTGGCTCAGTCGTTAAGCGTCTGCCTTCGGCTCAGGTCATGATCCCGGGGTCCCAGGATCGAGTCCCACATCGGGCTCCCTGCTCGGCGGGAAGCCTGCTTCTCCCTCTCCCACTCCCCCTGCTTATGTTCCTGCTCTCGCTATCTCTCTCGCTGTCAAATAAATAAAATCTTTGGGGAAAAAAAAAGATATTCACTGAAGTTCTTCGTTCTGCTTCAACCCCTCGAGTTTCCTTGTAATAAGGATTTCTGAAAGGTTTGATGTTTTTCACCAAATATTATCCTGGCAAGTACACCCATGAGCTGTATACCTTCCTCGGTTCTGAAGTTCAAAGAGGACAAAACATGCATCATCCTTGCTCTCGTGCAACCCACCAGCTATGTGGCAGGCAATTGTAAACAAACAAATAAAATGCATAACTGCCTATTACCCATGGTAAGTATTCTAAAGAAAAATTTTTGGACAAACATTTCCTTTTCCTAAGTAGTTTGAATGTCTCTGTGGCTCTGTTGATCATTAATGTGTGTGGTTATCAACACTGCGTCTCTTCCATGGAGCACGTTCTAGATGACATTGGTCTGGGAGTCGGCCACACTCAGGCACTGGTGCCAGGGAACGGAGGCGTTGCTGAGTCAGTCATTGAGCACTGTTGTCATGTTGCTCCTTAGACCCGCTTCAGAGCCATCTGAGAGCTCAACACAACTTCCTGATAAGGAAGGAGCAGCACAGAAAAATAAAGCGCTCATGCCAGGCTGGAGAAAAGCAAGAGGCACGGCTCTGCGGCAGGGTCACATCTGATTTGGACCGTGACACCAAGACATAACTGCGAACTGCCAGTGTTTGCTGCTCAGGCTGCAAGCAGACAGTGGAGAGAAGACTCCCTGGAGCAGAAGACAGCCGTCCCCAAAGTACTTCATCCTGGCCAATGGGCTTTGGCAAGAAATGGCTCACCAGGGAGAGATTGGGTTTCACTGTGAGCAATTGCTTAAATCCAGGCTTAAGGAAGCTAAGTGCTCCGTCTTCGGTCATGTGGCACTTTGATGAGACCACCACGGTGTGAAAGAGAGGAGGGGGGATGATTTCGGCTCCCCTATCTTTATGGTTGTGAATTCCCAAAGTTGTAAGTTACTCATTGGGATCAGAAAGGAGATTAATGACAGCCAGGCTTTAAAGTGTCAATTTTCCTCAAAAGTTTTCTAGAAAGATGGTCACATTTTTCTCATCAGGATCCTAAAACTATCCACATGGTTGATCTGTTTCTGGTTTTTATGTTTTGTTTTTTTTAAAACACATTGAAAAGACATAGCCTGCTAAGGTGATCCATTCAAGGTCACCTACCAAGTGAGTAGTAGGGCCAGGAAAAGAACTGGTCGTCTAACTCTTTACTCTTTGTTATGAACCAGGCTATTTCTTGGTTTATTTTTGCATTCTCAGGAACTACAAATTAGCCTACAGGAAACTTCTATCTTGGGGAAAAATATAATTGGTCAACTCATAAACTGGAGAACTCACAGCAGAAAAATAAAGTTCCCATGAAGAGCAGGAAGGAAAGCTCCTGAATTTAATCCCCAGTGCACATTCTCGTCGTAGGCAAGCATTTGCCCTTGCATGCCTGGCTCGGGGCCAAGCACCACAAGTACTAGATCTCTCGCTGGGTTGTCTTTAGGACAAAGAACTTGGAACTTAGACAGAGCAGGGCTATCTTGTGCTTGGAGTCAGGGGACAGTCCAGGCAAGACGATGCATTGCAGGTGGCTCCCTGTCATCAGAGACCCCCCCAAATCCTCCCAAACCTGGGTTAGCCATGCTTTTCCAGAAGTTATTAATGTAAGAGCTCTGTGACCAAAGGCCTTTGACACACAGTTCTACTGGGCAGTGAGAGTCACATCAAGTGGCTGTAGGAGTGAATGAAACAGCCAACTTAACTCGGTGCCATGCTGAGGATTTTCATTCTGTGAAGCGCGCCTCAGGTGTGGAGTCACGTGCTGGGCTTGGGGGCTCCAATCTGTGCCACACAGTTGTTTTCTCACCCGCACATTCCTCCTTCCCCAGGAATTAGAGTTCTCCCTCCACAGGATGTGTCATTCTCTAAGTTTAGTCATTCTGGCACCTGAGGGGGGTTTGGGGAATAGGGTGTGTTAAGGGGCTTCATATACTGTGAAGCTGGGGGGCCTGGGTGGCTCAGCTGGTTACATGCTGACTGTTGATTTTGGCTCAGGTCACAATCTCAGGGTCATGAGATCAAGCCCCACGTTCGGCTCTGCGCTGAGCATGGAGTCTGCCCAAGATTCTCTCTTTCCCTGTCCCTCTGTCCCTCCCCACCCTGCTCCTGTGCACTTTCTCTAAATAAATAAATGAATAAATAAATAAATAATAAATAAATAATAAATAATAAATAAATAAAACAATATTGTGTGAAGCTGAGTTTCACAAATATCATGGATCATCTACTATGTGCCACAAACGGCCTTGAGTATTGAGGATTTAAACATAGTCCTTATGCTCCGGAAGTTCACTCTTCAGTTTAGGGAGAAAGACAATAAACACAGGTGGGCACAGAGAAGAGGTATCTACTCCATCCCACCAGGAGAGGATGATACCCAAGTTGAGTCTTGAGGGGTAAGTTACCCCCACAAAGGGGATAGGAGGTGCGGGTCTGGGTAACGGCCTGAGCAAAGTGTGGAGACGGACAACAGCATCATGGGTGCAGACACAGAGTTCAAGGCTATGAGACAGTGTGCCGAGATCCAGTTGAGGGCTAGGGGACAGTGGACCAAGATCTAGATGAGTTGTACATGGATCCCAGATTCCTCCTCTGCAAGAGGAGAGGGTACACTTCACCCTTGGCTTTCTCCGAGCACATTTCCTATGAAGAGGATGAATTTGAAGAGTAATTTACTGGAGAGGTTCATCCGGATCTATATCCCACCAATGCCATTTGTTTGTTTTAGAGAGTCATATCATCATTTATGTTAAAGATGCCAACGTTGAAATATACTCGAAATTTAAATCTTTGAAACTATCTGAATCCATGATGAAAGATTTTTTTAAATTGTGGTAAAATATACCTAACACAAAATGTATACCTTAAACATTTTTAAGTGTGCAATTAATGCCATTAAGTAAATTCACATTGCTGTGTATCCATCACCACTATCCACCTCCAGAACCTTTCATCATCCCACACTGAATTTCTGAACCCATAAAACCCATGAAATGAAAGAATTCTCCCACCCCTTTACCCCTGGTAGCCTGCTCTTTTTTCTTTTTCTTTTTCTCTTTCTCTTTCTTTCTTTCTTTCTTTTCTTTCTTTCTTTCTTTCTTTCTTTCTTTCTTTCTTTCCTTCCTTCCTTCCTTCCTTCCTTCTTTCTTTCTTTCTTTCATTCATTCATTCATTTATTGAGAGAGAGCTAGCTAGAGAGCATGCACACTCCCTCATGCAAGCACGTGCTAGTGTGGGGAGGGAGGGGGAAGGAGCAGAGGGAGAGAGGGAGAGAGAATCTTAAGCAGCCTCCACACCCTGCTGGATGCAGGGCTGATCTCAGGACTCTGAGATCATGACCTGAGCAGAAACCAAGAGTCTGACGCTTAAAGTACTGAGCCACCCAGGCGCCCCCCTGCCCTCTGTTTTTAATCATTGAATCGTTTTGCTTTTCATGTCAGAGGTTCCAGGCTGCTTTGCCACAGCACGCAATAGATGGAACTATCCAAGAGACTAGACAGCTCCTGATGGAAGGGCTTCTGACACAGGGACAGCTATCAGCTTCTCGGTGCTTGCCACAAGGCTCATTCACTGTGCGTTTTGAAGCTGGATGAAGTTTCTTCTCCCAGTCTAGAGCACAGAACCCACCAAGGAAGCTTGAGCTCCCCCTAGAGTTTGGTGTCTCCATTGCAGCAAGCTGGGCAAAAATGCCAGGCAAAAAGTTTGAACTGTGGGCTGGTGTGGGAAGGAAGGGAGGGACAAGATCTGAGAGCCACTAAGGAGTATCTGACTACTACCTGTCCGCACTTCTGAAATAGCACTTACTCCCTTCCGCTCTCCTACTCACACACTGGACTGAGTTTCATAATCTTGCCAACACTTATATCCCTTCGGCTTCCTAGACTATCCTGAGTAATTGATGATGCTGATGCTTCCGTTAGCAATGCTGTTCTTCAAGACAGTTGGAAAGGAGTGTTTTCGGCAAGGGGCCACTGTGTTCTCGGGGGTGGCAGAAATCGAGGGAAACATAAAACACAGGCCCTGACCACCGCTGGCCCCCACAGCTTGCTCGGAACTTTCTCACATGATGGAAGCTTTCCTATTTCTGCATTAATCCCTGTTTGCTGGCCAGGTTCCAACTCAGGTAATTACAGTCTCCCATACCCAAATCCCTGCTGGCAGATTGAGTCTTTTCCTGTGTCTTCTTGCAATTTTTAGGTTTTGTGGTGTTTTGCTCTTGACACAGCATTTTTTCTGAAGAGATTTTGCCTTTCAGTGGGAGGGCAGAGATGGATGGGCCCATGGGCACCGTGTATTATTCACAGAAAAGTTGTAGGATGAAGTAAAAATGTAGCAACGCTGACCAGAGCAGAAACCTAGAGAAGCAGAGACTTCAGGAGATCTTCCTCCCTCAGGTAGGTGCATAATTAAACTTCTAATGTCATGTACTGACTTTTTGTTGTAAAGCCTCCATAACCTTCTAGAGTTCGGGGGCCAGTTTTAGCACTCTTTCAGTGTATGATTCTAACTTACCCTCAAACTAAACCCCTGTGGCTTGGGTGTTGCTAATCTATCCTCTGTTTTTCATGTTTGGCGAATGGTTCATCATTCTGTTCCCCAGGGTTATGATCTACATTTTACTTTGGGATCAAGGGGTTGTAGACGTTTTCATTTGGATTCAGAAAACACCAAAGTGTCAGCAGCTTGTCAATGATTTTATTTTAAATATCAGCTGGCCCTCCAGATGTGATCAATCATGTGACACACTTCAACTAATAAAGCATGTATTAAATACTTATGACACCTTCCAACTATACGACCTTGAGGAAGTTAGCTAGCAATTTCATGCTCTGGTTTTTTTTCATTTGTAAAACGAGGAAGAGAAGAATAACTACTTCATAAGATTGTTGTGATGATGAAATAAGAGTACCTAGGAGGGCACCTGGGTGGCTCAGTCAGTTAAGTGTCTGCCTTTGGCTCAGGTTGTGATCTCAGGGTCCTGGGATCGAGCCCCGCACCTGGCTCCTCACTCAGCGGGGAGTCTGCATGCCCCCGTGCTCCTCCCCCTGCTCATGCTCTGTTTCTCTCTCAAATAAATAAATAAAATCTTGAAAAAGTTTTTTTAAAAAATTAAAGAAGAATACATGGGAAGCCATCACCATCATCATTACCATCATATTCACCACTATCATCATCATCATCACTATCATTGTTATTAACCAAGCAAATATATTGTGGAGTTAATCTAGAAGATAATGGAACACTCAAAAAAATCTTTTAAATAGGCTAAGGACACCAAAATGACTAAACAGTGGTTCCTGTCCTTGCTATGCTTGTGGTCCAGTGAAGAAGTCATATATTCTCTTTCATTGCTCTAATCCTAACACCTAGATCCATTTGTAGAGGGCCTGGCATTTGCAGAGGGTGGCCAATAAATACTTGTTAATGGAATGAATGTAGACAGGACTTAAACATGAACACACGGAAGGAAAATACCAATGGGGGAATTGAGGACAGTTTCACAGAGAACTTTGCATTTGTTCTGGTTCTTGAAAAATCGATATGAAGAATGAATATTGTGAAGAAGTGAAAGGGATTCAGATCATTTACTGGAACAGTGTTCCCAATCCTTTTTGCCTTATAGCACATGGAGAAAATGATAATATTATACAGGACCAAACTGACCAAAGGCTCTACACTAGAACATTACTCCTAAAGAACAGAGACTTTGTCCATCTTGCTCAACCCTGTATTCCCAACACTTAGGATAGTACTTGGCACATATTAGTTGAAGGCGAGCAGAGTGGAAAGCATGAGCAAACACTTGAAGTTGGTCTGGAAAACCATGATAAGGGCCATTGGAGCACTGGATTCATAAGGAAATGTAGAAAGAGTCGTGAGAGACAGGCTGGGGGCAGATCTAGGAAGATTTTGAATGCTCTACCAGATTTGCTTTTACTCAGTAGGGCATGGGATCCAGTACGGGGTTTGGAGAAGGGAGCTCTTAATATGGAAGATGATTCTGGGTGGGGGCTGGATAAAGGACAGAGTGAAAAAACACTGAGAGAAGAAAACCCAAAAGGTGGCTATTTGTGTTGTGTGGATGGCAGACAATGAGGGACTGAAGTAGGCGGAGGGAATATGAAGAAAGGAGATGAATTCGATACTTGAGTTCAGAATATTCAGTAGGATGTCACTGGACTGAATAGAAAAAAGCAAGGCAAGAGTCATATTACCATGAATTTGCTGTTTCACCTTAGACAGTATACTTAACCTCCCTGTGCCTGTTTCCTCATCTACAAAACGACAGTCCTGAACTATTCCTTTAGTCCCATTAATTTTTTTTTTTTTAAAGATTTTATTTATTTATTTGAGAGAGAGAATGAGAGAGAGAGAGAGAGAGAGAGCATGAGAAGGGGGAGGGTCAGAGGGAGAAGCAGACTCCCCGCCGAGCAGGGAGCCTGATGCGGGACTCGATCCCGGGACTCCAGGATCATGACCTAAGCCGAAGGCAGTCACTTAACCAACTGAGCCACCCAGGCGCCCCTAGTCCCATTAATTTTTTGTATTTTAGAATTCTCTAATCTTACCCAAATCCTCACTTCTACCTCTCCTATACCTGAATTTGTTGTGGCATTTCAGCTTCTTACTTTGGGCTCCTTTAGTCCTTTGAAAAATTTCTGGTCAACATTCCATTAACGTATGGCATATAAATCTTTAGGGTGCAGGGTAGAATATTCTCTCCTACTGCATTGGAAGAATATTCTACTGATAATTTCCTTCCTCCATAGAGCTCTTATTCACTTAGTCTTCTATGGAGACCGAAGACAGAACACTTTTTCTTATGCATAAGAATTGTGTCTTACTTCCTTTTATCCATCCAAACCTGGCGCATAATAATTGCTGAAAACTATGAAGAATGAATGAATGAATGAGTTGAATGAACAAATGAGTGAATGAGGTGATGATGGGAAGACATCCCTTGGATTATGTCTCACTGGCCACTGGGAAGTTATAGTCCAATGCATTGTAACAAGGGACTGGTAACATCATCTTTGGTTTTTCTTTCCTCAAGAACCCTTAAGAATCTAAATGATTTCTGAACCTCTGTCCTCCTCAAACTCTGGCTATTACTTGCTGCTCAGCCTTTCTTATCCACAAGTGGTTACCTGCCTGAGCTCATCTGAAGGCTGGGGAACCAAGGGTACCAGCCTTTTAGGACTAGAACACCAACAGTTAGGCACGCAGAGATTCCATCAGCGGTATCAACCCAGATTTTCTAGGATAGAGACCGAGAATGAGTTAACAAGCACCAACACATTTGCTAAGCTTAAAAGAATACTCTATTATTGTGTGGCAATTGGTAAAGAACTTATTAATTAAGGATATAAGATAGAGAGAAATCTCCCAGGAGGCAAAAAGCCATTACAAAGACATTGTGGAACCAATCTAGCAGTTAATGGAATACTCTGAGGTTCTTAAAAAAAAAAAAAAAAGGGGGGGGCACTTTTCCAAAGAATAGGTATTACCAAATGAGTGATATTGCAGAATGGGGGCCAGAGCAGGGGGGAGGGGGAGGGCGACAAGGTGGAGGGGGGAGACTTAGCAAAAGACAGGTAAAATCTAATAACAAAACCAAACCTCACAAGCATTTGTTTTACTACAATCCAATCTTTCTATCATCACGTGCCTAGATCCTAAACACATAACCACACCACCACAAAGCATAAAAGTAAATTGAGATGAAAATCGAAATCAAACTAGTGTTGCAAATGAGAATTAATAGTACATTTGCTTTTGTTCTGAGACAGGGGCATCAGAGGCAAAATAAATAACTCATTTCAAATGCCTGTGAGTTGTTTGTTTAAGAATAACTACCAAATTAACAAGAAATGCCAGACTCTTCTTTATTTCCCCTCTTAAATTGTAAGTATTCCCTCTACAGATGATCCCATCGCGTGAGAACAGTGTTGTTTTAGAGAAGGATTTGGTGAGATGAGCCAAGCACTGAGGATTAGCCAGGAATTGGCTCGTCTGGAGTGATAACGGGGATCATACATACCTGTTATATTAAGATGTTTATCTCTGGAAGGTCCTGATAGCTCCAACCCTGTGAGCGGGCACTCATGAGGACTGGCTGAAGCCATCCTCCCAACCATACAGTATCACAAAGCACATGGTCTCAGGACCCTAAGAACTCAGTGTGTTGGACCCACTGAAACTTTCATCTTTGAGGCAAAACCAGACCTGAGAAATCCCTTTATCAGAGGAACAGTATATATGTTAAGAGCATGAGAATGAGAAAAATCAGAGACATTAGCTTGGTTACACTGGAATTTAAATGTAACCTAGGCACATCCTCATACATAAATGTACATTAATCAGTTAAACTTGTGAGTGATTTATTCCACATTTCTGGGAAGGAGGAGGAAGACACATTTAAATTAACAAACATAAGATATTTAAGTATAGGGGCGCCTGGGTGGCTCAGTCGGTTAAGCGTCTGCCTTCGGCTCAGGTCACGGTCCCAGAGTCCTGGGATCGAGTCCCGCATCGGGCTCCTTGCTCAGCACAGAGCTTGCTTCTTCCTCTGCCCCTCACCCCACTCGTGCTCTCTCTCTCTCTCAAATAAATAAATAAAATCTTTAAAGAAAAAGATGTTTAAGTATAGAGAACATGGGATATGGAATGCAAAGATTTGATTTTGAGTATATACCAGCAACTTCTCTGCTCTGTTATCATGACATACGGCTCACACTTTCTGAGCCTCCTCTTTCTTATCTGTAGAACAGGGTAAGATCAGACTTGCTTTGCCAGCCTCACAGAGAAGATATAAAAATCATATAAGATAAAGTGTGTCAGAGCACTATACTATCTACAAAGGTGTTGTTGAAGATGATGATGATAATGATATTGAAGAATTTATTAGCTCAAGGCAATTACCTTAGTCTGTCGTGCAAGAAAATGACTAAGCTTTGTGACAAATGATGGTGGAAATTAAGACAGTTTTCTGAGAAAGAAGTTCCACGAGCATGTAGATACTTCTAATAGCAATGATTCCATACTGCCATTGAATACTCTGCTAAACAGAATGTATTTATTTGCCCTTGATTTTTAGACAAAACCTAAACCAGAATGATACAAGCTGGAGCGCCTGGGTGGCTCAGTCGGTTAAGTGGCCAACTCTTGAATTCAACTCAGGTCATGATCTCAGGGTCATGAGATCGAGCCCGGCGCCTGGTTCGATGCTGAACACAAAGTCTGCTTGAGCGTTTTTTCCTCTGCCCTTCCCCCCACTCAGGTGCACACCCTCTCTCTCACTCAAATAAATATATCTTTTTAAAAAAAGAATGATACAAGCTTATGACACAAGCAAAGATATAATACCAACAAATGGCTGTCCTCTTCCATGTCAAACCTTCCCACTGTGAAGCGCACATCCCAACACTTCATCTTATTCTTTTTGTTATGCCCGATTCATCTGCACCATTATCTCCATCACTCTAGCCTATCCTGGAGTTGCATGTCTTTTTCAACATTTTTGTTCTGTCTGTTTAATTTATGAGTATCATTTTACTTGATAAATAAAATCAAAAAAAAAAAAAGAGAGAGAGAGAGAGAGAAGAGGCCAAATGGGAGTTGAATAACTTGGCTTTCCTTTCATAACCTACCTGCTAAATATTACACCAAACATTCCAAAATATGTGTCGCCTACATCTTCTTCCTCTTCTCTTCAAATATAGTTAGATTTTTCTTCGATTGTCTTTTTCCAATGTGATGAACTTTGCCCACTGTTGGCCTCGGTGTTCCCAAGCCTATCTTTGTGCAGTTTTATATGTATGTTCATCAGAGAGTTCTTCAGTCAGTTGCAGTGGTTTCTGCAGACTTCTCTCCCAACACTTTCTTATGTGTGCAATTGGCACTGTTTGTGATGAAAGTAGAATTTAATTTCTTAGCCTCTTGTAATTAACTGTCTTTTAGAATTTCTTGTAGTCTTTGTTCATAGGACCATTTAGCGCCTATGAGCTTGGTTTATGGAGAATCCCCATCTATGTTTGATGCTCTCCTCCTTGATATTGCAAAATTCATAGTAGTGCCCTGTACCCCATTCCCATAATTCCCTATTTTCATTATCTATTTATGCCTTTAGGACTTTTTAAACTTTCTATTCCCTCTGCCTGGAATATTCTTTCATATCTGTTCTTTATATGTCAGGCTCCTTCTCACTTTTAGGTCTTAGTTTAAATGTCTTCCATGATTAAAGGACCTCCATGATTATGATAATTAAAGTACCCTTGATATACATCACCCACACACTCTTACTCTAGCTCATAACCCAATTGATTGTCCTCTTGATGTTTAACATGATTGGTTACTATTACGTTGACTGATTTGCTTCCCTGTGTGTTCTCTCCCCCTCACCCCTACGCCAACCACCAACAAGGACTTGGACCTTGTCCATCTTGTTCATTGTTGTTCCCCAGTTCTTGGCATAGGGACTATCACACAAAAAAAATAAGTGTTGGAGGAATGAATGGTCTAGTTCTACATTATTCTGTAAGCCCTAAGCAGGGAGGGTCTAAATGCATTAACTGAGTGAAAATTTATTAAAGGCAAAATCAATTCTTAGAATTCAAGAGATTACTTATTCCATAATTTCCATTTTATAGGTAAGTGTTTAAGGAAGTGAACTAATTTGTGCAAGATTTTATGTTTTCATGAGTGGTAAAGCCAGGAGTAGAATCTATGTCTTCTGACTTCTGGAGAAGTAAGTATTAATCGAAGGTCCTCTTCCTACTGGCACTTATCAACTTTGTTATCAAATTTCCCCATAATTGCCCAACCTGAACTCTCTACCCCAGCCAACAAAACCAACAACACATAGCTTGTTAACAACAGCAATAGCAAGTGCTGGCTATTTCTACTGTACTAAGCAGAGTCTCCCCAGTCCACCCCAACTCACAGAGATTCTGCTCAAAAGATCTTCAGCCAGCTCTCATCTCATCAGGTGCTCTGTAAATTATATGGTTCTTTATATCCCTGCCTTTCTGCCTACGTAGTAGATCTGGGACTCCTATTACATTTACATGTCTTCACTGTGGTAGATTTTAAAAATATACCCACAATATTTTGCAGCTTCTCACATAAAGACATGGAGTCTATTTCTCTACCAGATTCTTTTTGTTTTAATCTAGGCTTAGCCATGTGATTTTGTTTGTTTCTTTTTTTTTTTTTTAAGATTTTATTTATTTATTTGACAGAGAGAGAGACAGTGAGACAGGGAAGACAAACGGGGGAGTGGGAGAGGGAGAAGCAGGCTTCCCACCGAGCAGGGAGCCCGATGCGGGGCTCGATCCCAGGACCCTGGGATCATGACCTGAGCCAAAGGCAGACGCTTAACAACTGAGCCACCCAGGCACTCCAGCCATGTGATTTTCTTTGGCCAATGGAACATTAACAAATATGTTGCAAACAGAGGTTCAAAAATGCTTGTAATATTAGGGGTTTGCTTTCTCTTGCTGCAATTGGAATCCTGAATCCATCATATGAAAAAGCACGAGCTAGCCTTCTGGAGAGGTCACTTAAAGGAAAACTTACCTGCCTTCACTGTCTGGCTGCCTACTGCTAGACATGTGAGTGGGGCCAACCTAGACCAACCAGCCCTTGGTCTATCTGACAGCTGACTGCAGACATATGAGTGAGAACATCAAAAGAATTGCCCATATGAACTCAGCCCAAACTGCCAACCCATGGAACTGTGAGCTAACAATGATTGTTGTTTTAAGTTACTAAGTTCTGGGATAGTTTGTTACACAGCAAAAGCTAACTCATACACATACTATACTTCCTACATTGCTTTCTAGTCATATTTATTTGCTGCTTCTCAGATGTATCTCACTAGTAAATGATCCATTTATCCCCATTTCACAGAGAGGAAAAAGCAATGTCAGGAGGCTTTGCTACTAGTGATGCCCTGACATGCTTAATTCTTTAGATCCCATATATTAGAGATAAATCCTCCTTAGAGACTTTTTAAGGGAGCAGCCACTAGAAATGTTTGGAAAAGAATTAGGTAATTGAGGATGTGCAGATAGTTCCTGAAAGCCAGACTCCAAAACAATAAGCATGAGCTTGAGTCAGGTTTATAAAATTAGTAAAGCCAGAATCCAATTTTGTCTGCTTACCTCTTAGTTTCTAACTAGCAGCTGTCAAGGGTACAAAACATCTAGGCTGTTTAAGGCTGCAGTCACTAGAACCCACACGATAATAGTCATAATAATTATCAATAACATTTATTGATCACCTTCTGTTAGGTACTTTCCACATTCATTATCTCTGATAGGAAGCCACAATAATCTTATTAATTAATAGGTAGAACTTCCCTTTTGCAGAAGAGGGATTTAAGGGCTGGAGAAGTTAAGAAACTAGCCCCAAACCACAGAGCTGGTAAGGCAGAAAACTGAAATTTAAACCAGGGTTAGTCTACATACTTTCTCATCTACAGCTTTTCTCCTTTGGATTGACTGCAGTACAATTCTTGTTTCTTTTCACATATTAAGGATGCAGGTCATGAGCCTCACATCCAAGGGATACCAGCAGGGACCGTTCCTCAGCAAGAAAGCAGAGTTTCTGTCATGTATCAAAATATAAGTGATTTCCCTTTCAAACAGCTTAAGTCTGTTATCCTTGCTATACGCCTAGAAAAGCCTCCTATTTGTCTATAGCTTTTACTTTTCAACCCAGGTTTTGAGGAGGCAGAGGGAATATGTTAGTTAAGTCATGAACCAGACACATTTCTTCCTACCTTAGAGCCAAACAGAGTAAAAGTTGTATCTTCCCAAACTTCTGATTTCAATTCCCAGAAACTCCCCAAAGGAGAGACCTCAATATTTAAGAACTTGCGAGGTCAGCCTCACAGCAACAAACAGCCTTTATAAGTATGTTTATGTTCCTGGTGATAAAATAATGCACAGCATACTCATCTCTGTTAATGATGTTTTACACATCTTAAAGTAGTGAAAATGGGCGCTGGGCTTTTAATTTAACTTAACTGATCATCTCTTACCTTGTAAGAAAAACTCATTTTATTTTGTTGCATCTAATAGGTGTTTGTTGTCTGTTCCACACTCCGGTGACCTTATCATTTTGCAACTTCAGAGTCTCACTTCCCGGATGCCCCCCCCACATCAAGTCCTCATGATTACACTTGTGTTTAGAGATGTCTGTGCCCCCTCCCTGACAGCTGGCCCCAACCTTAGTCCTCATTGTATCCCAAAGCTTCAGACAGCTCTTGACACATATCAGAGCCTACTAAGTGTTCGACACATTGAATTAGACCTTTTTGCATCCCTACTTTGCACATAGAAGCAATTCTCTAAATGTTTGTGAATTACTCGGTTAATGAAGGAATGATGGCAATGATCAAACCAAGGGAAGTTAATCATGATTGTAGGCAGGGGGCAGGCGATCAATGATAATTTCCTCCCTCCATTTTCACTTATCCTAGAAGGAGAGGATTCCTTTCTTTTCTCAGTTCTTTCCCCCATACTCCAAACTAGATATCTAACTCTGGTAAAATGAGCCAGTCTCTCTTTCTTGCAAGGCCAATTTCATAAATATAATTCCACTAACTTATATACCAGGCACCTGAGGAACCATAGCAACCCATCTCAAACCTGGAGAGAACTAAGTGACCAACATTGCTGAAAAAGCACAGCCTAGCATCTTTTCAGTTCCCTTAAAACCAGCAGAGTTCTAAAGAAGGCAAACTGCAGAATTCAGTTCGGGAAGTAAATTACCACAAACACAAGGAAATTGCAGCAAGAATTCTCCCTTGGCCGGTTATACCTACTAAGCTAAAACGCATACATCTGGAAAAGAAGAGAGCAGTTTTTAAGCGCCGCTTTCTCTTGAATCAGGACCACCTCCGATCTGGTGCCTCTCGCAGCTGCTTTGACCAAACTCTTGTCAAAATGAAGTTATCTAAATGTCTGTGCTGGGTGAGCAGGCAGCACCAGGCCAGCACAAAAGAGAGGAGAAAAGAGCAAGAGGAAGGGAATATGTCACATCCTGACTCCAGGGAAACAGTGCAAAACATCTAATCACAGCGGTACCAGGGAACTTGAACCTGTCCAAAGAGATCCCCAGCTCTCCACGTTTAATTGCCGTTGATGGCTGCGGGCCAGCCATGCATGACAATGCCTGCATGTCTCACGGCTCCCTGCCTGTGCTCATTCCTGTCAGCTTTCACTCCACGTGATGAACACGGTCCTCGGACCCTGTGAGAGGGGCCCGAGCCAGCGACGGGGGTGGGGCGGGCTGGAGGAGCCCCTCCCGGACACAAAGCGGCTTTTGCTCCAATAACGCCTAGCTAAGCAGAGTTCTTTCGACACAGAAGCGTTAAGACCAGCTTCAACCCCTCACTTCCTTTCCACAAGTATGCAGCATATTTGTTTTCCTTCAGAGGAAAATAAAACTAGGACACACCATGCAGATGGGTAGGACATCTGTGACCTGAGGTATGTCAATGGGCAGCATGCAAATCTCCCTGTTTGGTCGATTATATTTGAGCACACGCTTGAGGCTGGATAGAGAAATTTGAATTACACTTGAATGGCAAAGAACATTATGTTTCTGTGGTGACTCGATACTCTTAAACCTCTTCTTTCTGGGGCACCTGGGTGGCTCAGTTGGTTAAGCGACTGCCTTCAGCTCAGGTCATGATCCTGGAGTCCCGGGATCGAGTCCCGCATCGGGCTCCCTGCTCGGCAGGGAGTCTGCTTCTCCCTCTGACCCTCCTCCATCTCATGCTCTCTGTCTCTCATTCTCTCTCTCTCAAATAAATAAATAAAATCTTTAAAAAAAAAAAAAAAAACCTCTTCTTTCTGTCTGCACAAGAAGCAAAATCACGTTTCTATTGATTCCAGTGACAAGAAAACCTCCCTGGAGCTCTTGGGGGAAACAATGGTTTATTAAGTCTAGCGTGGCGTTGATAATTTGGAAGGAATTCATCAATCCTCTTGCAGCCTAATTGCTCATTTTTAGTGAAGGAGCAGTCTAGAACCTCTCCGGAGTTTCAGATCCAAGATAGGCGGCTTCGAGGCACCGATCAGTGCGAAACTTCAAAGCACAAAAGCTCCAGACAGCACAAAATCGTGCGGTTAAGTTTGGGAACCGCTCTGCAGAAGGTCTGCCCCTTGTCTACACTCTGTGAAGTGTTAAGAAGAGCTTAACTTCTCTCTGAGCTTTAATTGCCTTATGTCTAAAAATAGGCACCTCTACCTCATGGGGATTCGATGAGGATTAAATGGGCTGATGTCTACTTATGAGCTTCCTCTGAACATAAATAAACAAACTGCAGGCACGTAAGGACAAGGCTGTGTGGTCTATCTGTTTTTGTAAACTTAGTGATAGAGCATAGTGGCAAGTGATATGAGCTCTGAAATTTGTCAGGACGAGATTTGAATCCCGACTCTGTGACTAACCAGCTGTTTAGTCATGTTAATTTTCTCATTTTAAAAATAGAGAGAGATAGTCTTACCTGAGAAACTGCTGAGCTGATGTACTTATGAGATCTGACATACAGGAAAATGTCCAACAAATGGTAAGTAGCTCCTAGCACATAGATGCAGAACAAAAATCCAGAAGTCAGTTTATGCTTTTGAAAATTAAATCATCTGTGATGGGAACACAGTTGTTGCTGATTAGCAGTTTGAGATAAACAGTATCTGTATTTTACTGTTTTCTCAGCAAGAGCCAAAAAGAAAAAAATGGGGGCAATGAATTTCATTTCATTATCATACCAACCTTTTTCTCCAGAGTAAAACTAGTTTCCCTTTTTTCTGATTATATAAACGACACCTGCTTATTGTGAAAGTTGAAAGAAAAAGCCAACCAGTCAATAAAGGTAAAGAGAAGAAAGTAAAAATCATGTGAAAGTTCACGCATCATCAATATTTAGTAACCAGGAGAGTAAAGTAAGCAGGAAGTCCCAGGAGAACGTTCCTTGATCACATCCCTCCCTCAAGAACATCATTTGGCATCCGTCTGTGGACAAAAGTGCCTTTTTGGGAACTGTGGGGTCTAGTATCATACCCAAGGAACTCAGGAAGAGTCTTGCTGGCCTGCATGTTGGGTAATGGGCATACAGGCCTCACTCCCAGTTGTAGGTCCTGAAGTGAACTCTGAACCAGCCCCAGTCCCAGGCAGCTGAGGTCCAGTCCAGTGGTCGGCTGACGAGTCCCTGGAGAACAGTCTTAGATAATTGCTTATGAACAGAGAGCCTTTGGAAAAGTCCAGATTTCCAGAGAAGATCTAGCACACCATTAGAGAAAAAAAAAAAATCAGTTTGGATGCATTGGAGAGGATAAGAGGAGCAGTTAGACTTTACCCTTTCCATCCTCCAAGGCAGCACAGCTCAGTCCCAAGAGGACCTTCAGCGCCTGAGACAGTGACAGCACGTGAGTGAGCATCCAGCTTCCCCCAGCTAGGCACGATGCTGCCGGAGAGACCCATCTCTCTCTCAGCCCATCCAGAATAGTGAGTCTTGAGCTGCACTCCTAGGGGGCAGGAAGCTGCTGGCAGAATGGCAGATAGGACTCTTGGAGGGCACGAAGGGGGTATGAATTCTAATTTGGTTGTGGGCTCCAACAAGAAGCTTTTCCACAAGCCGCTGGGGAGGTCTCACCCATGGATTCCCCCACCTGGCCCATGAGCACCCCGAATGTCCCATATGCCACACACACACACATGCACACACACACTGTGCTGTGGTCAGCTTTGTGGGTGGTCCCAATGGTACTAAGAGCATACTTTGGCAGATGGCCAGTGAGCACTTGCAGAAAGCTGGCCCAAATCTGTGGGCCAGGGAGGAACCAGAAACTTAAGCTTTAGCAATACCCCTGGGAAAGCAAAAGAGATGCTGCCAGCACCCAGACTAATGCATTGCAAGGTCAAGAGAGAGCAGACAAACTTAAGAATTCTGCCACAAGAGGGAGAAAAAAATGTGGAGCAGGTGTATCCATAGATCCAAGAAAGCCTAAGAAGCCTCAGCAGAGCTGATGGAAGGCATTTCTCTTCTGAAGTCAATCAATAAAAACTAGAGGAGATTCGCTATTTTGCGTATGAAGACAATGACATGAGACCTTAAGGAATAGGAAAAATCCAGAAAAACATGACACCACCAAAGGCTGACAATAATTTCCAGTAACCAATCCCGAAGATAAGGGGATCTGTGATTTACCAGATAAAGAATTCAAAATAGCTGTTTTAAGGAAGTTCAGCAAGTTACAAGAAAAAGCAGAGAGACAAGTCAATGAAATCAAAGCAATACAAAGACAAAAATGCGAAGTTTAACAAAGAGAAATCACAAAAAAGAACAAAAATTCTGGAGCTGAAAAATACAATGAATGAAATGAAAAAAAAAGCAAGACAGAACATCAACAGCAGAATGAAACAATTACAATAAAGAATCCATGAATTAGAAAACAGGACCCTTGAAATTATCTAGTCAGAGGAAAACAAAGAAAAAAAAAAAGGAAAGCCTACCTGATCTATGAGATGCCATCACAAGAAACAGTCTGCAGATTATTGGAATCCCAGAAGGAGAAGAGACGGACAAGGAAGCAGAAAGCTTATTTAAAGAAATAATGGCTAAGAACTTATACACTGTAAGCTTATACAATATTACATGTCAATTATATCTCAATAAAGCTGGAAAATGAAATAAATTTCAAAATTTGTTACTAAATTAAAAAATATTTAGTAATTATCCTTTTATGTATACAATTCTCTGTGTGTGTGTGTATGTGTGTGTGTGTTTTACTTTACAACCCAACACAGTTTCTTCATTAGAAGAATGTAGCCCATTCATCTTTAGTGTTAACAACAATCTTCAATATTATTGTTAATATATTTCTCTTTGATATTTATTTACTTTGTTTTCTTTTTTTTCCTTTATCTTTATTTTTTTTGTTTGATCAAATTGCCATTCATTACTCTTTCCACCATTTTTAATTTAGAAGTTCTCTTATTTTCATTTTTTCAATAATTCTGCTAGTGGGTACCTTTCCATCCCTTACAGTCATAATGAAACACATATTTCTGAACTCCTTCGTGGAAATAAGATGCCTATTATTATATCCTCTATTTTTTTCATCTACTGCTCCTGTCCATCCCAATAAGATGAAACTTTTAGATGTTCTTTTTCCTACATAGTCCATAGCACACATACAATATTGGCACCCCCCATAAATACAATATTTGGGATACTATTATTCCCCACTTCTACATCCACAGCTCCCATTTTGCTTCAATAGTTTAATTTTTTTGTTTTAGATAATTCTTGGGTTTTCCTTTATAGAATGTCATTTTTATTTTAGAAATCATAATTTGGCATTTATATCACAGATTGCTAGTTACTTTATCATTAATCATTTAGATATAACTGTAAGTATTTCAGTGTTAACTGCTCATCACTTGCTTTTTCTTTTATCTTCTACCTTAAAAATCTCTCTTCCTATTCATTTGCTATTTGACTATAGCATTTTGTGAGTACTCTCTTCAAAAAGAGTGTTTGGATGAAAAAGTCTCGGAGCCCTTGCATATCTACAAATTTCTTTCTTTCATGCTGACTGGTAAATATTATCTAAGGTGTGAATAATTTTGGGGGTCACAGTCTTTACACCCAGTAGTCCAGACCTCTAATTCTGAGAATCTTCTAGTTTCCAATGCTGCAGCTGAGAAGTCTGATTCTTCCTCTTCTCATTCTCTTCCTCTTCCTTCTTTCTAAATAACTCGTTTTATTCACTCTAAAATATTTAGAAGTTTCTCTTGGAGTTTCAGGAGTTTTAGCATACACTAAATAGGTGCTTTAACCTCAAGCCTGCCTAGAATTTCATGAACACTTTTTTGATAGGTAGACTGAAGTCTTTTTTCCTTCTACTCTGTGCTTAATTTTTGCCTCTTGTCCATCTATCTATTCCTTGTTTCCCCTTCTGGAACTCCTCTTACTTGTATATTAGGGTTCCTGAACTATTGAATTTTAAAAATTTGATATTTTTCCCAATTAGGTCTTTTTATGTGATTTTATATACATACCTACATACGTGTGTATATGTGTGTGTGTGTGTGTATGTGTATGTATTTCTTTTGTGGCTATTCAAGTTGTTGTCTGTCTCCCCCCCCAAAATTCTAGTTTATGTTCTGGGTATTCTGCTTATTTTTCCTCTCTCTGGTTATCAGACTCCATAAATGAGTTAATATTTCTCTTTGCCTGGTCATGGACAAATTTATCCCGAGGCTCAGCTCTTGCTGCTGGGTAGCTTGCGCATGAACAATTCCATATAGGTTGAAGAAAGAGAAGCCACTGCCCTTTGAGTCAATGATGTACCAGCTGGCAAATGGCCAATTCCTTATTGAGAAATGGTTTCCTATTCTTCCAACTTCAAAAGCTTGTGCTCTCCTCTCTTTTACAGTGCAGGACTCAGCGTACTTGTTCAGAAACCCCTCCGTGTCTCTTGCAAGAACACAAATACAGCCCAGCATTTCCTTTCTCGCTAGTCCATCAAGGCCTATAAGCCCCATGTTACCCAGGAAGAAGAGTCTTGCTCCAGCTTCCAGCACCCTCCAGTCTCTGCCCGTCTCTGAGCACCAGGAATACTAGGTCAGAAGTGATATTTGATTGAAGAGGGCTGGGGACGGTGGACATACTGGGGATACTCTCTACTTGCAGAATTAGCCACATAAAATCTTTCTTAATCAAATAAGATTCTCTTGCTGTTCATCCTGTAGCCATGGATAGTAAAAATTGCTATAAGTAATGTTTTATATAGTGTTTTAAAAGGTAAAAGCTTTGGGACTGCCTGGGTGGCTCAGTCAGTTAAAGCGTCCGACTCTTGGTTTTGGCTCAGGTCATGATCTCAGGGTCGTGGGATTGAGCCCCAAGCCGGGCTCCAAGCTCAGCAGGGAGTCTGCTTGACTATTCTTTCTCTTCCTCTCCCTTTGCCCCTCCCCCTACTCATGCCCTCTCTCTATCTCTGTCTAAAATAAATAAATAAAATCTTTTTTTAAAAAAGGTTAGAAGCCTTGATCTGAACCTGTGTCTACTTGGGAACTCATTTTCCTCTACTTTTTTTACCACTTACTTTTGTGTATCTTTCATTATCTATAATTTTCAACTCATATTGTCTAATTTTGAGTATATATTAACTTTATAAATTATTGAATTTATTTAATATTATAATTTTTCTTATTTGTTCTTTCAGAGGCTTGATCTCTATAAGTCTTTGAGGATATTTCTTCAGAATATTCACTAATCTAGCTTTTTTGTTCATTGTAAAAATACAGATTTAGGTGATTGTCATTTATTAAGGCATCAAGCATTCACATGACTGCACCTCAAGCTTCCTTTTACCATCTCCATTGGTCATTTCTAGAGAAGGACATTTAATTATATTTTAAAAAGTGACAGCATCTTTGTTAAGAGTCTGATGAACTATGGATGAAGATTTACCCTCCTTGGACTTTTGCTGGTACAGATCCACTTACTTGAACTATTTCTGAGAGTTGATTTAAAGCACTGCCCTCCAGTCTGGAGAGAGGAAAATCAGTTTGTGTGCTCATTTGGTTTGGGGACAAAAATCTGACAGCTCTGTCAAAGGTGTGAATATTTTGCAAGCAAGTAACAATCCTGACAAGTTGGACTTCATCATCCTCTGAAGCCCTGGGTGAGAGTGAAGCCTGTGGTGAGAATGGAGATGAGTCAGAATTAGACCTGGAACTTTCTGGAAGACAGGGGAGTCTGGGCATAACTACAACATTTATATAAATACACACACATGCACACACACACAGAGCTCTCTGAGGCTGTGTATCATTCAGAAAGCTGTATTTTTGGTTCTTTTCATGTAGAAATTATCAAAGAAATTCCAAAGTCAGATGCTTTTTCATCATAACCAGAGTGATGCATTTAATCTTACATGAAATCAACAAGCATGCATTTCTAAGGAAATATGCTGTGTGTACTCTAGGTCAAAACATTGGAAAATACCAAGAAATGTCATACATCTTATGTTCAGAAGCTGATACTGTTGGGCAACTTTTCAAGAGAAGAACTGGTTAAGCCACAAATGGTGAGAATAGAATATAAATATTACAGGGGTCCAGAATTGGGAAGATTGGCAAATTCTGGAGTTAACACAGAAAGACTCCATGACGAAGGTGTAGCTTGAGTTTAATCTTAATAATCAATGGGATTTGGATTTGAAGAAAGAAGAAAGAACAGTTACAAAAGCACAGAAGCAGAAATAAACATGGTGGGTATAGTGGATGGCGAGGAAATCTTCCTCATTCTGAGCTGACAGAAAAGTACCCCTAAAGAGTTGTGATTTCTTCTAGCTAGAATCAAATAATCTTGAGGTTAAAACAATGTAGAAGCCCTATATGGTCATTTTTGGAACAGAACAGATACTGGGAATCCTGGTGATTCAAATGAGTGGGCAAATGGAGAAACTAAAGCTGGGGTTGGCTTAGAGCAGATGGCTTGGGGGCATGGTGGGAGTGCGGATGAGGAATGCTGTGAGGCCTGGGGTACAGGGAAGTGGCAGACATCTTGAAAAGCCACTTTCGGGGCAGCTGGGTGGCTCAGTTGGTTAAGCATCTGCCTTTGGCTCAGATCATGATCCCAGGGTCCTGGAATGGAGCCCCACGTCAGGGAGACTGCTTCTCCCTCTCTGTCTGCTTGCCTCTCACCCTGCTTGTGCATGTTCTCTCTCTCTCTCTCTCTCTCTCTCTCTCTGTCAAATAAATAAATAAAAATATTAAGAAAAAAAAGAAAGGCCACTTTCATATTAGATGTTATCATTTATATTATGTCTTAGCTAATTTTGACATTCTGTGACATTGGATATGAGTTGAAACTTTCTGTTGCACCAATGTGGAGGAAAAGGGAAGAACGTACTACAGAGGAGTACACATTTGGCTGAAGCAGCATGGGTTTAGAGATGAGTGCTAAGAAACCAGATTCCAGTCCCCGTGTCCCTGCTACCTGCTACCTGAAGGGTACTTGCATCCATTCATTCAATACTTAACAGGTATTTGAGCACCTGCAATGTCCCAAATGCTGGGGGGAAATGCAACCAGACACTGCTCCTGCCATCATAGAGCTTACGGGTCCTTACAGAGCCTGCTGGCCTCTGCAGTCACTGAACACAACCTACTCTTAAAGGGTAAATCTTTTCTCAATAATTAGCAACTGCTTGGACGTTTCCAATAATGAGGGGCTTACTGCCCCCCCTCACTGACCAAGGGCAGACTGACTTCAATTTCTGCTTCAGAATAGTAGAAATTGTTAGAAAATTAGTTCTTATGTCAAAGTGAAATTTGCCTCCTTAGAGTTGTTCTCAAATCAAGGTGAACATCATTCCCCATAAAATATTTTCAAAACCACAGATTACCAAGAGCCACTGAATCAGAATCAATAGGAATGAGGCTCAGGAGTCTTGATCATAAAAACTCTACAGATGAGGGGCGCCTGGGTGGCTCAGTCAGTTAAGCATCTGCCTTCAGCTCAGGTCATGATCTCAGGGTCCTGGGATCGAGCCCCAAGTTTGGCTCCCTGCTCAGCTTCTCCTTCTGCCCCTCCCCCTGCTCTCTCTCTCAAATAAATAAATAAAATCTTAAAAAAAAAAGAAAAACTCTACAGATGATTCTGAGGGGCAGCCAGGGAAGGGCTGCTATCATGTACCTCCTTAGTATTGTTTCTTGTTCTGTTCCCTACAATTACATTAAACCATGAGATGCAGGCTAAGCCAGCCTTTACTCATAGTCCTTCAAAAAATGTCTTCTCTAATTTCCTCAAACCCCTGCTGCTTCTGTTGTTACCTTGTCCACAGGCTGAAGACCTCCACTTGCTTCATCTGTTTTTTTATATAATGTGATTATCCGCACTCTTCACTACCACCATCATCTTTCATTGAATGGATTCTCTTTTGTCAATATTTTGTGGTGCTAATATGCATCTAAAATCCAGATGTGGTCTGGCCAAAAGACTACTTACTCCCCTTGGTCCAGACACTGTGCTTCCATTTATGAAGCTTGTTTCTTGGTGGCACCTAGTTGCTTCCCAATGCTATTAGCCCATGTAGAACTTGGGCCAATGAATCTGCCCCACCAAATATTTTTTGAGTAAGCAGTTATCAAGCCAAGACCCACCCATGGCTGCATTTATGCCCTTGATCTTTGAATCTCAATATAAGATTTGATTTACCTTTATACCTATACATTTTAATTTCAGTTAGGATTACTAACTTTCATCTGTCATCAACATATTTGCTTCACATCAATGTTTGGGTCAAATATGAAAATAGTCCAGAAGTAAACTGGAATTATGGATAGTTTGTCAGTTTCTCTTTCCTGAGCTCCCTTTGTAGCAATAAAACCTAGGCTCACTTAAACAACAAAATGGAAAAACAAAGGTCCAGATTAGAATTCTAAGTTGATTAATTCTTTATTACTACTGCTGGTTTACAAGCTGTGAAGATATGCAGTACAGAGATCTGGTATATATTTTGAAGGGTGAATTGCTGTGATTAAACAGTATGAACCATGCAATGTGGTTCACATCTCATAGGAAAACTGGTTGCTTTGGTTAATAAATAAGTCCTTTCCACTCAGAAACAACTGTTACAAATATGTAAATTTTAGATAATAAAACAGTGTTCCTTGAAAAACAAACAAACGAACAAACATAGATGAGTTCAGTATCCCTAATGCAGAGAGAGAGAGAGAGAGATGAAGAAGAGAGGAGGCCAAAGTATTGAAGCAGAGCTGGTCCTCGAACGTTTTAAGAAGCAAGTAAATTTCCCCCTGCAGGCCTTACATTATACAAGTGAATGCCAAATCTCTATTTCTCATCAGGCTGTTCACACATATGCACTCAAATGTTGAAGATGTGAGAGAGCAAATCTAATGAGAGTTTCATGGGCAGGCGGTTACATGAATGATAAAAAACTTCTTAAAGTATCTCGACCCAAATTAGAGTGGTACACACTTTATAATAAGGGCAATGATAATCAGGATGATTTAGAGCCACTTTAATCAAAGGCTATATTAGAACGTGGATCCCAGAGGTGAGAAGGCAGTTATTAGTTCACTGAACCACCCCAATCCCTAGGCATTCATAGCTCAACTCACACTGAAGGATTTTAGTGTCTTTGTAAAAAGAAAATCCCCTTCTGAAATTATTTGGCTTGTGAGGAGTAGGGATGGTCTAGTAAAAAATAAGGGAGATAAGGAAAAGAATTTGATGTTTAAATGGAAAAAATGGGTGGGAAGTTGAATGGGAAATAAATACATTTACTTCAAAGTTGGGATGGGACAAGGAGAATCTAGGTGCTTGCAAATGATTCATAATGTTTTTGGTCACATTTAAGTTTGATTAAAGCACCTAGAAATATACATTAGCAAAACTGTCAAGCAGTAAATATATTTTTTAAAAAAATTATTTAGGAGGCTTATAAAGCATTCAAAAATCACTTATTTGTATGCTGATGAATTCCAGATTTATATCTCCATGCTTGACTTCTTTCATGAGCCCCAGACTTGATTATTAAGCTCTCCACTTGGATGTCCAAAAGGAAAATCAGAGTTACTAGGTCTTAAACACAATTTTTGATTCTTGTTCCCACCCCACAATTGTCCTACTCTCCAATCTTCTTTTATTCCTTTATCTCCACTGTAGTTTGGATAAATGTTCAAAAACAAAGAAGGCTAAGCTCACAAGTTGTTTTCTCTTTCATGAAGTTTCTTTCCTAAGGGAGAAGAGCATGGTTGTTAAAGCAAGACCTCTGGAGTCCGACAACCTGGCTTTGCATCACGGCTCCACCACCTGGGCAAGTGACTTTTCTCTGTGGCTCAGTTTTCTCATCTGTAAAATCAGAATAACAGCATGATTTCACTAATGGAGTTGCTGAGGGATTAAATGAATTCTGTATAAAGGGCTAGAGCAGCACCTAACACAGAGTGAGAGCTCTGAAAGTGTTTGCTCTTATCTCCGAGGAAATGGCCCTCAAGCAGAAAATGTACAAGGAAAATTCCTTTGGCCAGTGATTTTGAAAGTAGCTAGAGGGACGGAGACAGACCATTTTCTTTGACACTCTAACTCCACACAAGAACAGAGTTGGTTAATGATTAGACCCTATAAAATTTTCCATGTCATGTGCTTTTCCCCACCAGGCAATAGAAAGTAATTAAGAATTATGGGAAGCGGATTCAAAGAGAGGGAAGGCATGCCTTTCTAGGGACAAGCTCCAAACCCTAACGAGGTTATTGGCACAGGTGTCTCCTGCAAATAAATTAATGGGGAGGCAGATCCAATCATGAATCTGTCATCCAAACTTGGTGTTTAGAGTCATTTGGGGAGATGGGGTTTCCTTTGCCCAACCTTGGTGGTGTCTGGAGCAAAGATTAGGAAGCAGAGTGATTTCATTAGGATAACAAGGCTGTTAAGGAACAATCTGGTTCTTTAGATGGTATTTATAAAGCATTTCAAAGAAACTGTGTTCTGTCAGCTGCCGTCAGTCTCTCACGCTGGAAGGGTGGTGATTCATTGATACAGCAGGGGAGCTGTTATTATCCTTATTCGTAAAAGTTTTACGCATACTAAGAATCCATCTTGACTAGGTGCAAACTTCCCAAAGACAAATGCACCTAATTGAACATAAGTTGCCCTAGCACAAGGATTTGCTTGAACAGGATATGATGAATTCTCAATTACAAGGTGTCATGTGTAGTTTTGTAAACTGCTTCAAGTCCTTTTTCATAAAAGATAGTAGATAAAATGACATTCTCAATTATCTATATGTGGATTGCCTGCCATTTCTTGGCTAGTTTCCTCCAGCTTGAGGAGCTCTTTTCTAGAGGCAATGTGAATCACTGGACTATAAAAATGCACAATTTTTTCAAAAGACGGATGTATACTTATGCAGAAACCAGCTCTCCACAAAATGTGCAATAATGCCAACACTAAATATGAATGATTTTTAATTAATGGTGATCTGTATTTAGCCATGCCATTTTCCCCCCCAGTATAACTGATTGAGATTTGACTATATGTACATCAACTCATGGAGTTCTTTCTTTTCGCTCTTGAGAAGTGTAAGATTGTAGAACCTTTAAGGACAGCAAGGAGACTAGACAGTTGGGCTGTCGTTAACAGCAGAGGGCAGGTGGAGCCTTTGTGTCATTACTAGGAATAGGCTTATCTGTTCATTAGTGTGTTGCTAGAAGAATGGGACTTCCTGAAACATTTCATCAGCTCTGATGCTGGAGTCCTAGGATCATGGACTTTTCCTGGGCTGGAAGGGATCTTAGAAACCATCCAGCCCGGGCTCATTCATTTTACAGTTGAGTTAACTGAAGCCCAGAGAGATGAAATGTCATCACATAGTTACTGTTGAGCCAAGACAAGAAAATTAGTAAGTGTTAAGTCTTAAATGTCTGTGCTCAACTGGTTATGCTGTTACCACTAGTTTCTGTAGTCAGGTAGTCAGGGCATTGTCAAAAAGCGTGTGGTCAAGGGCAGGAAAGAAAATTGATGAAGAAGACAAGAGGGACTGATGTTGGGGTGTGAGGGCATTAAAAAACAAACAAACACAAAAACTCTTCCCTTTTGGAATGTGAATGCCAGAATCACTAGGAATAGGTAGATTATCAGGGTGGGGCAGAGCTGCTCCATGACTTTTTCCTCACAAATTAACTAGAATGAGCCAAATTTTATTCACCTCAGCTTAGAACACTAGGTAGCTCAAAGGAGAGGCTCTTGAAACTTGACAGAGATAAATTTTGGACAACTACAGCAAGTGCTAATTTATATAGTGAGTAATAAATTTTCATTACACCAAGAGATAGTTTGAAGATTGAATAGCTTCAAACCCTAGCTTCAATAAATTACCGTATATACAGGCCATATAGGTTAGTACTGAAAGCTAAGATGTTTCTGGATAGACTTTTCAGGTTTTCATCAGGGAAATGATCCCTGTCTTAGGCAAACATCTCTTGCCACAGTCAAAGTCTATTGGGTCATAAATCTGGCCATACATTGCCGTTACTCTGTGCAAAACTTTGTCTCCACAATTTTCAACATGAAAGGTGTTAAATATGGAGAGTTTTCACTCTACTTTGGTTATCCAGGAAGTGGTACACTGTCTTTGCATCTTCTGATTGCCAGCCTTTTGATCACTTCATCAGACATTATTTTTTATACACCCCTAAAAATTAGCAGCTCAGTTTCTGAGGTAGATATACCTTGTTGTCACCAACAATATATCCTCAACTTCTCTCTCAAATTAATAGAACCTTTATTTTCAGTCAGACATACTGACACCTTCACTTAAAACTACATTTCCAGCTTCTCATGGGGTTAATGTTGTTCACCTTGGTTTAAGGGGCAGTGCCATGTGAGACTTCTGGGAAGTATCTTTAAAATGGGGGTAAATTTCTGTTCCTGCAGTCTTCCATCCTGCTGTGAGATGTGTGTCTGTGATGGCTGGTGCCCATAGCCATCTCAGAGAGGAGCACCATGGCCGCACCCAAGGGATACTGCAATACTGCTTCGAAAAGAAGGCCAGGTCCTGATGACTGGAGCTGCCGTGTCACTCCTGGACTGGCCATCTCCAGACTGAATATGACAGGAAAATTAACTATTTCACTCACAATTTGGGGAACATCCTCTACCATAGCTGAACTTAATTCTAACTAACATAATATTTAATTTTGCTGCTTCTTAGTGGAACGCAGAAAAAATTAAAATGGATTTTTTTTTTGAGAAAAAAATTGAAACTACTAGTTAAAATTAAAAACTTAGAATTCATTACAGGCCTCAGTTATGCACAAAATTCCAGTCCCCTATTATCTCAGTTAGTCAAGAGTTGACTATGTTTTCTTTTTCCTAACCATGACTGGTTTCAATCCTAAAGAACACCTCATCCTTGAATGCTAATCTTGTGGTTCTAATGGCAGGCAATTTGGGTAAGGAAATTGGCAGAGAATTTGAAATTTAAAATAGAAGTTCCTATTGTTCTCCTGCAAAACAGTAAGGCCCTTGAAAGTACTTTCTTGGAATATGAATGAAGAATCAATGTCATTAGAAGCATATATATATATATTTTTTAAAGATTTTATTTATTTGACACAGAGAGAGAGAGACAGCTAGAGAGGGAACACAAGCAGGGGGAGTGGGAGAGGGAGAAGTAGGCTCCTTGCCAAGCAAGGAACCTGATACAGGGCTAAATCCCAGGACCCTGGGATCATGACCCGAGCCGAAGGCAGACGCTTAATGACTGAGCCACCCAGGCACCCCTAGAAACATATTTATCCTATGTAATTAATAGCAAACTTTTAAAAAAATGTGGCCACACATTCTATCCATGTTTGACATAGGACAGAAAGAGCATTTTACTTGGAGTCAAAAGATGTAAGTTCTAATCTTGGCTCTGTGAATTATTATCTATATAACCTTGGGAAAATCATTTAATCTTCTTAAGCTTATCCCCTGAATTTAAAAAATGATAATGATAATAATCATTCATATGGTTGATATGAGTATTAAATAATAGAGGTGAGAATATTTAGCCCAGTGCTTTTCACATGGTAGTTGTTTTATAAATGTCAGTTAATATAATTTAATTGGTGTTATGTTCATGCCAGTTTGAAGAAGACATGAGTTAGTACTCAAGTTCCATTTAAAAATGCACAAGGTATCTTTTGTCCCTAACTTTGTGGGAGCAATGGCGACAATCACTGTTGCTCTTGAAAAATCAGCTTAAGAAAAAAAAAAATCAATGATCATAAGCTGTCCAAGGATACATTGCAGCTAATCTCTTAACCCTTTGGGGTATAAAACCATCTAACACCAACAACATTCTCATTTTTAGATAAGCTACAGAACAAAATACATTTTTATCAAAGTTTGGTTGAGAGTTTTCTGTAACAAAATATCTTCAAGAAATGTTTGTGCATTTGTCTTACAAAGAGTAAATACAAAGAGGAGACATAAATTGCCCTCCATATCAATTTACTTTCAAACCTTCTGGAATCTGGTCTTTCAAATGATTTATGACATTGGGGATGGCAAAATTGCACCACAAAGAACTGGATTTTATGAGTTCAATAAGGATCAGAAGAATTGAATTCAGGATAAGAGTAGTCTCTTATGGGATAGATATGGGAAAAGTATGGAATAGGATAGGACATGTGTTTCTGTCTTAACTGCAGTCATATTCAATCCATGGTATTCAATGTAGAAATATACATGGGAGAGAGGGAGAGAAAAACAAAACTAAAATTAAGATTAATTTCCCATCTAAAGCACCTTTCTCCTCTACAGGCACCAACTTTTTTTTTTATATGACCCAGATGATCTGAGCAGTCTCCAACTCTCTCCTGGCCTGGAACAGGAGCATATGTCTCTCACTGTGAGTTTAGGCTTTGGTTAAAGAAGTTTAAAGTTCTCACCAATAAGGAATGTACTATAGGGGCACCTGGGTGGCTCAGTCAGTTAAGTGTTTGCCTTTGGCTCTGGTCATGATCTCAGGGTCTTGGGATTGAGCACCTCATCGGGCTCCCTGTGCAGCAGGGAGTCTACTTCTCTCTCTCCTTCTACCCCTCCCCCTGCATATGCTCTCTCTCAAATAAATAAAATCTTTAAAAAAAAAAGAATGTAATATATTTAAATATTTGGTCATAAGCATAGGCAAGCTATCTAAGTGATTTTTGGACCTCAAGAAAAGTTCCTTTGCTTAAAGAAAATATTCATGTTTCTGTCTGTTGAATTTTCACAATTGGGTGGGGTATGAGGAGAAAGGAAACTAATTGAGCATGAATTATAAATTTTATATATATATATATATACATATATATATATATATATAATATAGGTTAGGAATCTTTATATATATCTTTTTTGATCCTGAAAGAGTTCTATGAAATAAGTGATTTTATTCCAGTGACAGAAAATAAAATAAAATGAAGATCAGAAATATTAAGGATCATGAATAAAATCACAAAGCTAATGAGCAATAATGCCAGTAGTTAAACAAAGCCAGTTATGTCAGACCCCAAAGGGTTTTTTTTCTTTTTTTTTTTTAAAGATTTTATTTATTTGACAGAGAGACACAGTGAGAGAGGGAACACAAGCAGGGGGAGCGGGAGAGGGAGAAGCAGGCTTCCCGTTGAGCAGGGAGCCCGATGCGGGGCTCGATCCCAGGACCCTGGGATCATGACCCGAGCTGAAGGCAGACGCTTAACGACTGAGCCACCCAGGCACCCCAGACCCTAAAGGTTTTCTAAAACCAAAACCAAACAGAACAAAACCAACTTTAATGTTTTGCTCCTGGGAATAATTCTTAACAGCCTGAATGTGTTTATTTTACCTTGTCCTGAGACAGTAGAATGTGTTTTCTGGCACACTTGAGGGTAAATAAAGTGCCCCTAATCTGGAGAGGCAGTACTATGTAGTGATTAAAGTATGGAAAACAGCAGAATGATCTGATTCAAATCCCTATTCTAAAATATTAACTGTGTGTTCTTACACAGTAACTGTAAATCTTAGTTGCTTTGTCCCTGAAACATATTAGGAATGTGACACCTACTTTATCCATTTACCCTGGGGTAGTAGGCACCATCGTTCAAGATGGCCCTGAATGATCTTTACCTCCCGGTATTCAACTTTTGGGTAATCCCCTCCCCTTGAATGTGGGCTGGATCTAGTGATTCACTTTTAACAAGAGTTATGGGATGCCATTTCTGAGACTAACTTACGAAGACTATGACATCCATCTCAGGCACTGACTCTTTCTTTCGCTAGTGCACTTATTCTTAGGGAAGCCAACTGTCATGTGCTGCCCTATGGAGAGGCCCATGTGGAGAAGAACTGAGGTCTCTACTAACAGCCAGTTAGGATCTGATGTCTGCCAACAGCCATGTGAGTGAGTTTGGAAGCAGAACTGCCCCCCCCGTTGTCACCTTGAGCACAGACATGTGACAGGCCCTCTGCTAACATCTTGATTACAAACTTCTAAGAAATCCTGAGCAAAGGTATCCAGTAAACTTTATGAGGATTACTGACCACAGAAACTGGTTAAGAATACATGTTTGTTTAAATCTGCTAAATGGGGGATAATTTGTTACACAGCAGTAGATAATGAAGATTTTTTTTTTTTTTTTTGGATCTAACAGCAAGGACAGAGGCAACAAAAGCAAAAATAAACAATTGGAACTACATCAAACTAAAAGCTTCTGCACAGAAAAGAAAATCACCAACAAAATGAAAAGGCAACTTATCAAGTGGGAGAAAATATTTGTGAATCATATATCTGATAAGGAGTTCATACCCAAAATTTATAAGAATTCATAAAACCCAGTAGCAAAAAAGCCAAACAATCTGATTTGAAAATGGGCAGAGGATCTGAACAAACATTTTTTCAAAGAAGACATACAGATGGACAATAGGTAAATAAAATGATGCTCAACATCACTAATGATCAAGAAAATGCAAGTCAAAACCACAATGAGATATTACTTCAGACCCAGAATGTCTATTATAAAAAAAAAAAAGACAAGAGATAAGAAGTGTTGGTGAGGATGTGGAGGAAAGGGGAACCCTCATGCACTGTTGGTATGAACATAAGTTGCTGCAACCATTGTAGAAAACAGTATGGAGGTTCCTTGAAAAGTTAAACATAGAACTACCATATGACCTTGCAATTCCATGTCTGGGAATTTACCCAAAGAAAACAAAAACACTAATTTGAAAAAATATATTCACCCCCATGTTCATTGCACCACTATTTACAGTAGCCAAGACATGGAAACAACCAAAATGTGGGTGAATGGAAAAGAAAATGTGACACACACACACACATACACACACACACACACACACACACACACACCCCAGAATATTACTCAGCCATAAACAAGAATGAAATCCTGCCATTTGCAACAACATTGATGGACCCACAGGATGTTATGCTAAGTAAAATGTCAGACAGAAAAAGATAAAAGAAACACTATTTTCTCACTTACATGTGGAATCTTTAGAAAAGGGGCACCTGGGTGGCTCAGTTAGTTAAGTGTCCAACTCTTGATTTCATCAGGTCATGATCTCAGGGTTGTGAGATTGAGCCCCACATTGGGCTCTACACTGGGTGTGGAGCCTGCTTAAGATTCTCTCTCTCTCTCTCTCTCTCTTCCTCTGCCTCCCCACCCTGCTTATGCATGCTTTCTCTCTAAAAAAAAAAAACATGAAAAACCCCCAACATCCCCCTAAGCTCCCCCCTCAAAAAAAAACTGAGCTCATGGAGATGGAGAACAGTTTGGTGGTTGCCAAAGGTGAGAGAGTGGGGTGGGCAAATAGGTAAAGGGAGATAAAAGGTACAAATTTCCAGTTATAAAATGAACTAATGCATGGCATGGTGACTATAGTTAATACTATATTGCATATTTAAAAGTGGTTAAGAGAGTGGATCTTGAAGTATCTCGTTAAAAGAAAAAAAAAGAAAAAAAAAATCACCATGGATGATGATGGATGTTAACCAGACTAGTGTGATGATGATTTTGCAATATATACAAATAGCGAATGGTTATGTTGTACACCTGAAACTAATATAATATTATATGTCAATTATACCTCAATAAAAAAATAGATAATGAATACACTTGAGCATAAAAACAAATAAACGATAAAAAGCATCTGGTATAATATGACTCCCCTAAAGAAAAAAATCATAGGTTTAATCATTTAAAAAGTTATTTTTGGAGGGAATAGTGGAGAAAGAAGCAGGTATGGGTGCTGAAAGACAACCTTTTCTACATCAAAGTATTTCCTATAGCTTGCTATGACATTAGGAAGCCGTATCTTTACTTTTGACAGCTCACTACCCGACGCCCCCATAATTGGGGAAAGAAAATTGACTCAACAATAATTATAATAATAAATGGCAAAATTCACTTGAGCTTTTGCCTATCAGTCATATGTCACATTTGTCACTGGGCTTCTAGACATTGATGTGACCAGTGTCTTAGATCAATGGACAGATGACGAGAATATGAATGATCATAACCACAAATGTCAACTTTATCCCTTTAAATGCACTCAGTGTCCTGTAGATAACCTGAAAGGTCACATCGATAGTTGCCACTTGCTATGTCTCTCGTTCCAAACACTATCAGACGACATGGCGTTTCTGGAGCAGGGAGGGTAGTGGAACGCAACAGCCGGTTGACATTTGATAATGGATCAGGGCACATCATCGTCCTGTTAAGCAATGGCATTTCTTCTCTGGCTTTGAAAGACAGACGAGGGCAGTCTTCCGGCTTCTCTCCCTCAGACGGGCAGTGGTGCTCCTCCCAGCCAGGTCTTTCAATTACAGGTATGAGCTGACCAAGTACATTTTCCCCGAAGCCAAAGAACTTGTGATACTTAGTGTTAGTGGCTCTGAGCAATGCTATCTCCCCCCCAGCTACCAAAGGCAAAAGTCAAAGCTCATTATTTCCCACCATGGAATGGGGAAAAATCTGAATTAGTGAAAAGTCTAAATTTATAATATGCTTTAAAAGAAATGCAGTTTAGTGCTTTTTAATACATATAGTAACTTCAACTAATTGCCAAAATAAAGTTTGCTCCCTCTGGCTTTAATGAACAGATTAGCAGGACTAGCATTAGCAACACCATTTGCATAAAATTAAAAATAGTGTTCAAAGTGGCTTAAACATGCTCACTGCCTATTTACACTATTAATTTGCTAAGTAAACCTTTTTAAGTAGGGCAAAAGTGAATCATCAGTCCAGCTAAAGTTGAATTACCACAAAATCCTAAAGTAAGTGAAGTCTAGGTTAATACATTTTTCCCATACAAAGGTGGTAAAAAAGCATGTTTATGAAGTTAACATTCAGTAAAATGATATTGCAAATATTTTATTAAGCACTGGGACAATAAGAAAAATTAGATAGTTTTGAAGCTGATTTGGAACTGGCTAAAAATGCCTATTTTCCTAGACTGATTTCTAATTTAAAATAAAGCTTCATTATGATTGAATCCTACTCAGTGGATATTATGGGTTAGAACTGTAGAACTGAGTTGGAAAGTTTATGGAAAGACAGAGAATGGAAGAATGCAAATATGAAACTAATTATACATTTTCTTCAACTAGGATGGAAGTTCTCACCCATATTCTTTTTTTTTAAAAAGATTTTATTTATTTATTTATTTGACAGAGAGAGAGACACACAGAGAGGGAACACAAGCAGGGGGAGGGACAGAGGGAGAGGGAGAAGCAGGCTTCCCGCCGAGCAGGGAACCCCATGCGGGGCTCGATCCCAGGACCCTGGGATCATGACCTGAGCCGAAGGCAGACGATTAACGACTGAGCCACCCAGGCACCTCTCTTCACCCATATTCTTAAAAATTATGATTACATGGAATAGTTTATTGCTTAAATGCTGACAGTACTCTCCAAATTATTCCTTAAATTCAAGGCAATCCCAATTAACATATCAAGAGAGTTTGTAAAATACTTTTTAAAAAGATTTTATTTATTTGAGAGAGAGAGAATGAGAGAGAGCACATGAGAGGGGTTAGGGTCAGAGGGAGAAGCAGACTCCCTGCCGAGCAGGGAGCCCGATGCGGGACTCAATCGAGGGACTCCAGGATCATGACCTGAGCCGAAGGCAGTCACTTAACCAACTGAGCCACCCAGGCGCCCGAGAGTTTGTAAAATATTTGATAAGTTAGCTCTAAAACCCATTTGAAAAAATGAAAACGCAAAAGGAAAACAAAGAATATTTTTCTGAAGCAAAATACTTCAGAAGTAAAGGCGGCACCTTCTCCTACCAGATCTCAGAATATATTTTAAAAACTTAGTAATGAAAACACCATGGTATTGGTAGAGTAAAAAATAGATCAGTCAGGGCGCCTGGGTGGCTCAGTTGGTTAAGCGACTGCCTTCGGCTCAGGTCATGATCCTGGAGTCCCGGGATCGAGTCCCGCATCGGGCTCCCTGCTCAGCAGGGGGTCTGCTTCTCCCTCTGCCCTCTTCCCTCTCGTGCTCTCTGTCTCTCATTCTCTCTCTCTCAAATAAATAAATAAAATCTCTAAAAAAAAAAAAAAAAAAAAAAAAATAGATCAGTCAAAGAGCAGAGCAAACTTAGAAACAGACTCATGTATGCATGGGAATTTCTTACATGATTATGGTAGAATTTTAGGTCAATGTTGAAAGAGTGCCTCAACAAATTGTGTTGGAAGATTGATTGCCTATTTAAAAAATAAAAAGATCACTATCTCACATGATTCACAAAAATAAATTACAAGTGGATTAAAGAGCTAAAGGTTAAAAATAAAAATTAGAAGTAAGAAGTAACTATAGGAGGCGAATCTACAGAAGATATTCTTCAACAAAAGAAAATATACGAGCAGTAATGGAGGGAAAAAAGGATAACTTGACTAAATCAAAATTTAAAACTTTTGTGTCCCAAAAAACCTAAAGCTGGGCAAACATATTTATAATGTATGTAGAATAAAGAGTAATAATATCCAAAATATGTAAAGAATTTCTATGAAGCAATAGGAAACAAATAACTCAATAAAACTGAGTCCAACCCTAACCCTAACAGATAACATACAGAAAAGGAAATTGCAAATAACACAACCACAAGAACATATAAGTTCAACCTCACCAGGAGGCAGGGAAATTAAAATGAAAATAATCATTAAATACCATTTTTTCCACTCATTGAATGTCAAAAAAAATTACACGATGGTAAATGTAGGGGTAAATTTGTTCATTTTCAGTTGGTGGAAGCAATAGAGCTTTTTTGGAGGACAAATTGAAAGTGTATTTTAAAATTAAATTTCAATAAACCTTCAACAATTCCAACCTATTTTTTTCTAGAGCAATACTCATGCATTTATACTAGGAACTATGTGGAAAGATGCCTTTTGGAGCACTTATATAATAATAAGATATTGGGATTTACTAAATGTCAGTAAAAGAATGGATGCATGAATTGTGGCTCCTCTAGGAATTTTTATCATATATGCAACATTGTAATTTCAAGAAAATCCATTGAAATGTTACTCGTTATAGAAGAAGACCGGAAACATCATATATGTCCATTCATTGGGAGATAGTAGAATAAAATTTTATATCCATATGAAAATATGAGATGTATCCCTGTGTGCTAAAATGGAGTTACAAGATTCATTGTTAATGAAAGAAGCAAAGTTCAGAGAGTGTAGTGTTTACTTCCAGTTTTCAAAAATATTATATATAATTTTTATACAATAACCTATATTGCATGTTATATATGACATACATACATACTACACACCCAAATACACATATCTTTAACACAAAAGGAAGTATAGCACAAATATAAAACTAAAAAAAAACCACATCATATCCACTTTTGTTTATATATGTGCTTATGTGTAAGCAAATATATTTTTTATTATATATTCATAGAATGCCTTTGAAAGTCTACACAGGGAACTGATAGGAAAGACCATAAAGCAATCAGGAGTTTGCAGTCAGAGGAAGACTTAATTTCCATCAGATACTTCTGTATTATCTGAATTTTCTAACAGATTCATATACCAGTTTTCAAATAAAACTAGTCACAAATAAAAACTGTAATACTTTCTACAGTGTAATAAACTATACACAGTTAAAAAGAATGAGAGAAGTCTGTGTAGTGACAGAAATATGTACACGATACATTGTTAACAGTAAAAGCATGTTGAGTAACAATGCACCAGTTCAATACTATTGACGTTAAAAGAAATAAAACAGGCTTATGTGTGTGTTTGTACAAATGTATATATTTATGTAGAAAGAAGTTTATTTTATTTTTTTTAATATTTTATTTATTTATTCGAGGGAGAGAGAGAGAGCACACGATGGGAGGAGCAGATGGAGAGGGACAAGCAGACACCATGCTGAGTGCAGAGCCCCATGCAGGGCTCGATCTCACAGGAGATCATGACCTGAGCCTAAAGAGCTGGAGCTTAACTGACTGAACCACCACACTTTTTACAGGTGTCCTGTAAAAAGAAGTTTCAAAGTGCATGTATATTAAGTAATAATGCACACATACAAACATTGGAAAATGCATTGGATGATCTAGAATGATATCATCACCTACTAACGGTGGTAGCCTCTGCAAATGGGTTTGTGCTGCTGGGATGCAGGCAAGAGAGATGAATTCTGTTATCTTTGGATTTTTTTACAGTGAGAATATGTTCAAGATTACTCTGGTAATTACATTTTAAAATCTAAAAAAACAGTTAAAATACTAGTATTAATTACTTGTCTAGTATTAAGATGTATACCTAAAGCTCCCCTGGGCAAAACTAAATTTCTTAATAACCATGGAGTTTTAAACCAGCCTATTAGCAACTCTATAACTTGTTGCCTTTATGCACTAAGTATTTAACTGTCTTAAAAACAGTATTTAACTGATTTAAATACCCAACTTTGCAAAGAGCCCAGAAATTCAAAAGCTTCTGAGTTATTTACTCTCTAAAAAGCTAGGCCTATTAATTTCTTCCCTAGGAAAGAGACTAACACTATACCATATGTAGCTTCCTAGATGAAATGTAACAGCATCCCAGGGTATAAAACTAGAATGCTTTCCATATTGCCTTAAGATTGGCTCATTTAGGATTCTTTGAAAGGAATGTAGAATTTAGTCTTAAGTATCATTTTACTGAGAGATGAAGCTGAAGCAGAAAACTTGATGTGATTAATGAGAGAGCAATTCAGATGCCTCTCTCTCTCTCCCCCCCCTTCTTCCTCTCCCTCTCCCTGTCCCACCTCCCACTGAAGCCATAGGAACTCAGATCTCTGTCAGGATCCACCTCCTGCAGAATGTCATATAACCAACTCTTACTGTATGTTGCTTTGAGTCTGGGCTCCTTCACTTAGCATAATTTATTTGAAATTCTTGTACAGCAATTCTTTCCTTTTTATAACAGAGTAATATTCTATTGTATAGATATACCGCGGCTTGTTTATCCACCTACCAGATGATGAACAATTGTGTTGATTTTTGGCTTGCTATGAATAGAGCCACTACAAACATTTAGATATATGTTTTCATGTAGACTTATGTGTCTATTTCTTTTGGTAAAATACCTAGTAGTGGACTTATTGAGTTATATAGTAAGCATCTGTTTAATTTTATATTAAACTGCCAAACTATTTTCCAAAGCAGCTGTACCATTTGCATTCCCACCAGCAAGGGATGAGAATTCCAGTAGTTATACTGGATTACCAGCACTTGGTATTGTCAAGTATTCTAAAGATTATAATCATCTTGATTGGGTAGTGACATCTTACTGGGTTTTAATCTCCATTTCCCTAGTGACTAATGAGGTTAAGCACCTCTTCATGTGTTTCCAATTTTATTCTTAAATATTCTCAGAGGAGTCTCAAGTATATGTTTCTCAATCATAGAAGTGAGTGAACAGAGGGGCTTAAGTGTGGTCTCAGATGTCAACCCATGATGCTAACTAACTAAACAGCGTGTAAGTCTTACGCATCTTTATACCCCTAGCATCTAGCACTGGGGCTAACCAGTCAATAAGCCCACTACTTCAGTGGCCAAATTAACTTGTGTTCCCTACTTCCCTATAAATATGCTGATTGTTGCCTACCCACACGATCATCTTGAAGGTGTGGGCTACTCTCTGACATGCCCCAGCATCTGTGACCCTCCCCCCAACTGAGTAGAATGTTTATAGAGAGTTAGTTGTGTCTGTTCCCAAAGCTGTATTATACAAGTTGTACTTGATTTTGTAAATAAATATTAATTAAATGTTATGAAGGCTGGGGCGCCTGGGTGGCTCAGTCGTTAAGCGTCTGCCTTCAGCTCAGGTCATGGTCCCAGGGTCCTGGGATCGAGCCCCGCATCGGGCTCCCTGCTCCGCGGGAAGCCTGCTTCTCCCTCTCCCGCTCCCCCTGCTTGTTTCCTCTCTCGCTGTGTCTCTCTGTCAAATAAATAAATAAAATCTTTAAAAAAAAATGTTATGAAGGCTGATTAAATATTAGTGAGAAAAAGAGTTCTTCCTAAGAAAAATGAATTCACTCTTTGGAAAACTTAATAAAGGCAAATGACTAAAAAATGTAGTAGAATAAAAAGGAGGAAAAATAACACTGAGTTTTCTACACTCAGATTGCATCACAAGGGTCTTTAAGTTTTTGTAGCAATTTTAGTGAAACCCAAGTTTTGGGTGTGATTTATGCAGGAAAGACAATGTCAAACAGTGAACTAATACCCAAAGAAAGGTTTTAAAATGATAATATAAAGTTAACTTATTAGTATCCAATTATAAATGTTAAACATGTTTGCAATAGATATTTGAAAACTAAAGTAATAAGAATAAATGTACATCAATAGTCTTATCATCCAAACAGTAAACATTATCATCCAAACATTATCCAAACATTAAACCACAGCATTTTGAAGCATTTATTACAGTTACAAATATTTATATCATACTTACATATTATGCAGTAATTGTTTACTTAACATTAATATATGTTGTTCATATTGTTAAAAGTTCACAAAGTTATAATTTTAATGTCTTCCTAATATTTTATGATGTCATTTTCTTAACCTAGTGTTGACAATTAGGAAATTTCTGTTTTTTTGACATTAGAAATCATTGTAAATAATGATTTTTAGAAATATTTTGGAGTATATCTTTAAGATAGATTCTCTGAAGTGGAATTAAGAGATCAATGGCAAAGAACTTAACTAAGATAAGAGTTATTTCTGATTATAAAAATAATGCAGATCTTTACAGAAAACTTGGAAAAACAGAAAAACATGAAGACAACACAGGGATAATATTGTAAATGATGTATTTTCTAATAATTTTTCATCATTTTAAAACAAAATTATGATTATATTTTGTATATAAATGTAGTCTTGTAGCCTGCTTTTAATCCAGCTTCAAATTGTAAGCAGTTTTTCATATTATTAAATTTATTTGACAGTATCTTTTTACTATATGCATTTTAATATTTTTATGAATGTATCATTGTTCATTTAAGCACTCTCTTATTGATGGACATTTAAGAGGGTATTTCTATTTTTAAAATCGTAAATAACAACAAAACGAACATCTTTATCAGTTTCACGTGACTTTTTTAGGTTAGCTTCCTAGAGGTAAAATAACGAGTGAAAGGCTATTAATATTTTTACATATGTTGCCACATTATATTCCAGAAAGAAGGAATTAATATACTCTCACCAACAGCCAGTGCATGACTGCACATCTGTAAAATGCAAATGGTAACCAGACTAATTATGTAGAAAACTAATCACACCTGAAACTACTTATGCAAATGACCTAATTCCGTGGTGATGCACCCCAGGTGTATGGATTTACAACTGGAGCCTCTTAGGAAATTTTTCTTTAGTATTTAAAAAGTCAGTTTATGTTGCCATTGTGTACAGGGTGCTTCAGAGAACAATGCAAACAATACAAGGTTCCTCCACAGAGGTATTTATCATTCCAGTCCATCTATCATTACAGACTGTCTTGGCTAAACCTTCTGGCTGAGGTTTGAAGACTCCAGTGGGTCATTGTCATACACCTGTAGGATTCTCTGACTGCTTCAATATTGATTTATCCATTTCAGAATCCCTTTCCATTGATTTATTAGGCCTATACATCTTCTTGGTGGCCAGCTTCTGTCTATAAAAGGTGGCTGAAAGAACTGTCATGTATTTTATAGCTCACTGACATTCATTTACTGACTCTCTTATTTATCCAATGTTAGTATTAATATTAATGGGTGTTAGAAGACTGGCCTTGGTCTTGGTATATTTTTGGCCCTGCTAATACAATATATAAATAATAATAGAATATAATTATCAAACTTGCACAGAAGTGAGAACATTGTAAGCAATACAGGTTCTGTGTCACTTAAAAATAAAGGAAGAACAGGAATAGAAATAGATTCATACAAGAGAGAAATGGAATACATTTCTCAAAACCACTTGCCATACAAAACATTCCAAATTGTCTTCCTAAGATAATGGGAAATTTGGGGTAAGGAATGAGGGCCAGAGGAGGATGTTATGACAGAGTGTCCACAGATTGTATCTCATTTTTATTGCATCCAGTTACAGGCTTGGTGCCATCACACATTGCACTGGGCATGAAGGAGCAGTACCACTCTTAGATTTAGGTAAAAGGCTCCTGCTCTGTCCATACCCCACGCTGGGTGAGGGGTCTGTAGGACCACTATGAGTTCATGCTCCTCCCTCTAGACCATGCTCCAGGTACTGAGGACCCTAGAATTGTCCACCCAAATGGTCTCGAGTCAACTTTCAGGACCTGCACGGGCTTCTTCCTAGGGTCCAGCCTCCTGAGAGTAAATTGCACCACTGATGTACTCCTTCCCCTGCTCCCAAGAGATGCTATTTGTGGAGGAGTTGTGCATGGAGTTTGGATGTAGGGCCGTGCTTGCATGTGATCCTGAGGTCACTCACAGTGAAAATCTGGGCCGTAATGGGAGAGAAGGGGGACAGGCCACAGCCTAAGGTTAGGGTCTAGGGCCAGCTCTTTCTGTATTTCCAAGATCTGGCTGGAATTTTAAGAAGCCTGAGAATGCCATATGTTGAAATTTTCCTTCCAGGTTTTTATTAAGAGATACTTGTGAAAGAGAATAGAATATGTTCTTTTTAATACTCTTAGGTGGGGGCGCCTGGGTGGCTCAGATGGTTAAGCGTCTGCCTTCGGCTCAGGTCATGATCTCAGGGTCCTGGGATCGAGTCCCGCATCAGGCTCCCTGCTCCTTGGGAGCCTGCTTCTCCCTCTGCATTTCTCTCTCGCTCTGTCTCTCATGAATAAAAAAAAAAAATACTCTTACGTGGATCTATAACCTTTTTATTAATTGATTTTTAAATTTTTAGACATGCTATGTGAGCTCCCATTTGTATTCTTGCTTCTGGCCCAACAAATCTAACAGAGGGTGACTATAACGAGTCACATAATGAGTCAAAGCAGTGGTTCTCAGACTTTACTGTGCTTTAAGGTCACCAGGGATACCTATTAAAAATATAATTCCAGACCCCAAATCTCCAGACATTCAGGTCCAACTGGCCCGAGTTGAAGCTCAGGACAGTGCATTTTTACTAATTTCCCAAATGGCTTTAGTACAGATGGTCCAATGACCACTCTCAGAGAGTCAAGTCTCCCCTGTGGAGTTAATGATTTCACTGACAAAACACACCCAAGAGAAAATGCCAAAGAACAATTTTAAAGCATTATGAGAAAAGTAAAAAAAATCAACTTTTATGCAAAACCAGAATTAAAATATCTAAAGTAGTGTTGTCCCCTACAAAGTAGTTCCCTTGGAGGTTAGGCACTTATCCTAAGCAGACAGCTATTGCTCAAAACATTTTGACACTGATTTTTTTAAATTGCCTTTGGAGGTGGATTATGAGCCACATCAGAAAGCCAATCTCATTATTTCACATCACAGTTTGCATTTGACAAAAAACAGCATTACCCAGAAGGATGATGCATATTACTTAGCAGATTTAGTTCCTATGTTTTCCAAGTCAAATATGTAATAAAAGAAGATCTATTATATAAGCACACCTGTTTATTTCAGCCTCCTTCTAAAACTATACTAAAGCGACAATGAAGAAAGAAAAAGAGCATAAATCTCTAAAGACAAAGAAAGTGAAAGAGAAGTTTCGGGAGGAAACAGGAATCAGTGCTTTGGAAACTGGAAAATGGATGGAGAAGTGGCCATTGACTTAGCAGACCCCAACAAGCTGAAACTTGAGCCCATCACTATGGTACCTAAGAGACAGGCTGATTTTACCTGAGAATCTTGTCTCAGGAATTCGAGGCAAAAAGTAATTCAGAGTTAGGAGTGCCAGGTGGGAGTGATAAAAAGGATTTGTTGAAAATTTCCTTAAGGAACAATTAGAACCCTAGATCTCTTTCCCCATCCAGGTAGCAACCCTTCTTCAACTCCAGAAAAGGACATGAGTGTCATTCTCTGGAATACCTACCCAAGAGACTGCATTCTGGAACACCAGTCTGCAAGCCAAGGATGGGAGTCCTTACTAAAATTAGGCCAGTAAGTTAAAATGTGCTAAACACTTACACCCCAGCTCCCTTCTTCTTGATAACCAAAATGCAGACTTAGATCCACCAGGCAGGAGATTGAGGAATACGAACAATCCAAAAGAAAAGACAAAAATAAAAGAAAAAAAGATTCTGTAATTGAGGATCCCCCAGTGAAAGGGCCTAGTCTCCACTAGGTCACCCTATGGGGCTTACAGTGAGCTTCCTAGTGATTTATTCTGAAATATAAACAGACAGCTAAGGGATCACCAGACATGTGAGGAAAGTCTGTATCAGGAAAGGCAGAGACTAATAACAAGGAAAGTGGAGAGAAAAGAGGTAATTCAGGAAACTAATAAAAACTGTAAAATGGGGTGTCTGGGTGGCTCAGTGGGTTAAGCCTCTGCCTTTGGCTCAGATTATGATCCCAGAGTCCTGGGATCTGCTTTCAGTTCAGGTCATGATCCCAGAGTCCTAGGATCGAGCCCAGGCATTGGGCTCTTGGCTCAGTGGGGAGTCTGTTTCTTCCTCTCCCTCGGTCCCTCCCGCTCCCTCCTTGTGTGCGCTCCCCCTCAAATAAATAAATAAAATCTTTAAAAAAAAAACCCTGTAAAACAGATGAAAACACTTTTTAAGTCCTGTAATTAATATCCTCAGAAAGAGAAGATATTGAAACCACACACACACACACACACACACACACACGAGTAGGATGCTATAAAAAGAAAAAAAAATAACTCCTGCAAATATGAGAGAAACTTAAAAATCTGATAGAATAGATACAAGATAAAGTAAAGCAGATCTTCCAGGTAGCTTACTTAGGTAGTATGTCCTAAGACAGGAGTATACTTGTTGTATAAGGTCTCTCTGAGCCATGCAAGTGGAGATGACGAGGAAGTTGTTCAATATGTTGATCTGAAGTTTATAGGTGGCATACAAAGATAGGTGGCATGTAGATAATCACCAAGAGAGTTAGTGAAGATAGAAAAGAGGGCTAAGGACTGATTTCTGGGATATACCAATTTAACAGGTCTGGGAAATGGAGAACTAGTAAACGAGTTTGCAAAGAAGTGACCAGTGAGGTCAGAGGAAGAAAGAATATCCTGGAAGCCAAGTAAAGAAAGGATAGTGACCAACTATGTCAAATGCAGCTGATTGGTCCAGTCAGATGAGTTTAGGATCTCAGTGTTGAACTTAACAATTTGAGCTCTGATGGTCCTGCTGATTCATAGCACAATGAATTTTTTAAATGATCCATACCAAGGCATGCAATCATATACTTCAGTACTCTTGGGTAAAGAGATCTTAAAACCTTCCAGAAAGACAAACAAACAAGCTAAAACAAAATATCGGTGAAGTGCAGAGGATTGGGAGTCAGGATGTCTGTCATAAGTCTTCTCAATAGCAACACTGGAAACTTGAAAACAGAGGAGGAATGTCTTCAAAATTCTAAGAGGCAATGATTTCCAGACTGGAATTTTGTTCCTAGCTAAACTATCAATCAAACATGAGAGTAAATAAAGATATATTAGACATGCAGGGCCTGAAAAAATTTTTTACCTCCCATGTACAATTTTCTTAGGAAACTATTAAAATATGTGCTCTATAAAAACTAAACCAAGAAAAAGGAAGCATGGAATCCAGAAGGCAAGGGATCCAAACCATCTGAGCAGTAGCCTGGAGAGCCAATAGCACAGATTATTGTGGAAATAAAGAAATATAACATAGAGCCAATAATGTAAATGCTATAAAATGCCTTAGCCAAAAACAATAGTATAACTATTTTGGAAAGATACAAGGAGAGCTGGTATGTTGATGTATTGGGTTAGTGGAGAAGTAGAGTTAAGGGGCAAATGGGGTATCAGAGAAGTCAGTTTATTCTTTCCATAGCAGGACATAAATACCTAAAACTGAAAAACGAAGAAAACCATATTATTTAGAAATAAGAAAAAAGAAGAAGTGTGTGGCAGGGAGGAGAAGAAACATTTAGGAGGATTGAAAGTGGTTGCCTCAGAGACGCAGGCATTGGGAGTGGAGATAAATGTGACAGCAAACACTTATTGAACGTTTTCTGTCTGCCAGATCCTGTCATATACTTAGCCTTCAACAGGAAGAAGGACATAATTCCTGCCCCTCTTGGGTTACTGTCTAATTTATGTTGCATCGCTTACTGATCTACTTCATACATAAATATTAAGGGATATTGGATATGAGGAGGCCACACGAAGATGGTGGGATTTAGTAGGAGACAATCTTGGAGGCTTATGGATGGATTTATTGATTTGTTGATTGGCTGGTTGGTTAATTGAGGAATACTTTTGCATGGGCTTAAGAGAAAAAGGAAGTGCAGGAGCAGAAGAAGACATAAGCAAAATAAGTTGAGAGTAAATAATACAGATATAAACCATAAGGAAATTTGGGGAAATGTTGAAGGGTCAAGTTGCAGATAAAATAAGAAAGAGGACTTGAGAAGTGGTGATGAGCTGCTCGGGTTTAGAAAGGTCCCTGAGCAGGAAAATCTCCAAACTGAGGCCATATTTGAGGCCACTAAGTCTAGAAGCTGAAGATGGTTAAAGTGGGCATGGGGAGTGGACAGTTCTACTAGGCAGAAAGACCAAATAGCTGGCTGACTTCACAGCAAAGACACATAGTGGCAGGGATCTGGATTAAAGCTGTGTTGGGTAAATTGAGGGAAAGATGAAATTTATAGCTAATGGACCATCGTAGGTTTTAGGCTATTGAGCAACCACCCTTTATGTTCACTCCTTTCTATGAGTATTTTGATCTCCCTTTTGAGGGAACCTCCTATTGTATATGGTTTTGGTGGGTGAGTGTCCATCACTCTATCTCCCACTATGGGCTCTAAAGGGGCCAGGTTCTCTCTCTGGATCCCAGTGGATAGTAGGAGTGGGAGGAGAGGACGGGGCATGAGACTTCGGTCTGACAAATGGGACATTGAACCTTGGATAGGTAGTAAAAGAATGTAGAGTGAGTTGAAGGTGATTTATCACAGTGGCTGTGGAGTGAAGGTGAACAGACCTAACTCTTCCTCTGCTTAGGTCCCAGCCCCCTTGCCTCTTGCTTGCTCTGTAAGGCATCCATTAGTTCTTGGAGCCATCTATATCTTTTCAGTTGATTCCTATTTTGAAAGATATTGCCACGGGCACCCGGGTGGCTCAGTCGTTAAGCGTCTCCCTTCAGCTCAGGTCACGGTCCCAGGGTCCTGGGATTGACCCCACATCGGGCTCCTTGCTCCACCGGAAGCCTGTTTCTCCCTCTCCCACTCCCCCTGCTTGTGTTCCCTCTCTCGCTGTCTCTCTCTCTCTGTCAAATAAATAAATAAAATCTTAAAAAAAAAAAAAGATATTGCCAGATTCCTTTTCTGGTGACTGATGTATCAGGAGAGAGCATAACGGAAAATTGGTCAGATAAGCTAACTGGATGGGAGAGAGTAAAGACAACTTGTAGGGGAAATGTGAAATGGATGAGTGTTACCCTCAGCAGAGATGGAAAAAATAAAGAAGCAGAATTTGTTTGGAGAGGATAATACTTTGGTATCTTTCAGGCCTAAATTAAACACCCTTTGAGCATCTGGGGAAGGAGAACTGCAGTAGCAAGATTCAGAGATGAACAGGTACACTTGGAAGCAATCTCATATGTGACAACATTCAAGAACAGATGAATCCTGCAGAAGGGATTACAGAGGAGGTAAAGTAGAATCCTACGATACAAGCCTTCCCAGAGAGATGCAGCACATAGAAGGATATAGTTATTTTAGGGAGGAAGAAGTAAGGACTCAAAGAGAACTGATGCTTATCTTATTTTAATGCTCTGTTTTTATAAATGCCGAACTTCTTGTGAGGGCTCAGTGTCCTAGGTAATACAATATAGCTTGATGTAAAGAAAGATGACTTCGGATGCAAGTACCAGAAAACGATGGCTCTAATTAGCTTAAACAATAAAGGACTTATTACCTTAGGACAAGAAATCCATAGTTAGGGCAATATCCATGAGTGGTATTTCAAGGTTTCAGCTCTGCTCGTCTGGGATGCCACTGGACCTGTCCTCCTTTCTGTGTTGGATCAGACCTCCAGTTGGCTTCCTTCAGAGTGGCAAGAAGGCAACATTAGTTCTAGATGTGACGAGGAGCAACAAAGGGCCATTCTTCATCATGTCTGTTAACCGTACGGAAGCATTCCCCAGAATGAAGCACTCCCTACCCTGCTTTCCCTCATGTCACATTGGCCAGAATTGTGTCACATTCTCACTCCCTCACCATGATTGACTCAGACCATTCAAAAGGGCCCCTGTGGGGTTGGGGCCAGCCTGCCTGCACCACAGGACTAGGCAAAGGAATAACAGCTTAGGCCTTTGAACAAAACCAGGAGTGGACACATGAGGCTAATAGAATAAGAGCTACTAACAGAAGGCAGTGATGAAGAACGAAGTCACCGAATCAGCATTGCCTGCTCCGAGGTGTTAGGCTAATGTCGTAAGTGAAAATCCAACAGTTAATTTAGCTTAATGTTTCATTCAAAGGCAATTTTTAGGATATATTGTGCATTTTCATGAAAGTTAAAAAGATCCATCATTACACAATTCCAATTTGAACAATTCCTAAGCCATTGCTTTCAGCCACTGCTCATTTCTAAGTTTTTCTTCTGTCTCTCTCCTCTCCTACTAAAGCTTTTCAAAATTCACGTGTAGCGCAGAAGCTAAACCCTGCTGAACTGCATTTTGTCCACCACCATTCCACCAAAGCCAGTGATTTGTAGGCAGAGGGACGGACTTGACAATGGCTGCTGGGTCAGGAGTAATTAAAAAATGTCAACGGTCAAGGAGGCGGAAATCAGTTCAGGTCCAACTGAAGCATTTAGCTATTTTACTGAGGCATCCTTTTAGGGCTTTTTGGCTTATAAATATTAATTTAAAGACTACCAACAAGGACAATAAACGGATTTAAGCATAAAACTTCCTGTCAGGGGTGATTTATATCCAATAAAAGGAGAGCAGGATAGAGAAAGCTTGGTTCGCTAAGTTTATGACAGACAGTGAAATAGTACCATCAAAATAAAAAGGCTTTCTGTCTGTCGTCGGCTGTGTGGGTGTCTCCCTTCTTAATAAGCAGCATGCTAGAATTGTATTGTTTGCTTTTATCAGTGCCTTGCACTGTTGAGGCAAAGTTCTACTGCATTGCTAATTGAACTTGTACAGATTTATAGGCTCAAGGCCTGTGCATGAGAGAGATTATTAGGACTTAAAAGATAATAGTGCCAGCAAGAAAATTAAAACTGCTTTCACCACTTATATTTCAATAGTGCATAACTTCTACCCTTTAGACATCCAGCGATGGACTGAGAATTTGTTTGAAAGGAGATCTGTCTTAGAGCCCATGCAGGAGTGATTCAGGACCAGAGAACTGTGTTGCCATCTTACCTTGCATGCAGCCCAGTGTGTGACGTTTCAGTAAAACTGCTTTGCAGGTAAAAGGTCAACAACTTGACACTTCTAGATGATCACCGTGAGGAGCCATTTCCCCATGAGTCTTTCATATGTCTGTCCATCTGCAAGCAGAGGCACACTCTGCTTTTGCTCCCAGACTGCCTTTTCCTGGTGTCTACACAGCAAACAGCCTTGGAATAGAGAAATAGGGTCTCCATCAGGAGCAAAGAGCAGGTTTGAAGCTCAGAATTCTTCTCCCCTAACATAACCCACTATGTGCACAGGGGCCTCTTATCCGTCTTCATACTGCCTTGTAGGAACTGGGGCTTGGGGAAGGGGGCTTACGCTGATACTCTGGCTGCAGCTTTTGCCGTAAGTAATACATCCCTTGTCTCTGACCCACAAGTCTTATGTCTTCTGCCAGCAGGCATGAGCAGGCTAGCTTCTTAGCTTACAAATAGGTAAAATCTCAGACCCTTCCCAGTCTGTAAAAGGCACCAGTAATGTGGACTTAGAAAAGCAATTTGTCTAATTTTTCAAAGAAAGAGGAACCTAACACCTACCTTAAACCATAAAGTCACCATTTCCCCAAATTTCCTCATCGAAGAGAGTGCTATTTTCCATTGGCCATAAACAATGTGAAGCTAATATAAGGATGGTTGTGGGGGAGGGTTATTGAGGAACTCCTCTTGAATCTCTGGGAGAAAGTTCTCAGGCTTCTAACAAAAGACAGGATTAACTAAATCATCAGGTAATTAATTAATGTCCCTTCCAGCTCTTAACTTCAGAAGTTTACTTAAATATTAAGAAATATTTATGATAGAAATGCCAACAGACTACTGTATATAAAAATATAGAAAAACATGTTTACATAGTAACATATAATTGGAGAATACTTTTCACACAATTTCCTGAAATTTATGTACTTTCTAGCTAGTTAGAGCTAAGATCTTCAGCAACGTCTTCTTCTTCTCTCTTTCTATTATTTCTTTGCTTACTATTAACAAAGCACTGTTAAAGTGCTAGTGGATGGAAGAACAACAAGAAATAAAATAATCCATGTTCTCAATCTAGCTGACTATCTAGTAACAAGAAAGATGTACACACATGAGCCAAATGAGTGAAGGAGAAAGACAAGGGTAGAAGTGCCACGTATGGGCTCCATATAGGCATGGCTGGCCTCAGCATTTTAAATGGGGAGATCCATATTTCAAGTAATGGGATATATTACTCAAAAATTCTACTCCAGTGTCTGGTTGGTGTGGTGGAATGAGGTCCAACGTCTATGAAGTTCTTTATTTGTGTCTAGATGACTAGAAAAAATGGATTTGTAGATGGCTAATTTTTTGCCTATTGGAAGTCACCAAACACTATTAGTTTAAGTCTTATAATTTTCAACATCAATACACTTTAAAATTTTAAAAACTATTGCTGACTTGGTTTGTTATAAAAGTATAACTTTAGCCTTGCTTCTCATAGTCTCACAATCTAACTTTGGCTTTGTCCTGAAATCCAGTGGGGTTATTAGGATCTAAGATATTCAGCCCATCAGGAACTTTTTATTGTTTAATGGCTAATTACCTGGCCCCATTAAAAAAGCCGGAGGTCACACCAAGGAATATATGAACTATCACGTCCATTCTCCATTTGTCTCCAGGTAAATAAAGTGAAACTTTCCCCTTTCTTTTACTGCCCTCACCCCCAGATTGTGCTGAAGGAAAGATAATGCCTTTAGCCAAATTTTCTCCCATTCACATCTTCAGAGATCATGGGATTATTCCTTTTAGATCATTAAGGGAAGAAATAAGCTGAACATTGTCTCTTTTAAATGGACAAGGATGGGATTTATATAAGGAGTAGGAGACTGAGAAAGCCCATGATAAAAAATGTTGAGGTTGCCTGAAGTTCCACATGGAGGTCACTCCAAGATTTAAAAATAATGGGGATAGATGTGTGGAAGCAAATCCTGAATGAAGATATACATTTCCTGAAGAGAACAGTATGGTTGAACAAAGCTTTGATGATGGAATTAACATGAAACAAAGGCCCTCTGAGGAAGATCAGTCTGAAAAGAAATGAAGAATACATAAAACTTTGTTTAATTTATGGAATTTATATGCTGCTGACCAGTAAGTATAAAGTTCCATTCCCTTGGTCCTCACTATCACTCATGTATTACTTGTCAGTAAATGCGATGCACTCAGAACATAACAGCAACGGTAATATTTCTGTTCCCACTGCAGCTTTACTACACCCATGAAACTCTGTAATCTTTAAATTCCCTCACTGTTAACATCTGCTGAAACATTATTGGTCCCAGCATAGCCAAGCTGCTCTGAAATTACATTTAGCAGAGTAGTTAATGCTAACAGTATGATTCTCGACGCAACCATGTTTGAAAAGAGCTTTATAACCGGCGCGGTGATTGTGTCTCCTTTAGGTTTTATTTCTTTCATATCTGTTTTGTATCACAATCGCATTGGCTTAGAGCGTGCCATTTGAAAAAGAGGATATTTCATAGGTAGTGTTCAGTAAACACCACACTACATTCTTATTTTTAAAATTCCATAGTCTAAATTCACTTTTCTAGCGCCTTTTTTTTTTTTTAACAAAGTGAAATTCCATTGCAAGATATGATGAGAAGCAGTTAGCAGTTTCAGGTAGGAAATTAATCAAGTTTCTGTAAAATGAAGATACTTTATCACCCTCTTAAGGTGCTTTGAATGTTTAAAATCCAAATGGTCCTACGCATAAACAAAATAAGCAGGTTGCTTATGGCTCTTGTTAATGAAGATACCTTCATTCTATACTCATAAAGTAGTTAACATATTTTTCAAAAAAACCTTTGCCCTGAAAGATTTTTTGTTAAAAGCCCAATAATCAACATTTCATGGACATTACTTTAAAATTAGTATTAAATTTTAAAGTAACACCTAATATTACTTTAACATTAATAAATATTAATATCAATATATTTCATGTCAACATATTTTATTAACATAATTATTTCTATTTAGTATTATAAAACGTGGTATTTAAACATTCTTAAATGTGGGCATTTGTCTGATCTAACAAATGCTATACTAAATATTACAGATTACAGTACATATAACAGGCTTGGTAAATATTACAGATCTCTGTCAGAGAATGCTCTTCCCCAAGATTAAGATATAAATTTTCATTGAATTTCACCATCAGGTAAAAATATGTATTAATAATTTGATATTAAGCAAAGTCAGATGGATTTATTAAGTTCTAATCTTTTTGAGGGCAGGCAATACATATTACTAGCAAAGTGTAGAGAGTATTTTTAACTAGTTAGTTAAACATTGAACATATAAAGGAAGAAAGGCTGTGCTCTAGAATGTTCACCCCGTTAACTTTAATAAGCTTTTACAGTACTTTTCTCAAATGAACAAGATATTTGCCAAGTCAGTGCCATAAATATATTACAGCCCAAGACTATAATGATATGAAATGTATTCCTAATGTATGTTGCTTCTTGAATATTTCTGTATTTGTGTCATATGTAATAATCTGTTGAGATCAGAGGGCAGATTATGTTCTTAACTCTCTCTGCAAGCCCTATGCCAGGATACAAGCGAGATTAAGGCTTTCCTAATAAAAAAGGTGTTGGATTTATCTCTTCCTCCAACTCCCACCCCCAGGAATCCTCATCGTCTCTGGATTTCTTTATTCCCCATGCCAAGAGCCGTTACGGCCGTTACTCAGAAACAGTCTGGCCAGAAATTCTTTGCTTTGCACTAGTGCTCTCTACTTGCTGGCCAGACTCTTTGCTTGGGTCCCCTAAGCCCTCTTTATTCGGTCTCTGCTTGGCCAGATTTCTGGGTGTCTTCTACTATAACTGCCTGTAGTCCAGACCTATGGCTTGCGTGTGATCTGAGAAGGTATTCCGTCTTCAAGCAGCAAATGCCTGCCAAGCTCCTGCTTACCAAGTGCTGACCCTTAGAATCACTACTTGCCCAACTGTGCTCTGTGTCCAGATTCTAGATCCAGATTCTGATTTTGCTCTGATCATTGGCTTTCCACTCTGAGCTTAAAACACTTCCAAGACAGCTTTTATTTTGTTGTTCTATTTATTTTTAGCTTTCCAAATTCAAACCTCTTTCTTTGCATCGACTTTCCATGAGGTCAAAATATTATTTCTTTTATGGTATTCGATTGCCTTTCAATGGTATACACAAAAATTTATAATAAAAGCTCTATCCAGAGAGAAGCAAAACAAAAAAAATATTCTTAAGTTTTAAAACGTAGTCACAAAGTAATTTATCAGACAATGCAAAGCGTTATATCATCATTGAATGTTTACCTTTATTATACTCATCTCCTAACCTTGTACAAGAATATGCATGTAGGAAATCTTATATTTGAGATCTAAGCGGTACCTGATTAATGAACAGCAGTAAATTATAACTTGCCAGCTGGTTTTCCAGCATTCAACTGTAATAATAATCTGACTTCATATCTCCTTTTTCTCCTTCCCTTTTCTCATCATTACCATAAAACTAGAAGCATATGGAATGATATTTATTAAGGCAAGGTGAAATCTGTGGAAAATAGTTAGAAAAAGGAGACAGAAGGTTATTTAAAACCATTATCTTGGGTGTGTGTGCGTGTGTGTGTGTGCCTGTGTGTTTGAGAGAGACAGAGAGAGACAGAGAGAGAAATTTATCCCTGTTTCCTTTTCATCTGCTTTAAGGCTTGTCATCCATAGTGCCTGAAGAAGAGGCTCTATCAAGTGACCTAAAGAGACATAGTAGAAACAATGATCACTGCCTTCAGCTGCTGCTTTCTTCTTTAAAATTCTTTCCCAGCCTCTAGACCCCGTGGGTGGGCTTAGGCGGCCCTGTTTATGTGTCCCTCTGGTTTCCACTGATTGGACTGGAGGTAAATACATGACCCTGAGGGGAGCGAATACCTTAGCTGAGCCCGAACCAATAGGATTTTGCTGTTTGTTTTCTTTTTCACTCCCTTCTCTTTCCCTTTCTCCAGTTAAGATACACAGAAACTGAAAGTAAAAATGTCATTTTGAGTTGAGGTTACACCTAGAACAAACCAGAACACTATAGGTTAAATAAGCAGAAACCAGAGGCCTGCAGAAGAAATTAGTCAGTAGAGAAAATAATGATACAGATAAACAGAAAAAAGCAGAGATAATAAATCATGTAACTCTAGAGAAAAAGATGGATATGGTAGCTCTAGAGCAATTTTCCAGTCCCATGAAGTGTGGCTCTGTCCTCTCCTCAGTAAGACGTGCTTCCACGGGGTTCTCCTCCATCTTTAAAATTACCTCCTCCCGGGGCACCTGGGTGGCTCAGTCGTTAAGCGTCTGCCTTCGGCTCAGGTCATGATCCCAGGGTCCTGGGATCGAGCCCCGCATCGGGCACCCTGCTCCACGGGAAGCCTGCTTCTCTCTCTCCCACTCCCCCTGCTTGTGTTCCCTCTCTCGCTGTGTCTCTCTCTGTCAAATAAATAAATTAAAAAAAAAAAATCTTTAAAATTACCTCCTCCCATGCCTTGCCCTTGAGCTTCTTTAGGTGAGTTTCTGTTCTTTACAGCTAAATGAACATTGGAAAAGATGATGGACAGTTATATTCTTCCTGGAAGGAGCACACACCCCAAGGCAGACACCCATGAGCTGAAAGGGCACATCCACAGTATCAGCTCTAAACACACACCGATGACCAGTGATCCTGTGAATCCTAGGCTTTTTATTGCAACCATCTGACTATTCATTAAACTTTTTTATAATTTCTTTAGAGTTACAGAAAAAAATCCCTTTGAAAAATATATCAGTTGCCTATATATAAACAGTAGACAGAACAATAAATTATTAATATTTAATACTTCATATAGATTACTGTTCATAATGTTATACTAAATGAGGTTAAATCAATGGCCAACATCAAATGTCGACATGGAGTAAACAGTATGACCTGTAGAAAGGTAGGTAATCCCAAGCAACAAAATTAAACCTGAAATCTCATGTCGCATGGTCTTGAAGGCGATTTTCTCGTTATATTCGGCAGACTTCAGAGAGAAGATTTGATTATTTTCGAGGGCACCGTTTTCTGATAAATCATATTTTACTATTATTTGTATGTGTATTTTTCATGTTTTTTTTTTCTCCATATTTACTGGGGGAAAAAGTGCTTAGCTAATCCCCTAGGACACCTAACTTAAGTTTTAATTTGCATACTTGAAAAAATAATATGAAATTACTAGGTAACATAAAATGTTTTAGTGATACTTATATAACACAATATATATGTAACATTGAGGAATCAGCATTGAACTAGAAATCACAAGACCTTGGTTCTAGTCCCAATTCTATCCACTTAATTACTTATGTCATCCTGGGCATATCTCTATCTTTCTGAGCTTTTTTCCTCAGCCATATTAAGGCACAAGAACACCTCCTCTAAGGACATCTTATCAATATCAGACATTTGAATGCTAGAGAGTTTTATAAATCACATGCCTTGGATTATTATAATGTTTGGGTGACAACAAATAGATGTATAGTGTATCTTTTGGCCAAATTTGAAGTTTCTTTCATGTTAAACGTTTTGCCCACTAGTGAGTCCCCATTGCCATTTTCCTCAATGATTAGCCAAAGCATCTGTTGAACAGAAGAGAGTATTTATAAGTGGGGGTGGTGAGGAAAGGCTAGAGTCTTGATATAAAGCAGACTTAACAGCATTTATGAAACAACAAATATGGGTTGTGAAAAAAAGGAAGGAATTGAGACTTCTCAAAAAGAGTTGACAGTCATTCCTTCAATGACCATCTCAACTCAGCCTCCAATAAATAAAATGCTGCCACAAATTCTGTTTGCTAATTTAATAAATATGTATTCAGTATTTGTATTCAATACTTTGCTAACCCTTGGGTATAAATCAGAAAATAAGCCAGAGTCCCAGCAGTTGAGAATGTAAGTCTTACTGGATGAGACAATCTAGTACATTTCAGTGAAAGATAACTGTATTTTTTTAAAAGATTTATTTATTTATTTTAGAGAGAGGGAGGGAGGGGAGCAGAGGGAGAGGAAGAGAGAGTCCCAAGCAGACTCTGTGCTGAGTGCAGATCCCGACGTGGGCAATCCCACAACCCTAAGACCACTACCTGAGCCAAAACCAAGTTGGAAGCTCAACCGACTGCACCACCCAGGCGCCCCAAGATAACTGTACTGCACGCAAGAGAGGCACCTAGTATAACTGTTTCCCACAGGAAAGTGACAGCAAAAGGAGAGAGGTATGGTAGCCAGAGAAAGTGACATGGGAGAGCATGTGGGGGGAAGGAATCATGTGTATTCCTTTAGGACTTACAATTTGTTTTGCTTTTTAATGAAATTTATATGCAATATGTGGAAAAATAATATAAGCAGCTAAAATGTAGTACAGTCCTGACCTTCTTTTTAAGTGATTAAGGAATTCTGAAATAGAGATTATTGTGGGGATTCTGATAAAGTCTTCAGACTCCGGTGTTGAGAAGAATGTTGAAAGATGGGCAGGAATTGAGTTGGTGGGAAAGGAAGGATATAGGGGTACATATGTTGCTCCAGAATCTTCCCCTGCAGGCTCTGTATATATATATATATATATATATATATATATATGTATATAGATGTATATAGATGTATATAAATATATATGTACATATATACACAGTTTTTCCCTCTCAAGTATACTGTAGGATTTTTGTAAGCAAAAGTCATATGCTTTTCTTTTACATCCTTTGTAATTTCTAATGCTTTGCTGTTCACAGAATATTATAAAAAATTTTTTTCTCAGTGTTTGATTTTCTTTGTGCGTTTGAGTCTGAGAGTTAGGAATTAGAAATGCTTGACCTCATTTTCTATACAGCAGAAGTCCAAAAATTCAGAAAATTCCAAAGGTACAGCATTTGATGCTTACTGACTTGCCCCCAAAGCAAGTGGAGTGTTGTGTGATAACTTTGAGTAGTGTGTTGGTAGAGTAACTGTATTTGAATATTTTTACTTACTCACTAGATTCATTGATAAATTTTTTGGATGTATGTCCTTATCAAACCTTAGGAGTGAGTCTACCTCCTCATGATGCATTTTGGAAGTCAAATATTGAATTGCACTGTGACTATCTCCAAGTATCATTTTACCTATAACCCATTCATAGTTTATCATGGCTTAAAGCAGATAGTAAGGATGGAATTAGTGACCAAAGTATGAAACAAAATATGTGATCTTGGTAATACATCAAAAGTTAGAACCAATAGAACAATTTAAACAAAGCAAAAGAGAAATGAATTCATCCAAGAATTTGATAGAGGATTATCATCATATACATGAATATCCGAATATGCTGTGAATATGTTTTATCAAAAAATTTCAGACTAAGCTACAAATACAATAGGAGTTTTATTCATTTGTTTCTATCATACAATATCATAACTTAGAATTTGCTTAACAAAATGTCTACAGAGGATTACTTCCTTATAAATTAATATGAACATGAAGGTAAACATACTATAAAATCTTAAACTAATCCGCATGTTTTATCAATAGTTGCTGGTTTATAAAGACACTGTATTGAATTCAATATAGTAGTGATAGTGAATATTCTTTGAATATATAGGCTTCTGAACCTTATTTTGTCATCTATAAAATGAGAACAATAATCCTTACATTGTAAATCTGTGATTAGGATGAAATAAAATAATTTATACAAGATGCCATGATTAAGATTAAATAATTCATATAAAATGCTTGTTTCCTAAGAGGCTGTAGTAATGACTTGTTATTATTTTTAATAAAAGCTAATATGTTTGCAAAACTGTGGAAACAGTAAAAAGATCAGTGGGTGCCAGGGGTTTGGACAAAGGGAGGGATGAAGAGGTGGGGAATAGGAGATTTTTAGGGCAGGGAAACTATTCTGTAGGGTCCTATAGTAGTGCATACATGTCACTATACATTTGTCAAAACCCATAGAATGTACGACACGAAGAGGGAACCCTGACATAGGCTATGGACTTTGGTTGATAATGATCTATGTTGATGTTGGTCCATCCATTGTTATAGATGTGACACCTTGATATGTATGGGAGGTCCACGGTAGGAAAGGCTTGAGGGCAGGGGGTGTATGTGGGAACTCTTTGTATTTTCCACTCAGTTTTGCTGTGAATCTAAGCCTGCTCTAAAAAAATAAAGTCCGTTAATTTTTTAAAAAGGATCGTCCCCCCAAAGCTAATGTGAACAGAACATTTACTACTTTAAAGAGTATATTCTAAGTGCTTTATACATTTGATTTATTTAATCCTCATATCAACCTTATGAGGAAGCTAAAGCCCAGAATAGATGAGTAACCTCACACGGCTAATGAGCGGTCAATAATGGAGCCTGGATTCAAACCACTATGCTATACTGCTTACAAATGGAAACCACTTTCAGTGAATAATGCATAAAAACATTAAATCACAAAAGCAGAGGTGATATTAAGAATAACTGAGTAAGGTCCATAGAATAATATCCAAAATATTCTCCATAGTCCAGTCAAATTCAAAATCAATGATTGGAATTCTTATGAATAATATACCCAAAATTGGTGGATTCAGATAGGAAGGGCTGTCCCGCCTTCCATTTGGGGGATCACTATGAAAAGGATAAGGAAATTTGAAAACCACTTCTCAAACAATACTTTTGTCTGGATTGTTCTTGCCATTTTACCAATGAGGAAATTGAGGCTATCACAGATTTAGTAATTCACCTTGGCTAGAATCTTTTATGGATCAAGACAGAGTATAAATAAAATAGGTAAGTAATTCCTGGAAGGTTACCCAGTTAGGAACTGCAGGGTCTATGCGTCAGACCCAGAGTTCTCTTGGGAAGTCCTCTTTGTTAAGACTGATCACCACGGGCTCTAAATAACGTTTTATGAAACAAATTGTTCTACATGGACTGTCCCTCTTCCAGGTGTCATCACCTCAATATGAAATTAAAAGATTTAATTCATCTCAGTTCAACAGAATAGTCACATGAGACATTCGTGCACGTATCAGACTTTACACACATTTGAAGGTATGGAGGGATTTGACTATTACAAATCCTTCCGATTGCGTGCCCCTTGGTCATATTGCCTGCGTCCTTGGACTGCACTCCTATCTTCTCACTCTCTCCATCCCTTCTCAGACTCTTCTGCTATTTTTTTACTCACCATATTTGCCACTTCTCATGCAAAGTGATTTAGCTCTTCTTAGCCCCCACCCCAATTCTACTCAGAGTCTCCCAGACAAAGCCTTGCCCAGCGCTTTGAAATATGTTTATATTTCATATATGTTTATATGTTATATAAGGCATCTCCTCTAACTCAGGTCTAGGCAAAAGTTTCCTCCAGTTTCTATCCAGTGGTGGTGGTGATTTCTCCAGTTACATATTCATCAAGATGTTTTACAAACCATAGAGAAAAACAGTCTAATAAATTTGTTCTAATTGTCTTTTATACTCCAGTTGTGAATGTTTTAAAGAGTGTGTTTTAGGCTGAGAAAAGCACTTCCTAGAAAATATTTGGGGAAAAACAATTAAAATTAAGTGGAAAGTTAAAGAACCGTTCTGTGTGTGTACTAAAACATGTCACTCTGGGGCATGTTTTAGGGGCCCATTAATATATGCAGCAGGTGGTTGAATGCATCAAGTTTTAATTCCAAGGCAAATGTTAATGGAGCACCAAAATATGCCCTGTTGGCTCCTAATGCTGAATTTCAGTGTGATGATATCCGCAATGACACCTAAATTAAGTGAGAAGCTGAAGTTTGCAAAACATTACAATTTGTTGATTACATATATCGAATTTCATGGTCAAAATCTACTTTTTCATGTGGAATAAAAAAAATGGGCTCAGCTTAAAATAATCTAATGGCATACATCATATCCTGCCTTCCTAATAAATATTAACTAATGAAATTGAACAGGAAGCCTATGAAGGGAAACTCCCTCTCTCAGTTTTGAAGAAATTATTTTAAAATGTTTGGCTCTATCTTACCTAAGTGAGCAAAAAATATACAAGACAGAAAGCAACCACATTAAGCCAACCACGAAAAGAAATACTTTTAAAAGATGATTATCTGGCTGGTTTCATTAAAAATCAACATACTTAGGGCGCCTGGGTGGCTCAGTCGGTTAAGCGACTGCCTTCGGCTCGGGTCATGATCCCAGGGTCCTGGGATCGAGCCCCGCATCGGGCTCCCTGCTCAGCGGGAAGCCTGCTTCTCCCTCTCCCACTCCCCCTGTTTGTGTTCCCTCTCTCGCTGTGTCTCTCTCTGTCAAATGGATAAATAAGATCTTTTAAAAAAAAAAATCAACATACTTATTTTTAAAAATGGATTCTTATAACTAATTAAATGGTTATCTTTGCTTTAATCATAAACAAAACTAAACTGTGACTATAAACCGTAAATGTAAAAGAAGAAAATATCTAAGACATTTTTTACACTTCAAGCTGCATCCATAAGACTAGCAGTACATAGAAGGCATCAAATATTTATTAAATGAAAAAATGATCAGATAAAAGAATATTGAGATTAAATGTCTTATTAATGATAAGTACCTACAGAACCATTTTTTTCTTATCAATAGACATTTATTTTGCATTCCCTTTATATAAGCACTCTGTCCAGCTGAAAACAGAAAGAATTATGGGACCTGGCTTCTCTCCTCGAGGAACTTAGAATCTTATTTGTAAGAAAAATGCAAAGATTTGATATTTTTAGAATTTCTTTGAGTACAGCAGGTAATTTGCAGAAAATGATACCTGAAAGAGCATGAATACTGATTACCCCCTGGATGTGTTCACTTCTGTCAATCTGGAAAAATAATGACCATAAACATCTGGCTTTCTACCAATAGTAAGTTCCACGTGTGTGTCGACGGCAGGTGAATTTTGTACTGTGGAAAGACACAGTTAGAATGATGCAAACCACAGTGCTACAGGTCTGCTCAAGCCTTGAATGTTAACACTCTTCAAGGCCCATTTTGGAGATCGTCTCCTCCTTCTGAGAAATCTCTTTCACTCCCATGACTTCCACCAGCACCTGTTGGCCGAGGATTCCTAGATTTTCATTTTTAATACAGACTTCTCCCAAGCTCCGGACCTAAACATTCTCCTCTTCCTGTGTTGCTTCCTCTCCCATATTTTACTCTAATCATTCCCTTAGAGAGGGAACTGTATCATGGGGGAAAAGAACAATCAGATGAGAAGGTTATCCCAGCTTAATTGTATTGATGGTGTATGGAAAGGCAGTTACTTTATTTTCTTTTTTTAATGATTTCATTTACTTATTTTGGGGAGAGTACGGGGGGCGGGGTGACAAGCGGACTCTACACTGAGCGTGAGCCTGACACAGGACTGGATCTCAGGACGCAGAGATCACGACCTGATCCAAAACCAAGAGTCAGCAGCTTAACCGACTGAGCCCCCAGGTACCCCAAAAGGCAGTTATTTTAAACTGAAAGTAATTTGGGGGTCACTTGAGGATTTGGGTTATTCATGTTATTTCCAAGTATAAGTTATTTTTATTTGAAGTTTACCACACTTTTTATGTCTTAATTTGACTTTTTAAAATCATTTAGTGGGGCGCCTGGGTGGCTCAGTCGGTTAAGCGACTGCCTTCGGCTCAGGTCATGATCCTGGGGTCCCGGGATCGAGTCCCGCATCGGGCTCCCTGCTCGGCGGGGGATCTGCTTCTCCCTCTGACCCTCTCGTGCTCTCTGTCTCTCATTCTCTCTCTCAAATAAATAAATAAAATCTTAAAAAAAAAAAAAAAGAGACCTAAAATCATTTAGTGAAGTTGCCTTAGGACAAAATACAATAATCAAATACAAATAGAGTCAGGACAAAAATAGTGTAGGGATAAAATACTGTGCTTAACAATAAGTTCTGTCAGTGAATATGATATTTAATAAAGAGAGAGAGAGTTCATGATATTCAGGGTTATAATGAAAATGGTCAGAAGTTGGTAGAGATTCTGTGTGCACCATACGATCCCACCCAACAAGCACTTGATATGAGTTTCTCAGTGTATTTTCCAAATCAGGATTTTGAATGGGATGAATGAGAGCATTCAGTTTTAAGGCTGTTGATTCTTTCCTAATTCACTGATTAAATAAAGGTTCCCCAGGAGAAGAAAAGTTGTCAATTATCACTCTCACTTCCATTTCATTTTTCCATTATGATGTCATTCAAGTTATTGACAGAATCCTCAATTGTAGATTCTTTCATTCAGAAGATATTTATTTTGAGTACCTACTCAAGAAAGAAAGAAAAAGAAAGAGGACATGGAGAGTAGAATAGAATATTTTCCTTGCATTTAAGAATCCCAATCTAGTTGGTAAATGATCTCTGGTCTTCCTTCAGTGGTCAAGTTTTGCTTGACCCCTTGTCCTTGTATTGCTATAACCTTCACAGCTAGGAAAAGTAACTGCTCTTTTTGAGAATTTTGGAATAGTTCTGCCTTTAGTCAGAGAAGATTTAAAAAGACCTATCTGTTGTTCAAGGGTAGCATACCCACTTGGGATGGCTGCTGGATTTGTTCAGACTTCATGCATCAAAGACTTCCGTTCAGTAATTCCCACTTCACCCAGGTGGTTCTGACTTGCTCTGCAATCCCTTCAAATGCTGGAGCATTGCCCAACCCCAGCCCTGACTGCAGGATCACCAGCTCTTTGCCTCTGTGAATTGCCTGCTCGTCTTCCTGGCCGTGGCCTCAGCAAAGCCCGGCCACCTTCCTAACAAACTTCTTTTGCCCTAGTTACCTGTCCCTGGAACTTACCAGATTGGCACCCTCTCCTGGGTCTCTCTCGTCTGAGGGTATGCCTAGCCAGGCCTTCCTTTAGTTCGGGGGAAGGCAAATAGTCCTCCAAACCACTTAAGGGAAACATCAGATCAGACTGGTTGCTGGGACTCTGTACAACATGTGTTGCAGAGAGATGACTGGCTCCCTACGAGCGCAGGCATTTGAAATACGCAATTTAGTTCTTCGCTTTCCAGAGCTCTCTGCCTGCCTTGAATTCCAAAGTTCTGATCCCGGTATCTTGAGGCCACGGTAAGTGTGTGGAAGGGGGAATCAAGAGAAAAATGGGTGACAAACAGAAAGAAACCACCTGACCAAGCTGAAGACCACTTGTTCCTCCAAAGCCAGCTTGAGTCTCCCTGCCTGGGCTGCCAAGTGAGAGATGTGATTAATGAAGAGATGTCAGAGAGATAATTCTTCTAGCTGGGAAGAGTGGGGAAGGATTTCTTTTTTTTAAAGAATTATTAGACACTGAGTGGAAGGAAAGCAAGAGAAAGGAGCGTGTCAAGGTTGTAAAGGTGCCAAGAAGAAAGAGTTGGGCCCCACCCCACCTGCCTCGCTCCGCACCTAGTACCTACCCCGGGGGCTGCTCTTCCCGTGTGGCTGTGAGCTACCTCCCCTGTTATAAATAGCAGCACAGATGTTGACAGAAAAATGCTCCCTTAATTACCATACAAACTGCTTTACTTGAGTGAACCGTTTAAAGCAGCCTCCAAAGGAAGTTCACTCAAGCAATTCCGTAGATTACAGCTAATGAACAATATTTCCTCGCACCTATTTAGTGCTCATTAAAATGTAAAAGCCTTTCATTTTAAACAGACGCACAATAAATAATTCCGCTCTCCCTCTCTGTCTCTGAGCGGCTAGGATAAAAGCAGGGAGGAGAGGGAGCTGAAGGGGCAGGGCTGGCCTGGGGGCGGGGGCAAAGAAGGGGGGCAGGGGATGGGAAAGGGGAGCTCTAGTAAAGAGCTGGGGGCTCATTAGTATCCCGGGAAGCCACAGCTTGTCTGGTCAGAGGGGTGTCTGTGTTTGGAGTTCAACAGACAGATCCCAGGACCCACTCATCCAGTACAGGCAGCCAGCCATGAATGAGAACAGAAGACAAAAGCTACCACAGGCAACACGGGGAAGCTGAGAGGGGCCAACTCAGGATAGAGCTGGGGGTGGGTAGAGCCCTTCCAAAGTGATAAATTATGAGTGCTGTGTTTCTTTGGACCCTCCCGTGTTGATTTTTTTTTTTTTTTGTCCTTATTTACTTTTACGCCTGAGGTTAAGAGATGAATCTCAGATAAACCATGAAAGGCTACTTGTTGCAAGCGGGAACAGAGAGAATCTACAAAATGTTTGCTTGGTCCTGTAGGGTTGCAGACCACCACCTCTAGTACTTTGATCGCATCAGGCATGTGGCACAAAAGATGGAGGCCTTCTTTGTGTGTGTGAGTCTGTTGGAAGCGCAGATGGTGGCAAATAAGGTGGATTTCTGGAGCACCGTGTCTGTTCCTTTTGAGATAAACAGCAAAGGAAAAGTGGACCAGGGACTTGGTGAGATAGATGCCATGAGTGGATTTAATAAACCTCTGCTTTATCCTAAAAAATATCTTTTCCCCTTTAACAGAGCTGTTAATCCCAGAGCTTGGTGGGACCAGAGTAATGGAAATGTTAGTGGTGATGCATATATAGGGAGGGGGAAAGCCCAAGAGGATCCTCTGTCACCAAATTAGACACAAATAAAAGTGACAAAACTAGCAGGTCTCAATCTTCCAGGATCAGGTGTGTAACGTTAAGTTGGCTTGGTCAGCACTGACCAAGAGATTTCTTTTTTTTATTTTTCTCTTCTTTAAAACAAGCAAGCAAACAAACAAACAACAGTGAATAAGGGATCTTGGCTCTATTAAGGACCATTGTCTTTCTAGCCAAAATAGACAATACACCTTTTGACTTCATAGAGTGGGCATGAAAATGCAACGAGATTGTCATTTCAAGTAGAAAAGATAACTGAAAGCCACCATCTTTTGTTCTAGACAGCATGCATTTATTACCCAAGTATTGAGTGCCAGATACTATGCCACATGAGGAGGATACAGAAATGAATAAAAGATGTTTCTGGAAGGATCCCACAGATGTATAAAAAAGGCATTACGCTGTTACAGTAATATGGACAGAGTGCTGTAGAGGCTGAGAGAGGGCAGGGAGAGGGTTTAGATTATTACATGAAAACTTGACCTTTCATAACTTTAACTGTACTCTTATCCCAGAGCTCAGCAAATACTTGTTGATTCTTGGTACGGTTTCATTCACAGAAACTAAATCTTTGTTGGGAGGCAGTTACAGGGAGACAGGTGTAGAGAGAAGGGGATGAAAGCGTACATTTGAACCAGTTTCTGTGAGCATGAAGAAGAGAGGAGGAAAGAAAAATTAAGTCTGTACTTAGCTTTTCACTAAGGTCATTTGAAAATGGTCTTCAACACCCATCTCATTTGCTTTTTTATGCCTGCCAATTTAGTGTTGTATCCAAAGTGATTAATTAGTTTGTAGTGAAGGTTTATAAGGTAATCTTTCTGTCAATCAAAAATCACTGGAGTCTCAGGACAGAATAAAGAGCATCCAGAAATCTTATAAGGATGGGGAACACATCATTATTGCATTCAAAAATAGGCACAATCCTAAAACTTGAGAATATATAGAGGAGTTAATGTGGATATTATTAAAGTTGACATAAGTTATTTGGCCCTCTTGAATATTTATGGTTTATTTTCTATTAGGATAAATTCATTTTCAAAGTAGGAATCAATCCTTCATATTTTTTTTCTGCACTACTGATTTAAACAGAACGTATTTTCACTTTTCTTCTCATTCAGACCCATAAAAATGTGGGAAACATATTGTAACAGAGTAAAATACTTGCTTAAAGCTATGTTATGCTTTAAGCCAAGGTAAATCGAGGGAATAATAATATTTCTAGGAATCGAAGATATTTCCCCAGTAAAGAGTACATTCACATTATGCTACTCTAGAAACAGTAGTTGCATATCCTAAGTAATAAACCATTACTTGATACATATTTTTTCACAAACATATATATATAATTAATTTTAATTTACTACCTTTAAATAAAAGTTTTACCACAATAATTTGCTTCCTTTGCAACCCTTGAAAGTTCATGTCCTTTAAAGAATTTTAGGAAAATCAGTAGTAAATATCACTCCTTAATTTCTGTGTTTATATGGGAATAATTATGTAGTTGTAAAAAGGCACTGGAGGTAGTGAAAAAAAGAAGAAAACTATTCTTTGGGGCTTTTTCATTTGCACTGTTAGCTGTTTTCCTTTACTCCTCTACCAATTACAAAATTAATAGATACGTTTCTCCTAACAAATGTTAACACAACAAAGGAAAATTCTAACAAATAGAATTCAATAAATAGTAAATATTGTCTTGACTACTTCTTACTGACAAAAGTGTCTTTCACCTAAAAGAACTTTTAAAATTAAATTGCAAACTGCAGTGGTGTATTGCTGATAACAACAGGAATATGAAATTCGTTCATGCTAAAATGTTAATACGCCATTTCGGCATCATTTGTGCCTTTCACTTAATATGTTGTTTTGCGTCTCTGAGTTAGTGCACATGTCTGTGGATGTTATGGATCGGATTATCTGAAATATTGCACAAAATATTTCCTCAGAAGAAAGAGCTCTTAGGCTGACCATGGGAACTGAAAAAAAACCTAATAAATGAGAAATATATATTATGATATATATATTCACACACACACACACACTGTTTAACTGATACAAATCAATAATCCATAGCCAGAATTTTGTTTTAAAATTTTCCAGGTAAGGACCAACAAACGGTAAACAAGTTTCATATCAGACACTCTGGGATATAGCTTCAATCACTTTTAAATTCCCCCAAATGCCTACATTTAAAAAAGAAAATATATTTCATTGATTTACAAAGGCCCATATAAATATAGGTATGGTTCGGCCAGGGAATTGTAAATTTAGTCTCAGGTAGGCTTCACAGTCAGCCTGAAATGAATCTGCAGAGAGAGTGAGAGTCCGAGTGTTACAAATTCAGTGGCTCTAGGGGAAATTTGTTAGAGATCATTCTGAAAGTCAGCACTGCTTGAAAAATAAAAGACCAAAAGAAAACCCAAAAAACCAAAAACAAAGAAAAGACAAAAACAAAACAAAAGGACTCATCCCACATTGTGTTCAAATGATTTTTTTCCCCCCTCAAATAGCATCACTTTAATTTAATATTTCTTATATTTGCCCTTCCTTCTGCTCCGCGGATTTTCAGAAAAGCAGTGTGGAGCCATTTAGAGTTATGATTTTATGCATGCGACATGAAGTGGCAATCCAGGCTGTCTTGGTGTGTGGAACGAAGAGCGAGAAACAAAAATTGAGCAGGCTATCTTACTTGTCTCATTTGCCAGGCCCCATCATAAAAAAGCAAATGAGTTGTTTAGCTGAGATCCTTCAGAAAGAGGTAATAACAGCCTTGGGTCCATCGGCACGTGGGGGAGAGGCTACCCCACACGGCCCGCGCGAGATGGATGATCCTGATGGCCAGACACACACATCCTGCCTGAATATGAACAACAGATTTGTCAGTGTGTGACAGGCGGACAGCCCAGCTCCCAGCTGCTTGTCCACTGTTGTTATATCAGTACCTCGTCTAAGGATTCAGCAAAGAGGCAATCTGCTTCCACTGTTCGTGGCAGGCAGGTTGCCAGTTAAAAAACAAGTCTTGGCTTCAGGCTGCAGTGCCAGAACGCATTGAAAAGATGCAATTTAAACCCTTGTGGGCTCCTCCGGCAACATATCACAGGCCTGGGAAGTTCAGTCCTCCAAATTAAATTTGTAAAACAAAGAAGATAACTCAAAATGAGATCTGTGCTGGCAAACCACGGTAATCTGGCCTCCCTAAGTGTCACAGCAGAACTGGGTTCTGAGAGAAATGCCAGCTTGACTGGAGCCCTGGGTGCGGCCCACGCAGAAGTTTGCCCAGTGGTTCGCTCTTGCAGTGTTATTTCGGGAGTCGTGGAAAATGTGTCAGTGACGATATACCCGAGCTCATAAGGCCTCCAAATTGATGATGAGGGTGGTAAGTTTTGATTCTTGCCGGTTGGGCTATGTTGATATAGTTGACGATCAATAATGAACTATTTAACAAGGTAAAAATTGTAGACATACATATTTCAGACTTCCTTCCAGTCATTGTAAAGACTATGTATTAAGTATCCGAAACTTTTCACTCGAGTTCTAAAATCTATAGAAATGGATTAGAAACATTAGAGAAGAAGTTCCTAAGGAAACGTGCACGCTATTTTTAAGTGTCTAAGAGAATGAATTAAATACATTATGTTAGGGGCGCCTGGGTGGCTCAGATGATTGAGCGTCTGCCTTCAGCTCAGGTCATGATCCCAGGGTCCTGGGATGGAGCCCCGCATCGGGCTCCCTGCTCAGCGGGGAGCCTGCTTCTCCCTCTGCCTCTGCTCCACCCCCAGCTCCTGCTCTCTCTTTCTCTCAAATAAATAAATAAAATCTCTTAAATAAGTAAATAAATACATTATGTTAAACAGAGAAAAGTGGAAGTGCAGTGTATTTCAGGGGAAATCACCAATTTGTTCTGGATACTATGGACGGACCATTCAGAAGTTAGAGCATCACTTGCTACTCTGAGCAGCCTGATTCGGTGCACGTGGGGCAGTCTCCCACAGGTTGGGTCTAAGAAATAAGAACTCAAAAGGATTTACACCACGGTGTTTAATGGCTCCTTCAGAGCCATTAGGCCTGTCAAGCCATTAATAAGCAGTATTTAAGAGTCCCTAGGTATACATTTGCACAACAGTCCCCAAGGACTTGGGGAAAGCTATTATAGTTTGTTGGATCAATAATTATCATCATTTCATTCAAGTCCCCTGAAAAATGAAGAACTACCTATGGGGTCTTGTGGCATCTTTGCCCCAGGTCACAGTATGGTGGTGTAGGTCCTGGAAAAGTTCCAACGACTTTGCCCTCTGGAATCCCTGGAGACCCAGGCCCCACGTACCATCTGTATTATCCATTTGTTTTGCCTTGTGTAGGATTCAGGAGTTGCCAACATCCTTTTAAGTTTGAGGCACTCTTACCAAATACAATCTTAAATCCACTAAGAAAATTTATGTTTACCTTAAAAAAAAATGAAAAAGTAATCACAAAACTATGTTAAAAAGCATTAATGAGAATTTAGGTAGAAGTGCTGTGCCTATTTTGTTTCTGCTAAAACATACCAGACCAAATATCTAGTCATAGAAAACTAGCTGAATAAGTAATTTTACATGGACTCAAAGGGATGCTCTGTGGCCAGTAAAAATAGTATTGTAGGAGACACAAGAAAATGTTCCTGATATTCTCGAGTGAAATAAAAAAGCGTCTTACAAAACTATATGTGAGTTTTTTTATTTAAAAAAATGATGTACAACAAATTAGATGATACATAGATGGATGACTGGATGGATTCCTGGAAGGATATATTCTACACTGTCAAAAAAATGGATGTAGAGAATAGGATGCAGGACATTTTTGTGTTCTTCTTTGTGCTTTTCCGTATTTCTGAGATTTTTCTCCATGATGGTGTGGTGCCTTTTCTATTAGGGGAACATGCTACTAAAATAAAAAGCTATCAACAGTAGAGGTGCATATTTAAATGATGAAGTTTTCCTACTTAGTTAATTGCCACTCTCTTACAATTTTTTGTGAGATATTTGTGCTAGGCATAATGTAAAAAATATAATATGAAGCATCACAAGTTAAAAGCCTCAGATTGCATTTTACTTTTGTTTTTTATTGTATAATATGCAAATGTTTTCACGAGGACTCCAGATATAGATCTATCTATCTATCTATCTATATACACACACTAAAGAACATTTTTGCTAATTACGTTAGGACAGGTTCTTTGATCTCATTTCAATCCTCCAAGTTTTTTTCTTGGAGCCATCAAATGAATTGCTATTTAAAAACTATGATGGGTTTTCTGTTATTCCTTTTTTTAAAATGTGTTTTAGGTTACAAAAGTTAGTAATTCGCTTATGAAAAAAACAAACAAGTCAATAGTGTCTCACCCTCTTTCTAGTTGGACCCACCTGAGATACTGGGGGAGCCAGCCTCCTTTCCTATTTCCCCCATGTTCATTCAAATATATATACATAAAGTCTTTCTTCATAAAACCAAAATAAGCTTCTAATAGGAATATTATTCTGCATAAGTACTTCATTCACTCAATATATCATGCACGCCTTTTGAAACCCAAACACATACACCCTTACATTATGTTCAAGAGATACTTAGTATTAAATGACATATCTGAATGATAATTTATTCAGTTGAAGGGTATTCAAGTTGAAACCAGTTTATGGTTTTACAAACAATTTTGCAATACATCTTTGTACTTACATTAATATGTACCATTGCTTTTGTATCCCAGATGTGAAATTTGCCCATTCTGAATTTTAGAAGATATTGCCATATTACCTTCCAAAAATGTTATAGCCATTCACCTAAGTGTAGGAGAAAGCCTGTTTCCCCTGATATTTGCCAGCATTGGGCATTACTAGTTCTCCATTTATCTGATGGACAAATAATGGTACCTCCTTGTTTTGATTTGCATTTCCACAACTACCAGTAAGGCTATCTTGACCTTAGGACTCTGTTTACCTTAAGAAGCTCCTATTTTCTACATATTTAGGATGCATGTGCTTAATCTTGAGCTGGAAGCCAGGGGCCAGGTCTATGCTGCTCAGCCCTGGGTCTCTGGTGCCTGGACCTGTTCTTGACCTTAATAAACACTTAATAAGCATATGTTTAGTAGTATAATGTGTGCATTATAATCTTAGAACTCCTTATATTGGCAAGAGAGGGTATAAAATGGTGTGAAAACATTTTTAATTATTTACTCAAAAATATTTGAAAAGGCCTCCTGGATCTATATTCCCAATTGGATGTTCCAAAGGTACCAACATGTCTGAAATTCTGTCTTCTCAAACTGATCTTGCTTTGCTACCCAACCAATGCCCAATCTAGAAAACTCAGATTCTTTTTGTATTTCCAATTCTCTGTCTTCATTTACTTTTCATATGTCACCAAGGCCTGTCCATTCATGGCCCTAAATACCTCCTGATTTGGTTCCCTATTCTTGATCTAACATTATCTCTAACTTAATTTAGACACTTTCCAGTTTTAAACTATTCTATAATAATAGCTCCAGGAAAAGAAGGACGTTATTTTGTCTACTGCTGTTATCTCCAGCATTTAAATTAGAGACCCACTGACTGTAGATACTTTATATATTTATTGAACGAATACACAGTCTCTTAAATGTGCTCATTCTCTTTTGCACTCAATCTATCCTCCAGACTACTGCCAGGTTTGTTTTAAAACAAGAGTGTGATGATGCATTATGGTCTAGTGGTGAGAAGTGTGGGCACTAGTCTGTTGGGTTTAAATCGTAGCTCTACGATTTATAGTGACCTTTGGCAGTTTATTTCAATTATTTATTTCAATTATTACAATAGAAATATTGTAGCACTAACCATAGAACATTGTTGTGGGGAGTCATCATAGGGATGAATCATATTACAACGCATGGAGCATGGAACATAATGCCTCGAATAGAGGCACAAACATATGTGTTTTCTAAGTGTTAGTCATTCCCATAGTCCCGACTGTCATTGTGATTAGCCTTCACCCTGTGCTTGAGAAGCTTTATTGACTCTCACTCCCACTATCTACAGATTAGAGGATGAAATCTAGTCTTCTTAGAATAGAAGACATAGTTTTTCTCTGTCTGGTCTCACTTGACCTCCACCATCCTCTTAGGCTACTGCTCTCCAAATCCCTCCATTCCGCTTGTACCAGACAATTTGTCCTTCCTAAAAATAGAACATGCTCTGACAACTCTCTACTATTGAGATAGGGAAACTTAAAGCACTCCATAAATATCTGCTTTTTATTCTCTTTCCTGCTTCTATTCTTGCTAGAACCTGCACCGTGTCACCCCCCTCCCCGCCACCACTTTACACATGCCTCATAATGTAAATAGTGTATGCGCTCCTTCTAAGGGACAGGGAGTTAATAATTTCTTTAGAACAGATAACAACTAAGGAAGGACCAACTGGAGGAAGCCATTATCTGTGTATTCCAGACCACCAGTACTGCCCCCAAGTAATGAATATTCTGTCCCCTAGTTAACAACTGTCAATAAAAGGTAGAAGCCAACCCCCAAGGTATGAAGCTCCAGCCCTCTCTCTCTCTCTCTCTCTCTCTCTCTCTCTCTCTCTCGCCTGCTGTCATCTCTTGAGAGTGTACCTTTTGCTTTAATACACTTTGCTGTTTCTGTTACTTATCTGCTGTGCTCCATGTCTATCCTTGAATTCTTTCTCATGACAAGACCAAGAACCTTTGGCAACTCCTTCAAGTCTGGCTGGGTCAAAGCCCCAGGGCCTGGGGTCTCCCCAATTCATCCAGCAACAATGTCAGCATCAAATAAAATAGCAGATACTATCACAAAGCTGACAAAAAGAAACACTGAACATAATATTTTGAGCTGTTTGCTGGCCACGGTAATGTCTCTTCTAAAGACAAAATAAAATAATTTTTTGTTTATACTGCACTTTCTCTTGAGATGTCATTTTTAATTTAGAATTATCCTATTTGCTATAGTCTCAATGTTAGGAAGCTCCAGCCAACTGTTAGGAATTAACTCTACAATATACACATTAAAAATACAGTTGGAGCTGTCACATAGTATTTCTAACATATTTCCATTTGGATGAAGGCTTAAAGAACGTGAAAGTTCATTTTATATATTTATTCTTCAAAAAAAATATTTATTTATTTTAGAGGGGCGGGGAGGGGGGCAGAGGGAGAGGGAGAGAGAGTCTTAAGCAGACTCTCCACTGAGCCCAGAGCCCAACACAGGGCTCAATCTCATGACCTTGAAATCATGACCTGAGCCTGGCCAAGTTGGACACTCAACCAACTGCGCCGTCCAGGGGCACTGAAAGTTCATTTTAAAAGAGCAACTTCACACTTTCCTGCTTTTATTTTCATGATTCAATTGTCAAGAAGAAATAAATATTCTCTAGAATTAAGAACAGTGGATAAATTACAAAGGTCTCTATTAATATAAAAATAATATGAAAAGGAAGAGAAATATTTTAATTGTATAGCATTAATTAGGATTTTAGGGAAAGATGGGGTATCATATTTAAGGCATCCTTGGTACACAGGTGCGTCTTTTACTTTATTTTACTTTACTTTACTTTACCCAAGAAAATGAAGCATTAGAAACATGACTGCTTTTTAACATCCTAGATTTTAGGACGATGTTCTGTAAGCAGATATGAAGCCTACTGAAGTACATTTAAGATCTCTCGTTTAGAGTTAAGTGGAAGAAGAAAAGGCAAAATTGTCTTTGCAGATGTTGAGAAGGAATTCATTGCAGGCAATCATCATTTAATATCCAGTGCTAACTTTTTGAACAAGTGCTTTCTCTAAAGGATAAATCAAATGAGTTGGCACTAACAATAATCTCTTAGAATATGAATGAGAAAAGCAAGAATATTAAAACAATAAAAACATTAACACAAAAAATCAGCCATTATAGCAAAGAACAGCAAAGGAAATTGGGAAACTATTTTTGAATTTTTTATGGTTGATGTTAACAGTTCTACTATGGGGAGCATTGTGTAAAAAAAGCTAAAATACAGATTGAGCTGTAAATATTTACCCATTTAGATGTGACATGTGGTATATGAGTTGTTAGTATCGCTGTAACTAACATTTGAAATGAAAGGATGGGAAATTTTGCCATTTAAAATATAGACACCAAAAACAACAATTTTCTTAATGCTCTCTGTTCCATGCTCTCCATGAATGAGATGATCTTCTAAATTTTAATAAGCCATGTATACATTTTCCCACCTCCATTTACACTCTGTTCCCTCTACCTACAATGTCTGCTTCTACCTCCGTGTACGGAAGGCTTAATTTCCTTTAAAGTTCAGTGGAAGAACTAATCTACTTTAATCACCTCTACCAGCAGGTATCTTTAATTTTTGAACATCTATAGCTTTATGTAAAATTTTTGGACACTTATAATAAACTCCTCTGTACAGAGTTACATAACATTTCAAATTTCAAAGTGTTTTTATATGATGTTATTTCATTTGATTTTGGTTACAACCCTTTTAGGAAGTACAGGGCGACCCCATAGGGTGGAGAAAGAATTCCCCTGAGGCAGAACAAAGGAGACAGAAGTTTACTGCATACAATGCAAGGGAGCCTCAGAGGCCCAGAGGCCCTGACTACAAAGGAGAGACTGGCTGCTGGTCTGTGGTGGGGGGGGCTGTAGTTAAGTGGGGCAGGGAGGGGAATGAGGGGGTTTGGGAACATATGGAATTGTCCTTTTTTGGTACCTGTGCCTCGATGTAAGTAGCCCATTGGTCAGCTAGGGCTTATGGGTATTTTGAGGTGCTCTCCCCTGCCCCCCATAGTCATGTCTGTATTCAGCCAGTGGCCCCTGTGGGTCTTTCCACCTTACTCAGGTTTCATTACTCCAGTTGGTTGCCTAAAAGCAGCCTCTACAGAAAGCAAGAGCAGAAAAAGAGCAAGTAGAGGCTTCCAAAGAGTCACACCGCCCAGGACAACGCAGTACGCTGGGGCCATGCACTGACGCTTTTTCTAAAATACCACGTTGCATCTCAAAATCTTTCCTGATTGGGTTGAACATCCTGTGACGGCAAAAAGGACACAAAGTTAGCTGACTTCTCTCCAAATTTCCAAATACTGGCAGGTTTTACACTGATAGATAGCCCTAACTGTTGCCCACACAGTTTTAAGAAATAACCAAATTTCACCAATCATTGTTTACATCACACGTGTATGCAAATCTTGTCATGGGTAATCTGTGTTCTATAAAAGTGGTCCTAGCCTCACTAAATAGACAGATTGCTAAATTATAAAGGATTTAGGAACGCAGTAATAGCAGAGCATTTTCCTTAACAAAATTCAGTGAGGACTCAGTGGCCAGGCGGGGTCAGCAAGGGGGTGCCTACATGAAGAAGGTGGTTCCATCATCATTTTTGTTATATGGTGATTTCCTCTACTGAGGGAGGAAATGGAAATAACCCTAAACGTATCCTGGCAGAGTATGTTAATATAGGGATTTAAAAAAACACACTGTTTTCTATGATCCCGGGAGTGTCAGAATGGTTTCTGATTTTGATGTTTCTTTCTTTCTCCTCTGCTACGGGGATGCATGATACAGAAGTGGCTTTGATCCCTTTCTTCATGTTAATTCTTTTTTCCTTCTGGATATAAGCCTTTTTGTGCCCAGCTTCGGCTTTGTTTTTATTCCTATTATTAAAGTGTTCTTTCACTACAAGCTGCTTCTTTGAGGCATTTATGAGGATTTGGCTGTTATTTATTTATTTTTATTTCAGTGGTGGGGAGGCCAAAGTTCAACTGTAGCAAGGGGTCCATCAGACTGTATTTTGTGGGTTGATTATGCATGAGGCCGACCCACACCTTGGCTCTGCTTTCAGCTTTATGGGCCTCCTCTTGTCTCAGAGCCTGTGGAAAGTTGCCTTCCCAGTACCTCCCAGAGTGGGTGTATATAGCGGGAGCGACTAAGGCTTTAGGCGAAATTGCCAAATCCCGTATTTGTACACCAGCAGGCAATAAGTGAGGAAGCTTAAGCATTGCATTCCTACTGTCTGGAGCTTGCAGACCCTGCAATCAAACACGGAGACCATATTCCAAAACGATTGTATCCTATGACGGCTTATTATGGGAAGAGTCCGTTTCACTAGGGATGCTTGCCAATAAAACAAAGTGAAAAACAGCATCTCTTCCTAGTTTCTACTTGATGAGCCACAATTTTGGAGATGATAGCTGAGCGCTCATTCAGATTTCAAGAACCACTCTGTGGGCTTATGGACCATTCATTGACACAGGGGCCCGAGGCGGGGGCACCCGCTGCCGGCAGCTAGCAGCATCAAGCTGAGAACAAGCACAGCCCTGTGTGTGCTAAGCCCGTCGCGGAGCCTGCCCCCTGACCTCTGCCCCGGGCACAGGGACAGCCTGAACACTGAGTTAAGCACCGATGCCCAGACAGCAGCCGGAGCCTATGGCTGACCTCTTATTTTGGCGTTAAAGTTGGGATTTATCATCCTGCAGAATGATTTTCTAGACACCTCCGAGTCAATCCTTTATTTCTAAATCAGAACACCACTGTTAACCAGCAGGGTTGACACCAGGTAAGCCTTTGTAAAATGCCAGCCGGCCTCACTAAGAAATTACACTCACGGGAGGGAATGCTAGTGGATGTTTTCTTGTCACCTCCCGCGGACATTTGTTTACAGATTTCTGTGAACTTTTTGTCTTCCTTAAGAGATTCAGCCGGAGGCAGCCCTGTGTGAAATATTTATACTCTTTCCTACCGCATTTGCTTGCAGAGGTATTTTACCTTAAATAAAATTGTGCAAACATCTATTCTGCTTTGGGCATTCTCAAAAATGTGAGGCAATTTTAAACATCCCTAATTGTTGCATATAGCCTTTGGGCCTGTAGAATTTTGTTTCTTGTTCATTCATTTATTTGGTCGGTTAAATTTCAATTATGGGTCAATTATCATTGTGTACAGTGTCACTAAAAGTGAATATATACTCTCTGGGCCAAGGAGATTAAAATAAAAATAAGGTTAGAAGATAGATACAAAGTAAATGATGAGAGAGCTATTAAAAAATAATCCGAATCCTTGCCTCAAAGAAAGTTAAAAATATTATTTTAGCTGTGCTAATCAGTGCTTTAAAAAGACGTATAAAAATATAAGGGTAAGATTGGTAGCAAGAGATGAGGTTTAACCCGATTCTAAATGTACAGAGATTCCTGGGAAATCTTTTCAGCCAGACAAGAAGAAGGGCATAGGAAAGGAAAGGGGATGGGAAAGACTAATATGTGTACATTTGTAAGAAGGGAGATTCACTTGATGAAGGGTAGACAAGAAGTTCCTGAAAAGTATCAAGAAAGTATCATTGAAGGTTCATATGGTTAGGTGTTTTGACATCATCTCCCTTCTGTGACCAACGCTTATGGAATCTGTAAGGGATTGGAAATGGTTTTTGTCGCACACGTTAACTTTGACTGCCTTTGACTGCCGAGGACTGCACCTGGGTTCATCATGAAAGAGCACAGTTATTGATCAATATTGTCCGCCACGGATGGGGAAGGGTAGCACATACAGCACTGATGTTCCATCGTGTATATTGGCATACGATTATGTTCAATGTTTCATTTTAGGTATAGTTTTTTTCCCTCCAACTTAAAAAATCATCAGATGTAAGTCAGCTGGGATTCAGCAACACACATCATTGCACCGTGTGCCAGCATTTATAGCTGGCATCTGTTCAGATAAGATGACTAGCCACTCTCATTGGCCAGGGCCCATGCTAGTCTCATTATAAAATATTTAAGTATCATTCCTGAATATATGTTGGATGTCTCTAAAAAGATTCTAAATCTCTTGTGGGCAGCGAGCACACTATGAAATTCTTATGAATCCTCACAGTGACCAGCTCAGTGATAAGCATATGGTGGATGCTCCATAAACACGTAGCAAGTGTCATTTAATTAGATGGTAGGAAGTAGACACAGTCTGCATTGGCAAAATATGACTATCATTGGTCTCATTTCACTCAGTGATGAGCAGTTTACCTAGCCTAATGACCTGTGAGGCACTTTGGTTATTTTCACAGCTGCAAAAGTCAGATTAAAGAATAGACTCAGAAAGGGCCACAGCAAAACCTTATGCTACTCATCAGCCAAAGAATGGACAGAATGCCTGTGGCCAATGAGAGGATGCACCTAACAACCTTTCCTGGTTTGGCAGTGGAGACAGGAGATGAGATTCTCAGGTATGTTAGAATATTTCTGCCCGTCATCCCCATGCTGGGCTGACTCATTGCCTTCAATGGATTCACAAAGGGCTCCAATTAATTCAGAATGAGATTTCATAAGAGTTTTTCCTTTGATTCCTTTAATGTTTTCCATTAAAATAGACATGTTTCTGTTTCCTTTTACTCAAACATCATTTAAAAAAATTTTAAACCAACCAATCTACACTTTTCTCATTCTAGAACGGAAGGGTAATTCCTGAAATAATTCTATTCTTTCTGGATGTTTGTGTCTTTAAAATATTCTTGGGAGTATTAAACCTTCTTTGCGGTCATTATTTAGCAAACTCTACATTATCCATTGCCTATATTTTTCTTAAAGTCAGTCCCCTTAGCCTTTACTCATTTGTCTTGATTTTTTCTGAACCTGTTCCAATGCTTCAAACTCTATATGGAGTTAAGGTCATTACCCTGGACCCTAGTTCTTTAAAAAAAAAACAAAAACAAAAAACCCCATCACTTTCTTCTTCATTGTTCTGGGAAATCATGGGCTCTTGACCAAGGTCATATTGTCAAGTTAGTGTTATCCTGTATGATCAGAAACCTGACACATTATGAGATACATATCAAAGGATATTATCAAATCTTAGTTATATGGGCCCCACCAATTTTGAATTTGTGGTCGTTGATACTTGGGCTGGGCTAGTGTTTGCCTGTTCAGCACAGTGATAGTTTTATCCAGTCAATTAACATCCAAACACACTATAGGGAGAATAAAGTACTTAGGGAAAATAAAATTTTCAAAACTCTTGCTACCATACAAATGTTATTTGCAGACAAAAACACCGATTTGAATATTACTTGTTCAAGTAATATTTTATTCAACGTGAATTTAAATTATTAGTAATTTACCTGTAAACAATAACATTGTGTGTCCTTTAATATTAAGTATTTGGACTTTCTGCCAGTTTAGGAACATATTTTTTTCCCAGTTCATCTGCATTATGGAAGTTAAGTGTTGTCTAATCTTTATAACTGAGAAGGACCAATGAGAGGTAGCCATACCTTTCTGTGAAGTTCACAGGGAAATTATGTATGAAATCCCCAGGATGGAGTAGGCACTCAGAAATATCAATTCCTTTTCCTATCCAACCTTGTCATTTTATAAATTTGGAAACAGAACCAGAACAGGTAGGTGAGTGTCCTGAAGAGGTAAGAGTTGCATCTAATTTTAATCCAGGTTCTCCAACTCCTGGTTCGGTGTCCCTTCTGCTGTAGCGTTGATCCTGGGTCCCAGATATAAAAGGAAAACAAACCATGGGAGCTGGAGGGTTAGGCTCTCTGTTTTCTGCCCGCCTTTTTTTCTTTCTTGCTTGTTTGCTTCCTCTCTATAGAGGAGTCCTGGAACTCCTGTCTGATGGGCTGGGGGCAGGTGATGAGCTGGATGGGAAAACAGGGCAGCTGCTGATTTCAAGGGGAACCATCTTAGCAGTGACTGCCAACGACCAGCTGAACCCAGTAGCCTGGGTATGTGATTACCAAGTAGCCGTAAGATGGGATGGAAAGGCTGCGGGAAGTGGCTTCTAATCATATTTTACGGATTTGCCATGCTCTCCTTACTCTGTGACACATGAAAATTGTAAAACAGCTCTGAGAAAAATGTTCTATGTTATATATCCATTAACATATTTAAAAAGTGAAGTAACTAATATTCAGAATTCTTCTTCAATCTTCTGAGAGTCCTTTGCGGTAATGGGCTTCTTCTACAGACAGGAACCACTGGCTTAGAATTTGATAGAGTCGGGCTCAGTTGAAAAAAGAAAAGGCAAACGAGGCCAAGTCATTTAAAATACGCCATTGCTACAAGGTGGAACTTTATTAAAGCATTATAAGGCGTAATAGCTCCTTTAAAACTATAAATTCTTCGATGATTGCACAATCAGAGAAAATTCAGTTGGTCAAGTTATGGTAGTACTTTTTGGTGTTTCATAATACATTTATGTATTAGCCAACATCCAGCAGAAAATGAGTACTGTATGAAAATAACACAAAACTTAACTTGTACAAAAAAGGGACATTTATTATAAGATAAAGGGGTGTCTTACACGACTGAGGATAAGCCCTCAGAAAAGAATTATAACCACGGTACAATGCTCAGGAGTCCTGTATTAACCTGGACAGGCTGTTATTTTAGCTTCCTGTCTGCTAACATAAAAATCTAAAAACTGGACAATTAACTGTCATTATGATTTTAGATTTGCTTTATCTGAATCTATGATGGATATTTAATAAATACTGGCTTAAGCACTTCAGCTTTTACTTTTTCCCTCTGTTAAGTATTTAATGATCTGTAAATAAGCACTTGAGAAAATGCTACCTAAAGGGACCCTGTGCTCTTCTACAACATGAAAAATCTTTGTGTAATGCGAACGTTTCACCCTCTGATTTATCTGTTTGCTAATAAGATGTTTAGGCCCACGTGGTACTTTGCCCAATAATGCAAAAGGCCAGTCCTGTGGAGAGAGGTTACATTCTCCCACAAAAAAGTATTGTTTTCTCTCCACCTTCCCTGTCATGGACCTCTGGTCTTTTTTTTTTTTTTTTTAAGATTTTATTTATTTATTTGTCAGAGAGAGAGACAGAACACAAGCAGGGGGAGAGGAAGGCAGAGGGAGAAGCAGGCTCCCTGCTGAGCAAGGAGCCCGATGTGGGACTCTATCCCAGGACCCTGGGATCATGACCTGAGCCGAAGGCAGCCGCTTAACCAACTGAGCCACCCAGGCGTCCCACCTCTGGTCTTTTTTGAAGAGGACATCTAGCAACCTTACACCAGGCTCCAGGGCTGTGGGAGAAACCCAGTGTATTTGTTCTCATCTTCATTCTCTGATACTCTGCTCCATGCTTTAACTCATTAATATACTGCCTTTCTCTGTTTCCCTGTTCCTTGCTTCTCCACTCAAGAGATCATTCACAGCAAGGGCAGAATAAAATCTCCTAATTTTCAATTCCTGGGAATTGCCTCTGGGAAAGGGTGGGAGGGTGATGGTGGTGGTGTTGAGGATAGTTCCCAGAAAGGGAGAGCTGGGGCAGATGACCCAGGAGGGTCCATTGCAGGAGACTGGGGTTCGATGTAGCAAAGGTTTGGGGAATGACCCAATCTGGTTCTTCCAAGACAGTCTTTCTCAACTGTATTCTTATGTTCAGATGCCTTTTTGAGAGTGCCATTGGACAACCTCAATGTTTTAAGTGCTCCCTGGTGATTCTTACCTACTCTAGAGTTTGGTAAGCCCTGTTCTAGAATGTATTCTCAAAAAATTCCTGTGAAAAGACAGAATTTCAACTAAGCATCTTAAGCAAGCAACCTATCTGAGGAACTTGTCAAAGCATTAGTTCGTCTTAGAGTCCTGGGCATACGACCACCTCAGTGGGCTCTGTGCCCCCCAGTTCTGTGAGACAAGTAGCATAAACGAGAGCCATGGTAGGTTCCAAAGGCTTTGGTAGGCATGGTCAGTGGTTCCTGAATGATTTCAGGTCAGCTAGTAAGAAATTATTGAGTGCAGGTGATTGAATTCTGTATTTTTATCATTTATAGGTTTAGTTGAATAAATTTTTATTTATTTTTTTGAGAGAGAGAGAGAGAGTGTGGCGAGGTGGGGAGGGGTAGAGGGAGAGGGAGAGAGAGGATTTCAAACAGACTCCACACCCAGCGAGGAGACCGATGCGGGGCTCAATCTCATGATCTGAGCCAAAATTAAGAGTCTGCTGTTTGACTGAGACACCCAGGTACCCTGAATGGATTTTTTTAAAAAGCTAATATTTGGAGTCATGGCAGAAGTTTTTTATTAAGGGTATGTCATCCATGACTATGAAATTAGGATGATTGTGGATTATTAATGTCTTTCTTGGGAACTGTTAGCAAAGCCAAAATGTCTTAATACTTCTCTCCAACCTTCTCTCCCCAACAAGAAGCGTAAACAAAAAGCCCCAATTTATCACTTCATCAGAAACAGAAAAATGTCCCAAATTCAAAGCACCTTCTATGTGGCAGACACTGTACTAGGGTATTTTATGTGCATTATTACATTTAATCCTCATAACTAAATGAGGTTGTTGTAATTATTTCAAACTTGAGCAAAGAAGCCCGAAACTCATGCATTAGCCTCAAATCATACAGAAGGCACTAGGGCTGGGCCTGGAATCCAGCTTGGAATCATGCCTCTACCTTATATTACACACAGCAGCAGTTACCAGTAAAAATGAGCCTTCCTTGTGTCTAGTTAAATCCTATCTTTCTTCAAGGAGCTCATCTAATCCCACCATCCATGTGGCCTTCCCTGACATTCCTTAGCATTGTTTCTCGGCACCATTCACTTGGTACTTATGAACATGTTTTGTCATATTTTCACAGTTCAGTATTTCTGAGGTTGGATGCATCTTGCTATGGGTGGTGGGTCGCAGTGGGTCAGTGTTTTGCTTTCTTCTTTAACGGTCCATAAAATTAAGGTACATCTTTGAATTGATGGCATCTTAGATTCAGTAAAATATGGTAGATACTACTCTGCTATTTAATAATGTGGACATGTCCTATTAAGATTATGTGGCAGAAATAGTGCTCACAAATATCCATGTGCTCGCCTAGTTTCTGCAGCTTCCCTGAAATCCAGCTGGGTCCATGTGACAAGTTCTGGCTGAAGGATTCTGAACAGAAGTGACAAGTGTGTCCCCCGGACCAAGGCAGTTAAGAGCTGGCACGCCTCTTCCTTCCCTTTCACAGCAAACTTGGGAGCCAATAGATATTAGATACTCATTTAATGGGTTTATAGTAATATCTACTCATCTGACAAGTGGACACTCCTTCTGCTGGGTTGCCACTAAGCAAAGACTCATTACTTTACACACCAACACTTTAAGTAGCAATTCTGGGGTGCTGGCCCCCCTTGTTCCTTTACGTTTCCTCGCTTTGCATTATCTGTATGTTCAGCTAGACTTCCATTGGCAACATTTATTTACATCAATGGGTCCTGGGAATGGGGGAGAAATACTCCTAGAAAAGGGACATAAGAAAAGCATTTGATTTCTAGGATCCAAATGTTTAGTCAGACAGCAGAAGTGAGCAGGAACCTGAGCTTGAAAACGCAGGGCTGGAAATATTTCGGCAAAGGCCCAACTTGCTTCTTGAGCAGGCTTCAGGACTGACGATCCTCACAACAAGATACCGCCCTGGTTTCACCGAAAGTTCTCGTTCTTTTCAAAACGCAATCCTGAATTCACTTTTTGTATTGTCTCAGGAAAATCGTGTTTGCGAGAATGCTTTACGGTCCCCCCTTGAGTTTCCTGGATCTGAAGAAGTGAAGGGAAAGACTATTTGCTTTTATGTAATCAGATTCTCTGGGATTTAATCCTATATCCCATTTATGGCTGAGTTAGCCATTCAAAATTAAAATGAACCTTTCATCCGTGTGTATCATAAATGGGCATTTATCAGGATTATATGATTTTGCAATCCATCTGAATACATAACCAGAATTTGTTTTCTTTCCATTTCACTATGTAATTACCATGCAACAATAACAAAAGTGACATGTTTGAAGAACAGATAAAATGCTGCAAATTGGCCAGTAATGGTGATATTTCCTCATCTTCTGAAAAACCCATTTATTCTCTCTCTCAACAAATCAAAGCATTGTCAGCCCATACTCATCTTGCGGCCAGAGGGGCTCCACCAATTTCTGGATGTAAGTGAGTCTTGGAATGCAGATGAGGGAGACCAACGAAGGCTTTCAGCAAAGGCAGCTGGTCTTTGCTTGCCTCAATTTCTAAATCATCCATAATGGGGCCAAGACCTCCCAAGCACTAAAAAGAGCGAGCTGACATGCTGGACAAACTGTTAATTTTTTCCTGAAGAAGCTGCTATATTGCACATCTGTCACTGTAGTGCAGACAATTACTCACTGAGTGGGGGAAAAAAATCTGCCGCTTCTTTCTAGCTGAGTTGTTAAGGGACCTAATGGAGAAACACAATGGCGTAGGAGTCAAAACATGCTGGTTTCCCGTGTGCTTGGCAACTGTTTCCTCATTTTGGAAGGCTGTCCTGTGATATTAAAATAGGTGAAGTAGACTAAGATGCGTGGAAAGGAGTCTGAAGTCGCGGGAGAACAGGAAAGGCACATAAAGTCGTGGGAGGGTCAAGAAAGAAGCCTTACAAATTATGGACCACTGTACGGACTGCCGAGAGCCTAGACACCATAGCCGTTGTGTTAGAAATACTGTGGTTTTGCGCTTCAAATTTCACACCCTTAACGTGTGCTCCCAAGGGCTTCACATCCACGTAAAAGATTATTTGCGTGTTTCATACTTGGTACATGCACTGTGGATGACCTATCGTTTCCATAATGAATTATAGCCATCCACAAAGAACTTTAGAATTCCAGATTCGCCACATGGCCATCAGAGAGACCCTAATTCTCACCCTCACCCCAAACTCGTTTGCACATGAGAATTATGAAATTTGAAGAAATTCACCTCCATAAGGGATGCAGGAAATTGCTATTTTAGGAAGCGTTATTTTATGTTGAGTTAGCATACTAGTTCTCACCTTCTCTGCTTTAATTAAAGAATGCTGCCTTCAGGAAGAATAAACATTTCTTAGAAATTTAACAGGAAGATGAAAAATAGGTAAAAAATAGTTGTGGAAGGTTGTCTTCTTATCTGGGATACTATCATAATACAGTCTTGTCTCTACTGTCTTATACCTGAAAAATCAAGTATCATACACACATTTAAAATTCTAGTGATTTATTTTGAAAATTTAAACCTCAAAAAAAACCAAAAACCAAAAAACAAAACCTAAACAAGCACAAAAATCGCCTTCAATTGTTACCCAACTTCATCCTTGAAAGATTAAGGGGTAAACATAAGACATTCTGATAACGAAACAGGAGTGAGGTCTGTGAATCTGGGAATGATTTAAACTGTCTGACAATTCAAAGACAGAAGACAACTCTAATGTACAGATAAAACTAAAAGTGGCGATAGTAGATCATACTCCTGGCAGTTAATGGCACTGGCTCACTAGAGACAAATCTGGATCTACTTAAAATGTCAGGTGTGTAAAGTAATGAGTCTTTGCTTAGTAGGAACCCAGCAGAAGGAGCCTTCATGGTCCACTTGTCAGTGCAGTATATATTAACTGCAAGCCTGTTAAATAAATGAGTATTTAATACCTACGGGATAAAAAAAATAATCTACCTACTCTAACAACTCTAGTTTTTGGGGGACAGAAGATAAAATTTTATCAACATTGTAAGATGCTTCTTACAGCAAACAAAACTCAACACTTTAGTATCACAGAATATTTAAAATATCCAAGTATGTTTATGAAAGGTACAATGTTCCAGGAGGAAATGGAGTGACTGGAACATATATGATTCTCATTGATATTTCAAGCCACCAGAGACAGAATGTGTACTTGCTACTTGAGAATCAGAGAATGTTTGAGTGGAAGGAGGCCTTGAAACAACAGTCTAGCCCAACTTCAGAGAAAATAAACACATGATGAAAATGTAGCAGGTCACAGTTAGCTGTGAATAAATGTGTGTGTCAAATATGTTCACCAATTTTTTTTTCTCTAAAATTTTTGGAAATATTTAAATTTTCCAGGGCTTAAAAACGAACAATGAGTTTAACTGTTAGATCTTAATTGTCAAAGGGTAGTAATTAAAATTTTTTAAAGAGTATTTTCAACTTTTTTTTATTACTTTAAGAGGTAAACATTTAAAGCACAAAGACTGACTGCTCATAAATGACATTTTTAAACATTGTTTTATTCTTTGTTGTACTATTAATATAACTTTCTACCAGAAGGGGAAAAAAAAAATCCAAAATAGTCTTTGCTAGCCAACTTCATTTTACAGTACTAATTTAGATCACTTTTTGTTTTTAGAAAGACAAAATACAGGAAGAAATGGTTTGCTCTTTCACGAAACAGCGGCTCAAGATGAAAATGTGTTGAAGAGAAGCAACTGTCAGTTCAATTCATTACAAGAATATCAATTCACAATGTTAAAATACACATATTAATAAAATGCCATATTTTACAATCATGTCTGTTTATTGCACACATATGTGCCCTGTAAACACACCTAAATGTATACATTGTGCATATCTTTAACCCTACCATAACTTCTGTTTGATAACCACGGTATGAGTTATAAAATCTATGTATTCAAATGTTGAGACATTTGATTGGTAAGTTTTAGTTACTTACGCATTTTCTTTTAAAGGGGTATCATAACTGAAAAATGAAAGCAAACAAATTTGAGGGGAACGTAGCCTTAAAAATTGCATTTGGGGGAAGGAAGGAAGGAAGGAAATGACCTGAACACACAGTCTCATCAGTATCAAGTGTAACAACTTACACAAAGAAAAAAAGTTGAGCTGCTAAGGTAGTCATGTTCAGCCTCTCTCGGCTACATCTACAGATGGATAATTCAGACAGTAAAGGAAGAGACCTGTGTATTCTCTAAAGTTTTTAGCATGACTGATTAATTTGACATGGGGCTTTAGATACTGTAGAGAAGTGGCTTCACAAAGGAGTAGAGAAAAATCTTACCACCTTTTCCAGAAGACATGAATGTACATTCTAAATCATGAATTCCTTTGGATGCTTTGGGTTCTATGTGCATAGTAACAAGCAGGTAAAAATTAACTAGAACTATATGTGAAACACAAATTAGTGGGCTTTATATCTTAGAAGATATTTGATTTACATTAAAAATTCAGTATTTTAATTGTGTTTATTTCTCCAATTAAGTTTGGGTACAAATAGAACATCAGGTCTGCACTGATTTTTCTTAAGGACTGAATGGGGAAGGGATGTATGTGCTTCTGACGTATGTTTGTGTGCTAATAGTGGGGTGGGGGAAGCTTAGGATGTTGTCACTTCTCTACTTGGGAGTATTGATTGATGTAGTCTGATTTTAGTATATGTGCTGCCGAAGCGAGCACGATTCATATAGTCTGTATAGTTAAATACTTCTATAACATAAAAAATATTTTAAGTCCTCTGAGAGCCACATAGAGGGCTCTAGACGTCAAGAATTGGACCTTTCTTTTGCTTCCTGATAATGTAAACATGAACTACTTTGGAGGGAGTGTTTGAGGACAACACCCAAGCTAAGTGAGCATCTCTGAGGGGCTGCTTCAGAGGACTAGTACCTTTCTAGAAGGGAAACAATACAAAATGTTCATTAAGACTGTAATATTTAATGGAAGAGTGTCCCCATGCCAGCTGGTATATGTTCTGCTCTTCCTCACTATGAGGGTTGGAACATAGCAGAGTGAAAAAGAACAGCCAGCCAAATCCTCAGGAGTTTGGGACCAGTCTCACGATAGCCTCACTGTGTGTGATCAGTGGCTCCAAATTTGGCTTTTCAAAATTCTAGGGTTTTAGAAGATTTTCAGGCAATGGATTTAAAAATAAAATCTTTTGGATAGATCCTAGAGCGCTCTACACTATCATAAAGAAGTTTCAACCTGGTATATAGATGATTTCCTCCAGCTTTCCCGCTTACATAGCTAGAATGAGTATTTAACAAAAAGCATTTTTTTAAAAAATGGCAAATTTCAAAGAAACAAACTTATACAAATAATGATACAACAGGGTTACTCTAGCCAATAAGAATGCCTCAAAGAGCAATTTACCTGGTAGTCTATAATCCCTTAACCAACCTGTCTTCCTACCACAATACCCCTAGGAAAGAAGGTAATTCTTAAAAGAAATGTGTACATTTGGCAAACCATAGAGGCTCTCCAACGGCAGGATGACTTCTTTCTCCCCAGCTGGCAGTTAGGAGACCACCTAGGAAAGGTCTACTATATGCACAAACCTCCTCTCCCTCCTTTAAAAAACATTTGCAAAATTTTCTAAAACCTACTACAATGGAGCATCAAGGATTTTCAGGGCAGTGACACTGCTCTGTGTGATACTATAATGGTGGATCCATGTCATTATATATTTATCCAAACCTATGGAATGTACAAGACCAGAGTGAACTGCAATGTAAGCTGTGGACTTTGGATGATTATGACGTGTCAATGTAGGCTTATCGATTGTAACAAATGTCCCATTCTAGTGGGGGATGCTGATAATGGGGGAGGCTGTGCATGTTTGGGGGCAGAGGGTATATGAGAAATCTCTGTACCTTCTTAATTTTTCTGTGAACCTAAACCTGCTCTTAAAAAAAAAAAGCCTTAAAAAACTCCATTAGAAAGGTGATCCACATGTTATCTTGACCTTTACTCAACCAATAAAAGCCATTCTAAATATATTATGTCTTTAATAATGAAGATCAACATCTTCTAAGCTAAGAGCAATTTAGAATCTCTGGCATTATGAAGCTCATAGATGATTCAAAAATAACAATAGGAGGCACATAATAAAAATGACTTGTTTTGCTTGGTTTTAAAGTAACTACTTAGATGTTAGAAAGGGCAAATCATTACCATTCATTTTCTTGTTCACCTTATAAATGGGCTGGATCACTGCCAGAAATCTGAATTCTTGGGAGAGCCATTTAAATTTTCAACCAAATTGATTCGATAATTCTAATAAGTTACTCCAATGGTTAAAATTGGAAAATTAGTTTACCGCAGTTGCGTTGATCTTAAAAAAAATAACCTTTGGGAAGAGAGAGGTAGCAGTCAGTCTAGATTAATAGAATTTACAGTTTAGTCATGGTGAATTTAAAAAATACATTTTTCTTTCAATAATTATGTTCTAGATGAGGTAAAATTTGTAAAATCTGTACTAAGGTAATGTTGTGGGCACTCTGGTGACAAAGATGAGGTTTATTTTGGTCAAAATGTCAGAGGGAAACATTAGTTGTTGTCAACTGTGAACTTTATACTACACTGTCCAAGGAGAGATTAATTGGTACCATCCTGTTACAGAATCCTCACAAAAGAGCCAAATTTGGGGAGCATGAAATTGGCAAGCCTTTCACACAAAGATTTGCTTAGGACTGATGTGATGATAGGTCTTCCAAGTTCTAGGGATGATAGGAAACACCATCCTCTCTGGCCTATCCCATTTGAGAAACTGTGGGTGTGCTCACATTTGCCTGGGCATTGCACACACACATGAACGAATCAAGCTAGAAATGACTGACCTATGAGATCAAAATAAATAGGAGAGCTGTTCTTTATACCTAGAAATAGCTGAAAATTGCTGCAAATTTTAAAAGGTGAAGGTTTTCATTTTAGCACCAGGAATTGTGATGGAACCCCATCTCTCTCCCTGTGGCAGGACTGAATGCAGTAAGGACGCTAGAGTGATGAGTTTGAGGCAATGTAGATTTCTGCTTCAAAAACAGAAGCTATGTTGTAATTTTAGGACAATGGGATATATATTGTGACTAAAAATTGTAAAACATTTCTTCTTTGCTTTTCTCCTCAGGCGGATTTTCCTGAATTGGGAGTGGCAGTTGCAGGGGTGCTTTTTGGTAGAGGAAATCCAAGACCTAATCCTTTTGGCCTCTGCATGGCTTGAATGGGCTCAGCGATCCCCTTGCCATCTCGTCCAAGGCCTGACCCAGGTGTCCAGCCCATGTTCTGGAGCATTCGGTTTCCAATGTTGTTTTCGAGGATCGGTTGGGCGTTTTCCCCTACAAATCCTGAAATTACAAAATGGCAGAAAAAACACAACAACCCCCCAAAACATATTAGTACAGACGTAGGTGAAGATCCTCTCAAGCTAAGAAAATCATATTCTCCTATGTTTTTCTTTCAACAAGGTACACAGGTGGAGGGGTGGTGGTGGTGAGGAGGCCTGTTTATTCATCTTGGGATGAGGAGCTTGTAGGGATAGAGGGATCAATGGAAGAGAGATCTCATTTAGAGTTTCAGCTCTACTACTTAGTAGCTGATTATTCAACTTCCTGGGGCTTTTGTTTCCTCATCTGTAAAGCAGGTGGAACAATGTCCACTGTCCACCTCACAGAAAGTGGCAAGAATCAGTTGAGATCGTGTATGCCATGTAGCCTCAGTAAATTGATAAAATACAAAGAGATTTATTTTCATTCCTGCATTAGCCTCAATGGTAATTCTGAAAATCACCAACTCACCACCATAATATCTTATATTTGCCTGGGGCCTTGACATTCAATAAAACCAAAACTAAAACCAAACCAAACAAAAAGCACAACTGTTGGCATCCCTAATTCCTAGGAATTGTTTACATTGTTCTAATCCTCTTCTTGTTATTTATCATTTGGACTATAATTCCTTTCTTCCTCCTTCTTCCATGTCTATGTTTTTGATCACTACAGAAGCAGGCAAGAAGGGAAAAAATAGAGGAAAAGAATATTCAAGTTACAGATAGTGCTATATATAAAATAATTCTTCCCTTTCCCCTCTGTCCCTGATCTCCTACCTACCTTCATTCCTTATTTAGGAAAAGGAGATTGGGCAGTGCTTATCATGAGATTTAGAAATTGTTCTTGTTTCCCCTATGTTCTTAGCAAAGACGACTAAGAGATGTACCTATTTTAAGCATTTTCTGTTTGATGGCATTTTCAAAGATTGACTTTAAATTTTCTTGGAGGCTCTTATGGAAACAGTTGAGCTTATAAACTATACCTTTGATTCTAGGGGAAAGTGCAGAAGTAGTAAACATCTAAAGTCAAAGGACTGAGAAATTAACAGATGTAAATGTCAAGGAATCACAAGAACCTGCGCTCCCAGCTTCAGCTGCACATTTGGCCTTGGTCTGTGTGCACCTGTTGCGGAGCAGGTTTGCGCTCCGAGGGGTCCATTTCTGTTCATCCTGTAGCAGCAGCTGAGAGATTGTGGTGTATGAAAGGGGAATCTAGCAAATCTAGAGATGACCAGTTAAAAGCAATCAGAACTCTGAATTACCAGAGCATGTCTTGTGGTTACTCCCTTTGCAGAAGAAGGAAGTGATTATCAAACTAATACTGGAGATGGTGTGGGAAAGGGGATGAGGGCATCTTAAAACAATCCTTGTTTTAGTGAGAACATATTTAGCCCGATCTCCTCTATCAGGCTTTCCAAGAAGTCTGTTGTAAACTCTGAGGTGGCAAACTTACAGGGATGCAGTATTTGACCACCATTCCCTCCCTAGTCCTTCAGGGCTAAAGATCATCTCACTTTTCAAAGATCTGAGGATGTCTCTGGCATATATACCAGCTCAGCCTTGGGTCCAGCATATTTCTGCTCTGAAATGTGGGCGGCTGTCTTCCTGGACAGTCTGAGGGTTGAAATGGGGAGCTGTTGAAAAGATCACTCACTACTCTCTTTGGCACCGACCCACAAGCCCCCTCTACCCCTTTTCCAACATCAATTTTTCCTCCGACTGGGGATTATGAGGGCACCTTCTACTTCTACTTTACCCCCCGGCCCCAAGAAGGTTGGGACTCTCTGTCCTTCTCCTTCTCTAAGATTATGTTTAAGATGGATCCTCAAGCACCAATAACAATAACAAAAGTATTACCTATGGGATTGCAGAGTATAAAGTTCTATTTCTTGGCCCTCTGTGGTTACAGAAATGGCCAGTGTATTATTTTGTTCTTTAAATGGTCCCTCTGCATTTCCATGTGTTCCTTGGGATATGTATTTCATGGTAAAAAAAAAATTCATAATAAACGAAATAGCAGGGTTGAACCAACAGTTTATGCGGTACTTTGTATCTGGCATTCTGGGGAAGAGCAAGTGGATTGTTCCCCATGATTCTGAGTTGTAGAAGAAAGAAACTGTAAAGTGCTAGAAATAAGTTTTAATAATGGACATTCATTTACTATAATCAATTGATTTTCAAAGCCCTTTATTGGACATCGTGGTAGTCTCAATCTTCAGTATGTTGTAGGACTGAGAATGGAATACATTATTGCCATTTGCTGAATTAGTAACAGGGAATAAATAAGAACCAGGTTACCACAATGAGGTGGTTTTGGATTTGTCAAATTGGGTCTTAGCTCACTGAAACAAGTATCTTAATGTGTAATGGAAAAAAACCTTTTAGTTGCGAACAGCTTGAATGGCAATGACTGGTATAAAAAAATTCATAATCCATTATATATACATATAAAATCTCTGTGCACATACGCACACACACATATATATAAAATGTAAAAAATGGACCTCTTAGTTACACACACACACACACAACTAAAGAAAAGCCTTTTGTCAAACTCTTCCCTAATATAACAACAAAAAGAGCAATTAAGAGTTTTATTTTGAAATTATGATTATGGTGGCAATCAAGACAGACCTCCAAGATACCTAATATTTTCTGAGCTGCCGCTGATCACGTATATCAGGTTGAACCACTGCACTAGGATCCTGTCCCACATCCTTGATTTTTAAGTGATTGCCACAAATTAGTTTAATTCCATCTATAAGCTCAAAACGCGTCAGAGGTCTAATGGTGTTCTGGGCTACACATCTGTTTAATCGTATTTTGAATACAAGAGCTTGTAAAGTTCAGGTTTAAAATTTGTTTAACATTTAAGAAAAAATATGAGGCCAATTTAATACACCTCTTCAAAAATGGCTAAATTGTGGTCATGTCTCAGTTCTAAAGTGAACAGCAAATGGTAATTGAGTATCATCATTTAAAAATGTTGATATTTTAAGCACAGTGGTCCCAGGAGTGGCCACATGAATCCTCCTATACTTGTGTTTTTTATCTAGATGGAAAAGAACCCACTCTCTCTGTTTTTTAGGTGCTGCTTTTATCTCTCTTCTTAATGAAAATAAAATAAGATAAAGCATTATCTTGTACTTTCAAGTAAAACAATTAAAAAAAAGAACATTTAATTTCTCAAATGCTAAATCCTTCCACATAGAAACATGGATTCCTGAAAAGAAAAAGAAAAAAAAAGCTTTTCTATGCAATCTTAGAGACAAGCTAACAGTTAGTTCATTTTTCATGGACAGTGATTCTGGAGTGAGATCTACTGTTGGTCTCTCATCCTTTTCATGAGATTAAGACTAGGGAGCGGAACAATTCAGTCTCCACACAGCATCCTACAACCATCATTTCCTTTCCTTTTGCTCCTGGCAGTGCTAAATCTTTTAAGTCCTTTCCTGGAAGGCTCTCCTCCTGCTCGGGTTAGGAGGAGAGCCTCCTCCTGCTCGGGTTAGGAGGGCTAGGCTGCTAGCCCTCCCGGGCTCCCGTTCCCAGCCCCCGTTATGCGGGCTCTAGCCTATCTATGACAGCTGAGTCGGTCCTTTCCCCTCCAATCTTCCAGGGAGTATTGTGGGTGGTAATTCACTTGCGTAATTGGCTCAAGAGATGAAAATCTTGTATCGGCCTCTCTTAGCTGCTAATCTGTCCAGCTGACTGCAAGCCTAATTGGCAGCTTGTTTAGTAATTTGGCTCCTAAAGTGTTGTATTGATGTTGGATAAACAGCCAGTGGAAGGGGAGGGGACACATGCTGCTTCCTAAATGGCAGCTAGCAGCACCCTGCTTCAGTCCCTCCCCTGTATTCACAATGCATCTGAGCACTTGCGGTACCGCTCTCGCGCTTTCTTCCCATCCCCTTCTCCCTATTACTGTACTAGCCAGCTGGGGGGCAGGGCTGTGATTACGATTATTGGTTATTAAAATCACGAGTTACAATATGGTCCTCTGTTCTCCATAACTAATTGAAGGACATGGGTTTTTTGATTACTGTGAAGAAAGGAAACAGCATTTAGCACAGTTTGAGAATGTGAGAAAATGGTAGGTGTTACTACTCTTTGTCAGATGTTTTAATTATTTCATTCTTACTATAGAAAAGCCTGATTCAGACCATTCTGCACTTTATCTGCAATACTGTAGACGTTTCTCATGTGAATTTTGCTAAATCAAATCAGTTCAAACCCTTCATTGCTTAAAATACAAGGCACATACTTTTTAAATAATAAAAATTTAATGTAGAACTAATTTCCTGTTTTTTTTTTTTTTTCAAAGTGATGAATACTTTGTAAAGAATGAAAGATGTAATCTATATCGACAGGTTTGGAGAAGTGCTTTTTTTTTTCTTTAAAGATTTTATTTATTTATTTGAAAGAGTGAGAGACAGCACGAGTAGGGGGAGGGGCAGAGAGAGAGGGAGAAGCACATTCCCAACTGAGCAGGACCCTGGGATCATGACCTGAGCGGAAGGCAGAGGCTCAACTGACTGAGCCACCCAAGGCACCCCACAAGTGTTTTTATTAATAGATAGTTTGGTTATACAGAAATATATTTCTTATGGAATCATTATAAATCAAAGAGAGTGTTTTCAGAAAACTAAAAAAAATCTTAAAATTGTGTTGGTTCTGAAGGCACACAGGGATGTTTATTTGCAATAATATATAATCAAGACCATTTATGGTTTGCCTACTATGTACCACGCACATGGTTTACGTGTTAGGCAAAAGACATTCATTATATCCATTCCTCCTAACAATTGTGCTAGCAAGGAATTCTAGTCGCCCTTGGAGACACGATGTCATTTGACCATGGCTACACAGTGAGTAAGCAAGATTCTAACTTTGGTGAAGTTTGCTCCAAAAACCTACACACTTTCCATGAGAATTAATGGCAAATAAACAATTTTAGTGACGATGATGCTTCAAACAACTAAAAAAAATTAATTGGGTTATAGCAGAATTGTATTAATTGTATTGTATTAATAACTTCTCTCAATTTGCATAAGGACAAAATACAGCAAATGTAAGCAAGCAAGAGATGCCAGAAAGGAAGAAACAAAAATGTAGATTTTTATATATATTTTTATATATATTTTATATATATATATTTTATATAACAATTATGTGTTATATTGATGTCTGCAGCTCTTCAGGTTACAAATGCTCCCATATTCACCATTTCTTTTGATCTTCCTTATCAATCTGAAAGATAGGTATTATTGGTTCCATTTTACAGATAACACTGAGGTTTGAGGAAGTAACACACCTGCCAAAAGTCAACTAGCTAGAAAGTGTCCCAGTTAGAATCTGGACTTACATTTGAGTCCAAATGCTACCCATTCACTGACTGAACATTTGCCTTAAAATATTTTATCACCAATACTTCCTATTATGTCATTTCTTTTGCCACATTCTCCCAAATGACTGAGATTTCACAGTTCACAAATTTCAAACTCCTGCGAAATTACTAGTCTAACCTAGCATAGCAAGTCTGTCTGAAGAGAGTGTTTCAACTCTCTTGAAATGCTTAAAGATTCATTTTGCTTGCTGTAAATCCAGCTTATCTGACAGGTATTTAAATTAAAATTTAGGTTTTAGTTGTACTTGTTGTAAACAATATTTACAGTTTTTTTTATCTATTATAATAATCCCTGAATTTAACTGATGCATTTACATTTATTGTGATCATTGGTATATCTGGATCTATTTTTCCTGTATCATTTAATGCTATTTGCCTTGCATTCCTCTGCATTTTTGTGGGGAATTCTCTACATTTTTGTTTCTTCCTTTCTGGCATCTCTTGCTTGCTTACATCAGCTTGAAAATTATGTGTTATATTTTTATTGTTTTAGTGATTACCTTTAAGTATCAACATGCATAATTATTTCTTCACATTTCCATATTGTTGTACAGAGTTTTACTTCCATCTTACTTTTTTAAAAGAATATTTTATTTATTTGAGAGAGAGGGCAAGCACAAGCAGGGGGTGGATGGAGGAAGGGGCAGAGGGAGAGGGAGAAGCAGGCTCCACCCTGAGCAGGGAGCCCGACATGGGGCTCAATCCCAGGACCCGGAGATCATGACCTGAGCCACAGGCAGATGCTTAACCAACTGAGCCACCCAGGCACCCCTCCATCTTACTTTTAATACATCCAAATCATTCATCTTCATGGGCATTGTCACCATCATTATTAACCTTTATATATTCAATATTTTAGCTTTATGGACATGTTTAACAATCTCTTTGCTCACAATTCCTTCTTGATTTTGATTCTTTTTGTGAATTCCATTTTCTTCTACATGAAGTATTAAGATTAGTAATAATCGGTCTTTACCTGAAATTGTCTTTATTTCATCCTCACTCTTGGGAAGTAGTTTAACTGGATATAAAACTCTATGTTGATTGTTATTTTATCTCCACACTTTGAAAATATTATCTCTTATCTTCTGGACTGTACTGATGTTTTTAAGTCTGCTACCAGTGTAATTTCATTCCTATGTAGGTTACATCTTTTCTCCCTGTCTGCTAAGTTCTTTTCTTTCTTTTTGGTGTTCTTAAGTTTTATTACAGTGCGTCTAGGTATGACTAAATTTATATTTACTATTTTCTGATAAAGACTTGTACTTTTTGAATATGAAGAATCACATTTTTATTCAGTTGTAAGAATTCTATCATTTTCAATGAATTCAGTCAATATGCTCTGCGAATAATGTACCTCCCTATTCTTTCTACTCCATTTGGAAGTTCTATTAGATGTATGTTGAACTTCATCCTTCTCGAAGTCCTCCAGCCATTCTATCTTCCATATTTTATCTCATCACTTCTTTTAGGTAATCTCTTCAGATTGCTCTTAAAATTCACTGTTTTTTATTTTTTATTTTTGTTTTGGCTGGCTATATTGCTATATTGAATCTGTTGTTTAACCCATCCAGTGAATTTATAATTTTCAAGATTTTTTCATAATAAATAAGAATCTCAAATTTCTCCTTGTTCTTTGCCATACCTGTCTTATTTGTTTCTACAGTTATTTCCTTTTGTTTTTAAAATTTGTTTATAACTTTTTTTTTTAAGTTTGGTTTATGAGATCACCTTCAGTAGGTTTTCATTTGTGAAATGAAGAGTCATTGGGGTTTAAGACATGTACCACCAAAGTGGCTTTGCATTTGCTTCAAAGACCAGTTTTTATGTTAATTTTTGGCTTGATGTAATTTTAAACTAGAAACTCAAGGTAGGCTCTTGGTTACACATCTTCAGATTCTTCTACTTGGAGCTTGAGTAGAAATGAGATTCTTTATTTTCCTGTGCCTGTGGGTAAGTTTTGTTTCTAGTCTGTCCTCTTCTGAGGATAGAGCTTTCCAGAGGTTCTGGCTTGATAGGATCCTTACACTCAACTCCTCAGCTTAGCTCCCCAATCTACCTCAGGATTTCCTAGATTGGCAAAATTGGGCATGGGCATGGGGGCTGCTTAGGACCACTTCTTTCCTTCAGTCTCAGCTATGTATCTAAAAAGACTGCTTTATATTTTGTTCAGCATAGCCAGATATTCTGTAGTTTGAGTATTGTCTCATTACTTACTCTTTTGTATTGTCAGGAACATGATTATTTTCTATCTAAGGTGGATGTTTACCCTCTCCTTAAGTGTTCCACGTACCAAATGGTAATGGAGAGCTGTTTAAGACTCTCCTAAAACACCAAACTCGTGTATCAAGGGGATGAGGGTGATATGTTTCTTAGGCTTTTGCTATAGGTGCAAATGTAGTTTGGTTTCACAATTAATACCAACAATCTCCCCCAAAAGTCTGCCAGTTTTAAAATCCTGGAGGGGATAAGATAATCTACAGTGGTCATATAGATCCAGTGGTAAAACAAAATAAAAACATAATTATTGATAAAATAAATTTTGGACCACTGAAGAGATACACCACCTTGGGAGGGTGGCTTGGTTACACCAACCATTTCCTGATTATGATCAGTATGACTTTTAATTAAAAGCACACCTTTAAAAAATCTTCATCCATTATTATAATTTACAACTTGCCTTTATTGCCTTAAATATTCATAGAGATTATTTTATTATTGAAATATCAGGAGGATGCTGAGGAAGAAGTCAAAAAGTCACAAAAAGCTATAAAGCAACCTCTTGCCAAGATCTTGCATGTCCACAACAATGCAGCCTGGAGCAATATCTATCCCAAGACATTAAACTTCACTAGACATCTCTTTACATAATATAAAATGTACAGGAAAAAGGTTGACTCCTTATGATGAATATTTTCCCTATGATATCAGTTCAATAGAAAGCAAAACAGTAACAGCAAATACTAATTGTGGGTAACAATGAATTTGGTAATGTATAGGGAACAAAACATTTAAACAAATGTGGTAGCCACAGTATTTCAAAAAGCACACTTACATCTTTTCACTATTAGATCCTTAATAAGCTATGACTTCTACCAAAAACACGGGCCATAACCAACACTGCCGACTGCCTTTTAAAAATGTGTTAGTAATATTCTTCCTATTTTGTTCACTGCTTTTCTTCACCTTTACAGATGACATTTTTCAAACTATAAAATGCATTCTGCTGGCAAACCTTCCTGCTTCAACAGTTCTCAATTTTATAATAGTAAATCTACATCCTTTGCTTCTGAGACATCCACTATCTTTTGGTATGTGACTTTGAATGAGGCAGAGAACAAGCCATACATTTAAAAAATCAATATCTAACCTTATCAATATTCATTTTACTTTGTCAATATAAAATACAAAGGTGAAAGAGCAGTAAATAAGCTAAAGCACTGAAATAAATTTGGTGTTCCTGTCACAATTAATAAATGTTCAACCGATAACACTGCTGGTTAGTCGACAGCCTTACAAAGCAGATGAAATTATGCTTCAATGCTATTGCTAAAATAGGGTGAGTAAAGTTTTCAATACACTAGCAGGTAAAGATCAGATCTGGGGTTCTTAATTTCATAGGTGACTTTTAAAAGTATTTTTTATGTATACAATATATAACTGTTTATTCTGGGAGTCTTAAATTGTTGTATAAACCCTGTTTAGGATTATAGAGTTAGAGTGCCAAATTACAGTTTTCTGACAATGTTTTGGTAAATGTTTTCTAAACCTGCTATTTAACTGCATAACATTTCACAAATAAATCAGACGGGATCATTAAATAATATTCAAGCTGTCCGCCTTTTAACTCTAATCCCCCATTTCAGATGAGAGACAGTTATCTTTACCTGCATCTTTCCAGCTTAGACTGAATGTTGACTAAAGGCAAAAGAAAGTGTAAAAATATATCTCAATTCAATATGTTTTTTGGGGGGGTCTGCAAGGGCCTATAAAATGGGGAGAATATTCCCTTTGAAATAGTTCTACTTGCTAACTCAACTCTGGAAGCTTACAAATATAACTGACTATTATAAGGCTGAATATACTCCAGAATTTGAAAATTATAATTTTCAGAGACAAGATGATCGAGGATTCATAACCTCATTATCAAAGTGTATTTATGCAAAAGCATTTCTTACTTGAATTTGGATAATAATCTTCACCTTAGAGTTGATTCATTAGTATTAGAAGATATTCTTTTTAAAACTGAGGACTTTTAAATAACCTCATTCTCTTCCACTTTGAGAGGAACTGCTATGCATGGATTTAAAAAATGCATTGGAAATGAGTAACATAATTCTCTTACTCCACTACTGTAATTACAAAAATGCATTAAATTTCTATGAATTTTATTCTTTAAGCGAAAAAAAACTAGTAATATAATCAAAATCCTGAATCTTAAGAGAATCACAACAGTTCTGAAATACAACGTCTGGAATATGCTGGTATAAGCTTATGAATGTTTTAGGCTAAAGTTTAATGTTTATATCCATACTCCGTATAAATGATTTTCTCTGATGCTACTGAGTTGTAACGTCAAAATCACCTTGTAGAAATAATTATATTATCCTCTCCTCAACCATTATGCATTTTCCTTCTCACTTCACGTATGTCCAGTGTTAGAACCTGACCCTGATACTCTCTCTTCCTCACTGCAGGCACTAAGGTGCTTTAGTCACATCCCTAAGATTGTTCTTGTACTATTTCTGCCACTAATGTTTGAATCATTGAAAAGATAAGAGAATTCAGGGGACCATTCAACTGGAATGGGGATATTAAAGAATCCTACACCTGCCTTGTGAAAGATTTGAATTGAAGAACTTATGACACGGATTCGATCTAAAAGTGGCTATATGTTCCTGCATAAAGATATATTAGAAGTATCCTCATGAATGTTCTGTATCTCTACATAGCAATATTTAGGTAACTCTTCTATGAAACTTAAGATATAATAGCAGGTTCAAATAAACATATGCAATAGAACAGTCTTCACAAACATATTCTGACAAAAAAGCCATATGTTGTCACAGAAAGAATAGGGATTTAGGAGTCATGCAGGTGGATGTAGGCTTGAAACCTCCCTTTGCCATTCAATAATTATATCTTCTTAGGGAATGAAGAAAAACCATCACTTCTCTGAATCTTAATTTTATTGTGTAAAGTGATGCTAATACCACCTAGCTCACAAAGTTGTTACAAAGATAAAATGAAATAATAAAGTTTCTGTTACAGAGCAGGCACACAGTAAATGGTAAATATTATTCTATATAAATACTCTTCCACACACAGGTGTTTCTTATTTCCAAATTCTGAAAATTCAATATAGCTACAAGATGACGATCAATATTATATTTACTCATAACCATATGTATAATGTCGTAACGTCGCCCTTTATATATAGATGGAACAACTGGATTATGAGAGCTCCAATTTTAAGTCATTCCATTTTTTAGTACTGAACTATAGGACAGATCCCCAAGCTCCACATTTTTTATTTCTTTGAAATCACCATGTCAAGATTTTTTTTCCCCCCTTCTCATAGTTTATTCTCCTGGTTGACACGAATCTTATTTTCATAGTCTATAAATCATCATGGAAAAAATAACTTTTCCTATGAAAGGCTTCCCAAATGAAGTTAAAGGAAAGTTTATAAATCTGAATGGTTAAGGATCCCAGGCAAGAGGCCAAGGCTATTATTCTTTGTAACTGACCAAGTATCTACACTGAAAACCTTTCTTAGAGTCAGTTTGCTGCATCACAAATCCATGATGGTTAACTGTAGTTTATTCTTAGGTGGGTGAGTGTCTACATTTTAATGCCTAGTTAGCTTCCTCCTTTCACTGGTTTTTATCTCTGCCTTCCTTACCATTGCTCTTGCATGAGATTTGGTTAAACATACTGTTATTCATATCCTTCACCACCAAGCTTGAGCCTTTGCCCTTCTAGGAAGGCTTCCTGCCCCCTCTGGTCTAGTGACTTCTCTCTGCTCAGCACTTGTGCTTTCCCCTACCCCACACTCATTAGGATGGAATGTTATTAGGATGTGATTTTTGAGGTGGAAATAATGAGAGACTTTTTATTCTAATGCAGACTTTTTTTTTTTTTAAAGTAGGCTCCACGCCCAGTGTGGGGCTTGAACTCACTACAACCCCGAGATCAAGAGTCGCATGCTCTACCGACAGAGTCAGACAGGCACCCATGTTTAAACAGGAAAGACAAATCTAGAATTGCTGCAGAGCTGGGACTAGAAACCAGATTGACGCACTCATGGCTAACTTTCCATCTTCTATAATATGGGGTCTTGTGTTTCGAGGCTGCTCCTTATACTTTTGAATTTCTTACTATTAATTTCTTCTGGAGTTATTTGCCTTTTGACCTATTTATGCCTCACTGTCCCAACTAGTCTATAAATTTCCGGAGGCCAAAGACACAGCCTTTGAAGTTTTTGTATCCTTTAATACCTCACACAGAGTCTTGCATTCGGGCGGGTGTGTAGCAAATATTGTATTGATTGGCTGCCTGAAAAATCTACACAAGGAACACGCAATATATCCTGACACCAAATGCAAATGATTTAATAGTTGCTTGTAACTGTGCCTCTTCTTCAGGGTAAGTGATTTAGAATTATCTGTATTTTCTTCTTGATGATTTATGAACTTTATTATTTGTATTCTGCCCCAACCCTTTTTTGCTTTACCTGCTGTAGTAGGTCCAGGCAAAGGTGCAGCTTTTCTTCTCCGTTTGATATCTCCCGTGCATAAGGATCCTAAATGCATGCTTGTTTGCCTACAAGTAATTATCAGAAAAAACTATTAACAAAGGAGGAAAAAAATGACACATAAATACACAACTTGTATAATCTGAACCTAAATCAAAACATTCTCAACAAAGATGGAGCAGCATAGTAAAACCACCAATCTTGTTTATATCGAAACATAATTACGTTTGTTGACAAGCGTTCAGCAGCTAAATGCGCCACCATAAATTGTTACTGGAATGAATAATATAAAAGGAATGCTTTTTAATTTTTAAAACTGGCAATCTTTCTAGCTCAACATAAAATCAAGTACTGTTGCTTCTGACAGGAAAATAGCTAAGATTAATTATCTAAAGAGATCACAATATTGTTGCTAGGTTATCAATTGGTTACTAATGCTTTACTGTCAGAGCAATATTTATTACAGGAAAAGTATGATCAATTTCTTTTAGGATATTATGTGGCAGTGAATTCTCTTAAAACATTTTAAACGGATAGAAGGAAATGGTGATGTTTTCTCTTATATATAATTCATAGGATTAGAATTCTTTAGCTAATTGTTTATTAGCTAGATGAGGAAGCATAATTTGAATGTGTTAATGCTGGTCTACTGCCCCTGAGGAGGCCAACATGGTATTGGACTATATTTGTAAAGACACGATATATAAGAACTGAGAAGTAGACCTTCTGTGATTCTTGAAACTAGTTAGAATTGGATTATTTTGCCTAATCATGGACTCCTAAATTAAAAAGTTTTGGGAAATTAGAAATGGCCCAATTGAAAATCAAGAAAAAATTATAGACGGAAAGGATTTAAAAGTCTTCAAACATTTCAAGCTATAAAAGGACTCTGTTCATTTCCTGGATCATAATCCCTGATGAGGGGTTGGGACAGTGTCTGTGATCATGAAGCAGAAATAAATGATGCATGTTTATTATAGCACATGTTCTTTTAGTAATTCACAGAGATATCTGGTAGTATCCTGAAGTTTTATATTTAACCTAGCAAGGCCTGTTGGATCAATGTCCTCTCTATATCCCGTTGTTTCTGAATGGCCCAACAAACATTTGTTCACCAAACATTTGTTCCTTTTCATCTTGTTATGAATTGTATTCCTTCCCTTTTAAGTCCCAGACTCCTATCCCCCTTCTCCTTAGTTCAGGATGACACATATACCTCCTTTTGCCTCATTGTCTTTGGAATCTCATGTTTGTGTGGGTTCCCTGTATGTACAGAATCTAATTTGATTTCCTCCTATTAATCTGTCTCACATCAGTTTGATTCTTAGTCCAGCTAGAAGAATCTTGAAAGACAGAGAAAAATTATTTTCTCCCCTACTTACCCAGATTATTAGAGAAAATTTTAAAAGGAAAAAATTCAAGTAAGAACCAAGATATATATTTACACACATACTCTCAGGTATTTAAATATAATGAAAAATTGGAACTGGGGAGTAAAATTTACATATAGGTTCTACCTATATAGCACAAAGTAAAGTACAATAATGATCTGGCTGATCCACAATCAAATAAATACACTGTAAAAATCTATCAATATAGATGTAATACTAAATAGGTGTTTGTCTAGTTTTCTCTTTTGTATTGAGTGCATACTGTTTCTCTGTTATAGAATAAACATATATACTTATTAAAATATTTAAAAAAATTAGTTCATTCAGGTAGTGACTAACTTTGCAGAAATACACACACACACATACACAGGTCAAAAAGTTTTTAGAGGGGTGCCTGAGTGGCTCAGTCGGTTAAGCGTCTGCCTTCAGCTCAGGTCATGATCCCAGGGCCCTGGGATCGAGCCCTGCATCGGGCTCCCTGCTCAGCAGAGAGCCTGCTTCTCCCTCTCCCTCTGCCTGCCACTCTGATTATCTGTGCTCTCTATCTCTCTGTCAAATAAATAAATAAAAATCTTAAAAAAAAAAAGTTTTTAGATATGCAAAACTGTCTGGATTTGAGGTGTGGTCCTGGCTCCAATGCCAAGAAAAATGAATAATTATGATCCCATTTATTTTTTTAAAAGTATTAGAAATTTAAAAAAACTATAGTATTAGAGAAGACACATCGTTTTTATACAAAATTAATGAATTCACTTATTCAGCAAGCATTTATTAGTATCTACTATTGACTTAGCATTAAGATCCCACAGAGATGGTGACAATGAGGAGAGTAGGAAAGAAGAGATGGAAGATACAAAGGACACGGAATATTCACTTCCTATTACTGGAGGAGTTTACAGTCTGAGTGGGGATATTAAGTCATGAGTACATGAAATAATTAGGGACAGTGGTGGCAGTGGTGGGCAACACCAACTTTATTAGCTATTACTAGAGATTATATTATTTAGGCCTTATAACAATTCGAAACATGTTGTGTTGAATATACCTTTTCTCTTTTGTAGGGAAATATTTGTGCCTCAGTGGAAAACTATACTTTTAGAGCATATTGTTCTTATCATCAGATTCTGATTCTACGGGAGCTAGTTTACAACTTGAAGTTATGGATGTCGGAAAGCAATGGGAAATAATTCCTGTCTATAGAAATGCAAATGAATTGTCCTGAGGAAGGACAATCTTCTCTCCTGTGGAAAAGTCAGTTCCACGTTCCTCTGCCCATTCACATCTACATTCCTCACTCCTTATAAATCTGTGTTTCTTTGACTTCTTCTTTGAACCCCTTATAAGATCTGCCTGGTTCCCTCAGTAACTCATGAGTTAAATAACATCTCAAACACATACTCATTTTATATTTGTGAAAGAGTCATGATTTTATCTTTTTGTACCATATTATCCTTTAACATCTGTGATCCCTCCAGAAACCTCCCCCTAGCAAAAGACTGCAGCAATGTTGATTCTGCAGAGCATATACCAGACAGGATCAGATATCAGGAATAGCTGAGGAAGATGGGAAGGGAACATTCTGGAAATGGGAATAAAGTGGGAATCTGAATTCTGAGGCATGGCCCTTTTGTTACTGAGCTGTAAACACCAACCCATGGACCATCTACTTCTGATCCTCTTGTTAAAACATAATAAATATCCTTTGTTTAAGCCATTGTTGATTAGGTTTTCTATACCTATTGCTGAAAGTATTTTTTTTTTTTAAGATTTTATTTTTAAGTAGTCTCTGCACCCAACATGGGGCTCGAACTCACAACCCCGAGATCAAGAGTCGCATGCTCTCCTGACTGAGCTAGCCTGTTGCTGAAAGTATTTTAAACTATAAAGAGTTTAGGGGTGCCTGGGTGGCTCAGTCGTTAAGTGGCTGCTTTTGGCTCAGGTCATGGTCCCAGGGTCCTGGGATCAAGCCCCTCATCGGGCTCCCTGCTTGGCAGGAGGCCTGCTTCTCCCTCTCCTGCTCCCCCTGCTTGTGTTCCCTCTCTCTCTGTGTCTCTCTCCATCAAATAAATAGATAAAATCTTAAAAAAAAAAAGCTATAAAGAGTTTGTTCAAGAGTAGTTCAAGATGTCTGGGGAGCAGTGTTTCGAGAAGGGACTATATAATTTGAAGGAAGAAGAATGCTGAGGCTGGATCACGGGCCATATATGCCACATATGCCCATGAAGGTGTCTGGATTTTATAGCTGACGTGGAGTCATTAAAGGTCATTTGGCAGGAGAGACGGTTGGAGAGATTAGCATCCTGGGATGCTGGTAGAGAGTGGGGCTGGCCAGGGTTGAAACTGATGAGATGGAGAGCGACTAGATTTGCAAATCCAGACACATACTGCTTCTCACGTCATTCCTCTCTGTCATGGTTGAGAATAACACGAAGCTACTGCACCATGGAACTTCTTTGTGCTGGTCTATCTGAGAGAGGAGGTGGGCCGGGGTGGGCAGGCAGCCCATGAAAAGTCCTGATTCTGGATTATTAAAAACAAAACAAAAAACCAACTATGCCAGGTTTTATTACTTTCAGATACATTTAAAGCTCAAATTAAGGTAAAAAAAATATTAGCCAGGAGCATCCTTCTTAAGAAATACATTTCTGGAAATAATTAGAAGAAATATTTGAGGGTGTGATAAACCGTAGGTATTCATTGTGACTATTAACATTGCCACTTTCACTGTTCTGGTATTAATGGCTTATAATCAGAGTCTGCTCATAGCTTGAAAAATCATTCTCCAAAGTCAATATTGCCTTTAAGACTTTATCATTTTTTTTACACTATTAAAACTTATTAGGAAGGCCTGTTTACAAACATGGCAAAAAACAAATCCCAGGAACAACTCCCTCTTTTAAACCTTTTTTCTCATCTGCTGAACCAAAAATTCCCTTTCGGGTATCTTTACAGAAGAAATGGAACATAACTTCTTCATTCAACTCCTTCCCCCCCGCCCCCCGGCCCCCGCCGTCCCCAGCGGAGCCGCATAAAGGAAAAGAGACAAACATTCAAGGAGAATAAAGTTCAAGTTAATAGAGTCTGTACACTGTACCCAAAGACCTGAGCCATAAGAAAAACAGCTGGCTGTATTTCAGTAATTCTATCTGGAATTGAGTCTCTGCTACAGCACATTCTGAGATCTGGATTATTGATCAGTAAGATTACCCCATTCAGACTGGTCCATCCCCTTTCCTTCAGACAGGTGCAATGAAGTTGCTACAAAGAACACTAAGTAAGGTCTACTCTGTTATTTGTTGTCACTCCTAATGTAAAACATAGCAGTTACTTTTTAATTTAAAATCAGTGAGAGTCTCAAAGGCAGCCTTGTTGCCTCAGTCTACGTGAGTCATTCATTTTTGCAAAGCAGAATACTTGGATTACTATTCAAGGTGATAGTTGGCTATTTTTTTTTTTTTTTTTGCGTGGTGTTTTGAAGAATGATAATGCACTGTCCTATGAACAGACTCGAAGTTATTAAAAAATAATGTTGCGATTTTTTGGTAAGGCGCTGCAAGAAAATTACGAATCAACTGTATCAGTGTAGTTGTTTCTGTTAACAGTATTTGCTTGCAGTGGAGAAGGGAGACAAATCAAAACCTGATAACTTTATAACTACTCACACCTTTATTATTAAAGATAAACGTATCTTTAAGTGGAAAGGATCAAGAAATAACGCTGTCTTGTTTTGGATTAGTAAGTATTGTCACTTAGTTAGATTTGAAACATGGTTTCCCATGTACTAATTCTGAAGATTTGTCTATTAAATATTCGAAAAGCAGAGCTCAAAAAGAAGTCTTCATTTTGTTTTGCTTTTGAAACACACTTCACTTGGTTTATCCCCTCATCATTTTAAATGGTGTGGTGGTAGGAAACTGGGCATTTTACCTGGAGGAAAAAGAGGAAAAAAAAAACCTGAAAACATGAAAACAAAAAAATCCTAGTGAAAACCACCTTGCCTGAAAACTTGGCTTTCGACATGGGCCGACAGAAACGGAAGCAGGCGGTGTCAAACACAATAACAGTAAAGGGAAAAGAGTAAGGACTTGTCTCTTCATCATATGCATTTACAAACAGAAGCTTTTCAGAGAATTAGGCCTAGTTAAAGCTGCCCTCTGGATAAAATGTGTTCCCAAGCACCCTCAGACAAGCTGCAGAGGGGAGACAAACAGATGTGACTATGGGCCCCGGCATTTGGCAAGAACACTCACTGTCAGTTAGAAAAATATAAGCCTGGACAGGGCATCAGCTGCACAGAAATGAAGAAGGTCTGCGGTGTCACTGGAGGAGTAATCCGGTGGCAGAGAGAAGTATGGGGGCTGGAAAATCCAGCTCCGTGGGAATTTCCTCTTCTAGATCCAAATGACCCTCTCCTCCCCTTTATTTGATGTCGATATGTCTCAACATATTAAACTGAAGGAGTTAACATCAGTATCTCTTTTTCTTTTGTACCAAAATGCACATTAAGTATCAACTACCATTTAGCCTAAGTATTTCTTAACTACTAAGATTGCATGAGGTCCTTGTTTTTTTTTTGTAATTTCTATTTTCTTTATTCCAAAATTTTTTTTATTATTATATTAATCACCATTCATTACATCATTAGTTTTTGATGTAGTGTTCCATGATTCATTGTTTGCGTATAACACCCAGTGCTCCATGCAGAACGTGCCCTCTTTAATACCCATCACCAGGTTAACCCATCCCCCCACCCCCCTCCCCTCTAGAACCCCCAGTTTGTTTTTCAGAGTCCATCCTCTCTCATGGTTCCTCTCCCCCTCCGATTCCCCCCCCTTCATTCTTCCCTTCCTGCTATCTTCTTCTTCTTCTTTTTTTTTAAACATATAATGTATTATTTGTTTCAGAGGTACAGGTCTGTGACTGTTGAAGTCCTTGTTTTTAATGGTGTTTCTTTCTAAGCCCCTTCTTGTGCATGAAGCATGCTTTGCATTTGACCTTACCGATCGCGCCCTACTTGATTCTGGTGCCTTCTCTTTCTGTGGCTTTGGTCATTTGACTTCACGTTCTGCCTCGAGTCCATTTCCCCTCTCTCTGGACTAACCCCAACTTTAGCAAGGAGGAGTTTAAGTTTTAAAACAGTACACTGAACTTAGTACTTGTGTCCCAGGAACTGGGCCCTTGCTTTATTCTCGACTTAACTACTGGTCAGAAACCTCCCAGTACCTTAGTTCTTTTGAATTTAGGTCATGCCTGGATCTCCCCAGATGCTAAAGTCTGGCCCTGCAGAGCAACCTGGTGACTGAGGCTGTCTCTAATGCCCAAGCATCAGCTGCTCCTGGCCCCCATCTCTGCTCACTGCCCTACCTGGGCTGGGACATCTTGACTCTGTGTCCCTTAACGTCCAATTATCTGGGGTCTGAGGTGCAACCCCCTTGGACAGTGATCTGGCCTGCTAGTGCGGTTCCTCTTGACAGTACACTGAGTCCTGACCTACTTCTTCCCAGTCTGCTTTAGCCTGCTGCAGTAACTGACGGCTGCTGCCAGAGCTAACGTTACTCTGAGTTTCTTGTGCGCTGATAAGCCTTTCCTCCTGTAGCTCCCAGCGTGGGCGGCAAGTGTGAGGGAGGGATGGCTGTGTCAGGAGGCTTCTGGGGAGCTCAGGGCCGCACTGCCCAGCCAGTCAAGGACTGTTCTGGCTCCTCAGAGCAGTGTCCTAGTGGCTCAGCTGTCCTGAGGAAGGGGGAGAGATGGAGGAGCTGGTGGGAACTTGAAGGTGCTCCAGGAACCTGGACCCCCTGATGCCGCCATTTCCCCTCTCCCAACTAGGTCTCTCAAAGAGTCTACTTGTCGCCATATATGTCAAGGTTGGAGGAGGAACCTAGCTTTGCTTCTGTCATATATTAGAAGCACAGTAAATATCTACTGAACAAAAACAAATTAAACTACTGTAAAAACTGCTGCCTCAACATTTCACTTGGCAATTAATCATGCATTTTTTGTGATAACACTTCTTCTTTCTTGAAGTGTTACTTAAATTTACTCAAAAACATTCATTTAACAATTAACAAAACTTGACCATGAATCAGGTTATTCTACTATAGATGCTAAAAAAAACACAAAGATGGCTCCTACCATCAAGGGTATGCTCATAGCCTAATGCAGGAAACACAAGAAAGAGAAATTATTATACAGTGTAAGAAGTCCATAGGGTTATGGTAGCAGACCACCTCTTTGGGGAAACTGAGGAAAATTCATTTCGCCTGAGTTCAAATTTGGATATCGTCTCTCCAAGCAGAATCTAAGATATTTGAGGCATCTTGGAGTATTCTTTTATTCTTCACACCATAGTACCTAGGAAATAGTAGGCACTTAGTAAACTGATATTGATTTAATTTATTCAATTCCTAGCTATAACCATACATTTCTGGAATATGTTTATCACTGATATTTAGTATAGAGTTTCAACAATAAACTTATTCCAATTTCCTTAAAAAATGATACAACAAAGCTAGTGTTGACTCTTAGGAGGGATTACAGATTACACAAAATAAACATGATTCTTTTAAATATCTCCATTAAATGCAAGAAGAGATGTGTCTACATTTAAAAAACTGGGATATTGATTCTGATGACATCTTGCATCTTACATAAAAGAACTATCAATTCAGACCACAGAATCAGATATAATCCCACATTCTCTCTCTGATCATGACACTATACAGTATTTCTTAAGATGGTATGGTTGGCATTTATAATAATATCCAGTAATAAAACTATGGGGTATTCCTAATAATATTCCTAACTTTTTTGAGTGAAGTCCATGCATTACTCATTTTCAAATTCACTTCATCCAGTGAGTCTATACTGCTTGTATGTTTGTTGAACTCACATCCTTACTATATTCTCTTATTTGCTATTTCTGATTCTAAACCAAGCTCTAATAAGGCAGTTCTTAGGGAATATTTTGGAACAAACGTGCTGAGTTTCTTTCTTTCACCAGCTTCAGGAAACGATGGAGTTAAAGGGGCAGGGCAGAAAATATATGTTATTATTTTTTTTATTATTTTGAATACGTGTTGGTTTCTTAAATCTTAGAATCTATTACTGAATTATCAGGAACTTCCAAACTTATCCAGTGTCAACTACATATGGGGTATTATGCTAAATATTTTCACATACTTTACCTTCTTTAATCCTCACAAAAACCAATTACAGGTCTGAGGAACCTAAGGTCCAGAGAAACTGTTACTTGTCAAAGATCACATAAACAGAAAATGAAGTTACTGTATTTGAACCAAGGAATGCATGCCCCAAAAGAATCATTTTTTCACCCTACACCATACTACTTCATTCAACTTAGTTTATTATACTCCATTTAATAAACGTCTACTGAAAATGTAATGCATGCCATGCCCTATGCCATAAAACAGGATTGAGAAATAAAAAAGATATGGCTTTCATTTTCTAGGGGTTAAAGTCTACCGATCATGTGGGAAAATGAATTCAACTCAATATTCAAAGAGAATTCCAAACCAGAGTGCAAGGCATTCTAGGCCCCTAGGTGAGAGAAGACATCTAAAAAGGCACAATGGCCTTGAAGTGCACATACCACCTGCCATCTTTGGGGCTCTGTAAGCAACTTGACAAGACAGGAGCCAGAACATACGGAGATGTGGGGGGAGAAGACACCTCCTTGCACACACCAAATTTTAAGGAATTCAACGAATCTGTCCATTCGCCATTGTTTTAAATTCTCTAGAAAAAAAGAACGAAGTGGCTGTTTGACTGAATTCATCAGTTTATTACCTAAGTCAATAGTTGAATTCAGTGGGGAAAAAAAAAGCCTGTCCCTAATTCCTTGTAGACATAGCTTTGGGTTGTTTTGTAGCTGTAGTCAGGGAACTATTGCCCTGGTGCAGAGATAGAGTCACATGGAGATCCATTTCCAAGGTAGCTTTTGAAGTTGAGGGGCTTTGCTTGCTCAATAGAGTATACAATTCACTTGCATGGTTGAGTTGGCAGATACAGGCTCAAGACTGAGCTCCTCAGCTTTGATGTTCTGTAAAGTGTCCCAGGATGACTTGTGGAAGGGCACTTACAGTAATGTCCTAATTCTACGTGCTGTACTGGACATTTGTAGAGCATTACCACTAAAGAGCAAAGGATGATGTGGTTGCCACTTTTACCTCCATACTGAGGAGGTGATAAAGACTGGATGTTTTAATAATAGGCCAGAATGTCTTAAACTTCTGAAAGATGCAGGGAGTTATTTCTACTCTGGAATATGTCAGACAGCATTACCATTAAAGGCAAACTTACTTGAATTTAGGTTAAATGATTGTTTATTGGTGGACCTCAATTGGGACTCTATGACCCAGATGAAACGCCACCAGCCTTATCTGACTGCAATTGCCAGAATAGTCTCTCACTCTTTGGAGAAAACAATGATTTTTACTATAAGCTACAGCTATCTATCTACATGAACCAATACTCTATTGAGACTGTATATTCCTTGAATGCAGTGGGGCCCACATCTGATTTATTTTTTTAAGTAAATGTCCCTCAGCACTCATAAGCCTTGCCGACAACAGGCACTTATTAAATCATTATTGAATAAAATTTAACAATGCATGCCAGAGTTTTGATGGTAACTTGTTTTTATGATAATCAATATCTTTATTGAGGTTCCGATTTCTATAATAAATAAATGCTTACTTATGGGAACAGAAAATCACAAACAAATTCAGTCCCTCTCTTGGGCTTCGGGATGGAAGTATGTGCAAAATCAAACTTGTACATGTAAGTCAGCTTTTAAAGTATAGGCAGGCATCTGATGCAGAAGTGTTTCACTTTTTACATAATTTTGCAATTTGCTATGTTAAGTGTAACTTTATGAAAAGAATGCTTTCACTTCCTTCTCTTCCATGATAGTTTTTGGCAGACGAATGAAAAATATGTAAATAAAACTTTTACACACTTGTTAGCAAATGTTTCCTAGAATGTGAAATATACTGTAATAGCTAGGGAAGGTATCAAGGGGCTTGTGCTGATTACATGAACACTAATGTTCAATAATCAAGAGAAACAGTATTTCAGGATTCTCCGAATTCAATTCAATTCAATTCAGTTCAATTCAATTCAATTGAAATACTTGTAAAACTGGAATACATTAGCTTATATTCAGAATTAGTTATGCAATCAAGATCTTTGATCGAACATCCTTTCTCATTTTGGTAATTCAGGTCTACTACTCTTTATATTTGGAAGGTCTATTGTTTTTAAATGTCGATGGAGAAATACCCTACAAAAGTAACTTCAAATAAGAAAGAAGTCTTTTCTCATTTACATACCTGCATTTCTTTAGAAAAACCTCTGTATTTTTTAAATTTCAGAAACTGAATGCCAAGTAAACAACAATCATTTTAGTCATGGTTTCAAAATGCTGCCACTTTCTTTGTTAAATAATGTACAAATAATCTAAACTGTTTAAAATTACTATTTTAGAAGAGTCAATAGTTTTGCTTAAAAACAAGATAGCAGATTTAAGAAAATGGTCGAGTTCGTTTTTATATGCCTTAGGAATAAGACTCGAGGAAAAAGATACTACGGTGTAAATTACCTGGCCTTTGACCTGGGAAAGCTATTGGACCTCTCTCTCTATTTCTTCACATGCAAAATGGGAATAATAACACTATCTACTTCACAGGGTAATTTTGGAAATTAAAAGAGATAAAATAAATGCATTGTTAACACTCAGGGGATCTTGGCTATTTTGGTATTTAACTGTAAAAATGATAGGGAATTTTTTCCTTCAATTTTAGGTAGTATACTTTAAATTCCCTGTCTTCGGTCCTTCTTAACTACATACCCACTTATCTTGAGAGGCGATACAGCACAGTGGTTAAGAGTGTGGACTCTGGAGCCAAAAGAGATGAAATTTCACTGCTGCTTCCCCATTTAACAACCCTGGGCAAGCTACTTAATTTTTATGCCTCACTTTCCCTTCTGAGAAATGGCGGTAATAATGGAACCGATCTCAAAGAGTTGATGTGAGGGCTGAATGTGTGGCTCACAGCATGCTCTCAGTAAGTCTTAACTATAATTTCCCACAGACAAAGGGAATTTGTATATGGTAAACTGAATACTGTATTGATTCTGGCACCTTTTTCCCCCAATCATAAGCCCAAAGTAGAGAAACTGTGGACCAGAACATATTTTGTTGTTATAGTACAAATGAGGAAATATAATAGATTTACCATTAGCTAATATGGTCTAAATATATTCTATAAACAAACATGTAAATGTGTCATTTATGCTAATACAACACAACACAGTACACCAAATCACAGGTTGTCAAGCTGATTTCCCACTGTACTTTATATCCTTTTTATGAATCTTAAATTCTACTGTAGAGAGGGCAGAGTTTATGAGGAACTAAAACAAGTTCATTGCAGCTGGTATATAGCATTCAAGGTAGCGAGTATTTGGAGATGAGGGTGGAATCGTTAAAGAGGGGTAGACCAAGAAAGACCTTGCAAGCCATGTTTAGGACTTAATCCTATAGGCAATGGGAAGACATTAAGAATTTGTGTGTGGGTGTGTTTGTGCGTGTGCGGGTTTCCATCTATTCGTTTTTTTTTTTTTTTTTTTTACAGGTTTACTGCGAAATAATGGACATACATAGCTATATTAGTTTAAGTGTAGTGTACAGCATAATGGTCTGATTTACATATATTCTTAAGTGATTACAGTAGGTTCAGCTAACATCAATCTTCTCATACAGTTACAATAAAAAGCAAACAAAGAAAAAAGGAAAAAAAATTTTCTCCTTGTGGAGAATTCGTAGGATTTACTCTCTTAACAACTTCCCTATATGTCATACAGCTGTGTCAGCTGCGGTCATCATGTTCTACCTTCCATCCCTAGTACTTATTTATCTTATAACTGGAAGTTTGTTATCTTTTGACCACCTTCTTCCAATTCTCCCTTCCTCACCCTCTGCCTTTGGTAACTATAAACCTGATCTCTTTTTCTATGAGTTTTTTTTTTCTTTTTAATTTCACATTTAAGTGAGATCATACAGTATTTTCTCTGTCTGACTTATTTCAATTAGCATAATGCCTGTAAGGTCCATCCATGTTGTCTCAAATGGTAGTAGGACTTGCTCTTTTTCCCTCGCCCTATGGCCAAGTAATATATATATATATGCACATTTTTTTTGATCCATTCATCCATTGATGGGCACTTAGGTTGTTTCCATGTCTTGGTTACTGTAAAAAATGCTTCTATGAATATGGGGGGTGCAGATATCATGTTGAATTAGTGTTTTAATTTCTTTTGGATATATTCCCAGAAATGAACTTGCTGGATCATATGATAGTTCTGTTTTGAATTTTTTGAGGATCTTCCATACTGTGTTTTCCATAGTTGCTGCACCAATTTACAACCTAGGAACAGTGCACAAGGTGCCACTAAGAATTTTTAAGTACACACAAATAGATCTGGGTTTTCCAAATGTCATTCTGGCTGTGTCATGGAGAATGAATGAAGGGGACAAGAGTGAGAGACTCAAACGAATAATGGATGGTGCCCAGGTTTTCTTGACTAGGATAGAAGATCCTGGAATGCAGAGATTGTACACAGTCCAAGGGTTCCAAACACATCACCCAGACCAGTGCCTTACATATACTTGGTAGAAAAAGTCCTAAAAGGTGTGTGGAAGTAGTGCCTGAAGCATCATTTTTTTAAAGAAACACAGACAATACTATACTAAAAGATTAGAAAATCATGACACACTAGATGTAACAGTAGAGAAATGTAGCCCTGACCATGTATCATTCCAATCACTTATTTCCGCAATTAAAAATAAGCATGTTATGAAGAAGTCCTGGAATCCTGTAATTCTAAGAAAAAAGGCATAACTGGAATATTCTGAGAATATGGTGGCAGTGACACTGTTGTTTTTGCACCTGTATAATAACATGTAGCATAACCCAAACCCCCCTAACAACAGCCAGCCAGAGAGAGACGACAGCATCCAGAAAACAGAAATGACAGTAAAAAAATAAATCTCAGAAATGAAACTAGACTAAAATATAAGAATGAATAAATAGGATGGAGAATAGGAGAAGATAATGAAAAATAGGATGCAAAGTATAAAAACATTAAAAATAAGAGAGAAAAAGGATCCGGTAAGTGACAGCTATAAAAGATAGGTAAAAAAGATCCAGTATATGTGTAAGAGAAACTTCTGAAGCAAAACCAAAGCGATGAAACGATATAAATATGAAAAGCTATAATTTGAGGAAATCTTAAAATTTATTTCAAGAATAATAACAACTACCTTCGGAAAGAGCATACTTCATCCTTGGGAAAAAACACCTAGAATGACCATACCAGAATACAGTCTATTCAAACTCTTGGGCTTTAAAGAAAAGGAAAATATCACTGAGCATCCAGGCAAAACCAAGTCACTGAAACATGAAAGAAAACCAGACTCTAGCAGACATTGAAAACAATGTTTTATATAGACAATGCAGGAACCTATTTATTAAGGAAAGAAGATAGGAACTATGGATTGTAAATCTGGCCAAAGTGACCTTCACAGGTACAGGTCACAGAAAAACCCTTAATAACATGCAGGAACTCAAGGAACACTGTCCCCATGAGCCCTTCCAGAGGAAAACAAAAAGAATAGAGAAGCACTGACTTCAGATCCGATGGGGATCGTTAACATTATATTTGCTGAATTTATACCAAATGAACTGAACTAGAACTAAAACTGAATCCAAAAAGACAGCACAGGATGGAATGGTTCTATGCTTCAGGCAATGTACACATAGTACACCTATCGAAAAGGGGAGAGAAATGAAAAGTATATAGGAAAATAGGATGAGTTTGCTGACTGGTCTATAGGTATTAGCAGAGTATCATTTACTTCAAATCCCGTCCTTGGGAGAGGAATGAGAAGGGCAAAAGAGGTTACTAGCGGACTTCAGTATAGGTCATAGTAGGGAACCAACAGCCTCCCCTGCCCAAAGTATTAACGTAAAGGTAATTATAGAAAAAAAAAAAAAGTCTTCTGAAATGTCAAATATTATTCTAGGGGGCAAGTAAGAGCAAGGAAAAGGAAAAGAAGAGAGGGAGGAAGATCTGCTTATCCTCTAATATAGAAAGAAGAAAAAAAAGAGCCAATGGAAGGATAAACCACAAATAGAACAAAAGAGAACAAGAGCTACCTGCCCCCTGGTTAGGGGACAGGGTAGAGGCTAGAATTCTTTGAAAATGATTTTTTTTGGTGGAGATTTGATTATGGAACCTGTAATGATTTTTATGTCATTATATAACAAAATTAAATAATTTTTTTTTTAAGATTTTATTTATTTATTTGACAGAGAGAGACACAGCGAGAGAGGGAACACAAGCAGGGGGAGTGGGAGAGAGAGAAGCAGGCTCCCCGCAGAGCAGGGAGCCCGATGCGGGACTCGATCCCAGGACCCTGGGATCATGACCTGAGCCGAAGGCAGTCGCTTAACCAACTGAGCCACCCAGGCGCCCCTAAAATTAAATAAATTTTTAAAGAGAAGTCTCTGAATATTAAAATGAAACTAAAGAACCTAATGACACATTGGTATATCTATACTTAGAAACTATTTCAAGTGACTTTATTTATTTTTAAAAAGATTTTATTTATTTACTTGAGAGAGAGAGAAAGAAGCAGACTCCCTGCTGAGCAGGCTCCATCACAGGACCCGGAGATCATGACCTGAGCCAAAGGCAGATGCTTAACTGACTGAGCCACCCAGGTGCCCCTCAAGGGACTTTAAAACACAGGAATTGACTACATATTCCTTGTGAAATATAAAAGAATTATCAAACAAGGGGCGCTTGGGTGGCTTAGTTGGTTAAGTGACTGCCTTCGGCTCAGGTCATGATCTCAGGGTCCTGGGATAGAGCCCTGCATCGGGCTCCCTGCTCAGCAGGAAGCCTGCTTCTCCCTTTCCCACTCCCCCTGCTTGTGTTCCCTCTCTCGCTGTCTCTCTCTCTGTCAAATAAATAAAAAAACCTTAAAAAAAAAAAGAATTATCAAACAAATGGGAAAAGGAAAAATTTTAAACTGTTCTTACAAATTATTTTATTTGATGGTCATGATGATATGGTGATTCTGAGACTGCTGTGTGTATGACTGGTTAGATAAAAGGAATACAGCTGACCCTTGAACATGGATTTGAACTGCACGGGTCTACTTATACAAGGAATTTTTCCAATAAATACAGTAAGTACTCTCAATGTATTTTCTCATCCTTATGATTTTTTAAAAGGATTTTATTTATTTATTTTAGTGAGAGAGAGAGAGCGTGAGCAGGCAGATGTGCAGAAGGGGAGGGAGATGGAGGGGTAAAGGAAGGGGAAAGAATCTCAAGTAGACTCTGCACTGAGCACGGAGCCCCACCCGGGGCTCGATCTCACAACCCCTGAGATCATGACCCTGAGATGATGACCTGAGCCGAAACCAAGAGTCGGACACTCAACCAAATGAGTCACCCAGGTGCCTCTCCCTTATGATTTTCTTAATAACATTTTTTTCCTTTAGCTTACATTATTGTAAGAATACAGTACATAATACAGACAGCACACAAAGTATGTGTTAATCGACTGTTTATGTTATCAGTAAGGGTTCTGGTCAACAGTAGGCTATTTGTAGGTTTTTGGGGAGTGAAAAGTTATCAAAGAAATTTTGACTGCACAGGGTGCGGGTGCCCCTAACCTTCTCACACTGTTCAAAGGTCAACTGTAATTGTTATGGTGTGATTGAGAGGTAGTATTTTCAATGTTGAAAAAAAGATTATAATCAATGATGGAGAGTACAAAAATACTCAAGTCTTGAATTTGAGTCAGGACTATTAGTATGAGCCCATATGTTTAAAAAAAAAAAAAATCCTAACTCATTTCATTAAAAAGGGCTAGAAATAATGTTATCTCTAACATCCAGATTGTAGTTTCTAAAACTATTTCCATTCTTAAAGAAATGGCTGATTCTTGGCCCAGGCCAGAAAAGGTCCAAGGTAGCTTTGAAAATGTAAACATACCAGATGGCAAGGAAGAAAGGAAAGACCAGTAGAAAGGAAACAGACTCAGGAACCAATATAAATAATCCTCCATTGCCCGAACGAAGATGGTCCAATTTTAACATCAATTAGGATAATAACTAATGAACTGAAACACAGCAAATATGTTTAAAATAAATGAGTTAAAAACAAAATAGAATCACGTTTCACTGGTCACCTTTGGAAAATGTAAGGAACCAACAATTAATTCTGAAAACTGATAACCAAGGGAAGAGATCAAGTATTTATCTTGCGTTTCCTACTTGTGCCTCGAAGTAATCAAGTAGTTGAAGCGGGGGAAATTTTTAACAGAAGTAATCCAACCAATAGGCAAAAGTGAAATGACAGAATTAACATATCACCATTCTGTAACCCTTAACGAATGAATTTGGGATCATTATGGCTAATCAATCACAGAAAGAGACATGGAAATGAGAAATAGAAGATACCATCTCTGAAACAGTCTTGGCCCAAACAGCGAAACAAAACAAACAAAACAACCTGAATCTAATCAATTCTCTAGATTTAAATACCAATGACAGGAAACACGAGGGACAAAAGGTAGATGTCCAATAACACAATGTGGATAAAATCAGCGACACTCCTTAGAGGTGACAAACTTCATAGAACAACCAACCTGATTTCTGTAATCAAAAACTTTAAAGGAAAAACAAAGGCTGGGGGAGGGCATATTTATAAATTAAAGGGAACTTTTTAAAAGAGATGTGTATCAACCAATTATAAGAGACGGACGTCATTTGGATCCAAATCCAAACAATGTATAAAATAAAACATTACAAAATAACTGGAGAAATGTGAATATCAACTGTATATATTATTATATATTAAGAAATTATTGCTCTTTTAATAAATGTGGTAATGGTACTGTGGCTTTCTTTTTTAAGATTTTATTTATTTATTTGAGAGAAAGAGAGAGAGAGAGACAGAGAAACAGCATGAGAGGGGAGAGGGTCAGAGGGAGAAGCAGGCTCCCCGCTGAGCCAGGAGCCCGATGTGGGACTCGATCCCAGTACTCCGGGATCATGACCTGAGCCGAAGGCAGTCGCTTAACCATCTGAGCCACCCAGGCGCCCTGTGGCTTCTTTTTCTTTAGAAGAGGCTATTATTTTTTAGAACATACTGATAACATTTCAGTTGAAGTAGTATGATAGATGGGCTTTGGGGTTGGAGGAAAGGGTGGGTAGGGATACAGATGAAACCCGGTTGGCCATACACTGATAATTATCTAGGCCAGTTGAGAGACACATTGAGTTTATATTTTTCTCCGTATTTCTGCTTTTGATAGATTTTCCATAATAAAATATTGTTAAAAACTGCTTTTACCATCCTGACATTGTAAGAGAAAAGCATCCTTTCAACTCTTAAAACTGCCAGTATGAAGTCATTCTAGGTTTTCAAATCTTAGTGACACTCTCCGTAATTTTTAAGTGATCAAACTTGAAATTAAATTAAGTTATTCATGACGTCTGATGTCTTTCAGTTTGAGTACACCTCTGGACTGTAACTTGATGTAAAAAGATTACAGAAATCTCTATCTGAAGTTTATTGTCCTTAGAAAGGATAATGCATAGTTTTTATTCCATCTTTCTAATTAGTAATTTAAGCATATGTTCAGCATTTAACTCTAAATGTTTGCCTTTTCCCCAAGCTCAAAGACAGCTGTCCAAGATTTGAATGCCAGAAAACATTTAAATATCAACATCTGTTGAATTATGTTAATTTAGTGTAATATAATTGGGCATGAGTTGGAATTGATCAGAAGTATATGAAATAAACAAAGTAAATTCCCAACAATATCTTGGTATACAAACAAATCACTACAGAGCGATGAAAAATATTTCTGAAGAGAAAGGGCAAAGAAAAAGACTAATTATAAAGAAGTAGATGCTTTTAAAAATATAGTTCTAACTCTATGAGACACTATTTTGTGATTTTTAGATTTATTTTTAAATTGCCTCCTAATTGAAAGGTAATTAAAATCAAATACAACAAGTGATAGTTAAGTGTTTAATATTTGAATATTTTTATAAATTATTAAATAATTTATACTTAAATAACAACTACTTATATATGCAGTAGCTGTTTTAGACTGCAGGATGATCCCTGTTATATTATGAGCAGTTAAATATGTCAAATTGCAAGAGTTGGTATAATTTCTTTTCTACAGACACAAAATAGTATTTTTAAATTCAAAGTGTTGTCAATGCGGCAGATGAATTTATGAGGTTTATTCTCCAGGCTGTAAGGTACAAATTATCAAGTAGGAGCTGTTGTTTATTGTATTGCTAGTTTAAAATCTTAACTTTTACAGCAATTCTTTTACTAATAAATTAGGAATGCTTGATGTTTTGGGGAGTGTTCTGGCACATATACGCATTGGATGATCAGATCCTCAGACGTACCCCTAATGAAGTTATAACCTGGGCAGCATGGGGATACACCTGTTGTTAATATACGGTCCTGTGGGTGGACCTCCCCTTGGATGCTCCAAGGGGAAGCATCTCTGGGAGTTAAAGGTTAGTTTTGTGTCCATGGCCATTTAATCACAGGACCAATTTGGAGAGTGCCAACTGTGAAACAGACACCTGTCTGAAGGAAATGGACTCCACAAGACAAATTTACTGGAAAGCTTTCACGTGCTATTTTCCATTATTAGTGACCATGGCCAAATTCCACTGCTGTTCTAGAGGTGAGAGGCTGTGCATACTTTTAGTTATGTGAAAACATCTAATTATCTACCAGATTTCAAGAAAGCATTGTCATGAATGTTTTACCAGGAAGTATTTGATTGCTTTTTTAATTTACCACGCACTGGATACATTACATAGCTCCAAACGGCAAATCCCTTTTTTTTGTCTGTGTGGGTTACTCTTATTACCCTGAAAAGCAATCTCTCAAAATTCTAATTGGCTGATAAGTAATTTTATTTAGTATAGTCACAATTTAAAATAACTCCCTATAATCATTAGTTTAAAATTTTGGCAAGGAAAGTCAGAATTTCTAGATGCCAAAGGGACAGAAGGCACGAGAACTGGCAATTTGAGACTAGTGCCTTTTTTTTAACATACTAATTTGGTCATATAGTATAAAATAGATTAAATTCCTTAAAAATCATTTTATGTTGTATATGTGGCTTATTTCCAATTATGCTACTATAAATATCCATACCTAGAAGCTATTAAAAATTTTTTTAAATTAGAACACATATGCAATTAAATGTGTTCCAATTAAACAAATATAGAATGTATACATTCTTATTAAAGGGAGTATGTAAATATATTCTATGTGTTCATTCATGCATTTGTATGCATTAATTAAAAAATCTAAGACACTTTTCTATCTGGAGGATTGGGTGAGCTTTTTTAAGACAATGAAATTTAATGCTAACTTTAGGTTTAGAAAGTAAAAACAGTAACACACTAGACATTTTACTTTTAAAATTAATGTTTAAAAGCATTTTCAAGCCATTATGTTGGGCATATAAAGTACATAAAACATGAAATGTTAAGTGGTGTAAGTTGCTTTCAAGTATGGTCTTGAATCACTATTTTAATATGACAAAGGAGGATTTGTTTTAAAATCCTAAATCTGTTAACATAGGATAGGTAACTTCTCATCTTAAAAATTAACATAAAGCATCACTTACTTTTGTCAATACGTTTAATCTTGTTGATACATTTCTGCAAAAAGCAACACTGAACAAATACAGTCCATGTCATTAACCAGTACTCTAATGAACAGTTATCCTGTCCCAATTTATTAACAGCTGCTCAAAAATGTAGTAATTAATAGTTTCATTTATTTTTGGCAAACCTACAAAATGACAAATAGTTTTGTATCTGTTGCAAATGAGATCTCCTTCTCCAATAACAGATGACACTATGGGGAAGACTAAGCAAACTCCATCCTTGAACATCTTTTGATCTTTAGAAGATCAAATAAAGAACAGCTATAATTCTATTTGTTACAGCTACAACACAACACAGTGATTTGTATCATCATATGAAAATGAATATGCTCTGTATTAAAGTAAATAGAAATGTTCTTCTAGCCTGATGGAAGAAGGCTGACATGAATGTGTTTTTGTGTGAATGTGATGGGATTTGTTTTGATTCTCTGATGAAATCTATTGTCATTTTTTTCATTTTAGGAGACTCTTTACTACTAATCAGGTAAGATGACAGAAAAAAAAAAAAGGTTGATTTCTTCCTCCTCACTATTAATTGCTAACATAAGAAACAGAACACACAGTATCCAGGGATTATCAAATTATTTGACATTAAGTAAATGAAAAATGTAATGCTACTAAAAACTAAGTAAAAGTGAATTAACACATGTTTTTAAAAGACATTTTATTCATTATTATTATTATCCTTTAAAATTTGTATTCCCTCATTTTTTAAAAAATTGTTTTTATTTATTTATTTGAGAGAGAGACAGAGAGAGACAGAGATAGCAAGAGAGAGCATGAGCGGGGAGGAGAGGGAGAAGCAGACTCCCCGCTGAGCAAGGAGCCTGATGCGGGGTTCGATCCCAGGGCCCTGAGGTCATGACCTGAGCTAAAGGCAGACGCTTAACCAACTGAGCCACTCAGGTGCCCATAAAAGACATTATAAAATATTAAACAGAATTGAATAATATCAACAATAAAAGTGCTTTTACTTAATTTCAAATTATATATCAGACAGTTGGATGATTTAGCGTTTGTGCCTCCCCAGAGTAAATGACAGGACTCATGTAAGTAAAGAAGTACAGCAGATTAAAAACAACAACAACAACAAAGTCAGATCTAAAAGGAAAGGTATGACATGATCTAAATAGCTCAATAAAATTGCTGTCAATTTTTGTCAAACTATCAGTCTTTTTTTTTGGATTCTTAGAATAGTAAAGACTAATCATAAATATAAAGAGGTATTTAAAAAAGCAAGACTTTTTCGAGAATGGCACGTCACTCAGAATCAGGCATCACTTAACGCATGTTTTACTGACTTTCAGTTTGGGAAGCTATATTGAACTTTCTGGTACCAACCAAAGGTTATGACACGAGAAACAATATGAACAATAATAATAATAATTTAATTGGAGTTTTAAATGAGGTGAAGGCAGAGGAAAAGAACTTCCTAACTTTGAGAAATATAAAATTATATTTGACTACTGAAATAAAAAAATGGAAGGTTTGGGTATCAAGTCTGGAATTTAAGAGAAAGATATGGGTTGAAGAAATAAATCTAGATGTCACTGCTCTTTCTAGAAAACACTTAGATGCACTGCCCCAAGGTTTAGCTGAGTGAGTGTGAATGTGTGTATGTGTGTTTCACTTTGGCTAATAACCTAGTGCATGCAATGACCACTCAAAAACTATGCCTGTTCATTAGTAAATATTGACAGTGATAGGGAGTGAGTACTGGTTTTCAAAAATTACAGTTGTGTATGCTTTCATGCATTTATTTCTTGAAAGAATTTTGTGTTTCCCTAAGTTTTTATTAATGTTTTCAAAGGTTTCAAGGTATATACGGAGATGCTCATTCAATATTAGATGAGAAATAATATACAATAAACCTAAGACAGAATGCCATAGTAGGAAAATGGATAGAGAATTCTGAAGAAATGAAAGGATGCCAGAAAACAGAACCTCACAGACTAATCAAACGGAAGCATCAGATGGGAATAATCAGTAAGATATAAGCAACACGGATGAATGTGAGATAGGAAACACACAACTTCAAGGACTGCAATGCAAAATCTTGGGCAAACACATCAAATAAATATAAGAGGATAACGTTATGATGAAAGTTTTTCACACCATTCAATATCTGACACACCTGCTATATGAAAAGGCTCCCCCCAGGGAATAAAAATGGAGCAACAAACTAAAAGGAAGATGTGTAAGACTAATGTCGTTTGAATCAATGAGATGACATTATAGCTCTGTTTATAATTAGAGTTTGTTTATATTAGTTTACATTATATCTGTGTTAAGAATCAGTCAAAAGTTTGATTACAGGACCTGTTGAGTATCACGTCTGAGAAGGAGAATGCTAATTATGTTTACAATAAACATATGAACAAATAAAACACTTTCATATTTCCTTAATAACTCTCTGGATATGATGGAATGATGTGTTACGCTGAGCACTGCTGATGGCAGCTCAAGTGCGGAAGGATGTGTGGGGGGTGAGAAGCCAGTTACGAAATCCAAAGGAACAGGGACGCCTGGGTGGCTCAGTCGGTTAGGTGTCTGCCTTCGGCTCAGGTCATGATCCCAGAGTCCTGGGATAGAGTCCCGAGTCAGGCTCCTTGCTCAGTGGGGAGCCTGCTTCTCCCTCTCCTTCTGCCTCTGCCTCTCCCCCTGCTTGAGCTCTCTCTCTGACAAATAAATAAAATTAAAAAAAAGAAAGAAAGAAAGAAAGAAATCCAAAGGCACACCTGCCCTTTTCAGAGGAAGAAGCACAGGCCCCCTTGAAAAAGAGTCCGTTGTTGATGAGGTAGAGCTTCCCTGGAGAATGGATTGAAATTATCCAAGTAGGTTGTTTGTTTAAAGGAGCCTTTCATAGGTTGTCACCTCTTTGGCACTGTTAGATGTAAGACAGCCTCAGAGTTGGAAAAGACACAATTCCCCTGCCCCCGTCACCGATTTAAAGAGCCTACATGAACACGAAAGTGGGTGTGGCAAAAAAGGAAAAAACGCCATAAACTGGGTATATAGAAAACCACCCAACTGCATTACAGTTAGTGGCCTCGGTAAGTAAGACCCTGAAACCCGGCTACGGAGGTCTTGAAAACTGCCCTGCGGAGCTGAGGGTGAGATGTACCACCCTCCACAGGCGGAAGCCATACTGTGCCGAGCTCCAGTGACTGGAAGGCCTACCTGAAGAGCACGCTGTTGGCACACGCTTCAGAGTCTCAGCTTTGAGTCATTAACAGCAGACCCCTGGTGCATTTATCTTTTCTTACCTGCCTGCTATGTTTTGGGAGTAAATGATCCCAAGATTTACTGGTTTAATGCATTACAGTTCTCTTCTCTAACCTTTATATTTCCCACAAGTTGAGAAAGGGAAGTGAAGTCACTCATCTAAAAGGGGTAAGAAAAGTCAAGACGATATTGAAAATACTAGAAAGAAAACGGCTTTCAAGACAGCAACACAGAAAAATACATATAAATAAGGAAGGTGAAGAATTTTTTAGTCTTGCAATTAATAAAACTTGTAACAAAAATTAAACTCGAGTAAATCTTTCTCTCCTTGTGCTTATTTCACCTTCACAATTTGCGCTATGCCTCACACAAATGTTACTCGTAAAGACACAAGAAAATAAACTGCATCCACGGAACAAGACACAGAGGATATCCGAAAGGAATGCTCAAAGAACAAGGTGAGCTCTTGGAAATGAAAATTGTAAGAGAATTCTTTTTAATTGATAAAAGGTTTGAGACATCACATTGATAAAACTGTCCAGGAATCTTTGAAGACAACAATATATAAAAGAGACGTTAAGAAAACCTGGAGGCTCACTTGAGGGCACTTCCAACATCCAAATCCTAAGAGAGGAGGGGAAATGGAAACCACAGATAGGAGCAATGCCTTCAAAATCCTGAGGCAAAATGTCTCCCAACAGAATTCCATTCCCAGCTGAATCAATCAATGTAAGACTAGAAAAAATAGATTTTCAGACATGCAAAGTGCCACAGATTTAACCACGACTCTTCTCTTTCTCAGAAAGCTCAGGAAAAATAATGGCGTGGGGTCCAGGGAACAGGAAATCCCCTGTAGGAGAGATGAAGGACATCCCGAGGATGATAATGAAGAGAGATCACGGGACATCCGCTGTGCAGCAGATGCAGACAGCAAACAGTTAAGAATGGATCTGAGAAAGCGATGGCTCAAAGAGGGAGGCCACCCAGAAAAAGAATTGAGAGGAACTACACTTCTGTGTAGAGGTGGTTGATGAACAGGGGTGAGGCACACAGAAAACAAAGCGAATGAAAAACAAGACAGTTATCTCCATGACAACAGGAAAGTGATACATCTATGAATAATATTTACATACATAATCACATTAATGCAAACAATGAATATTGATTTGGTCTAACGATTATGATATACCTACTAGAAAGAGAGAAATGCAGATATGGGGTGCATGCATGCATGCGCGCGCGCGTGTGTGTGTGTGTGTGTGTGTGTGTGTATAGGACGTACAGCCGGAAGTCAGTAGGTTATACCAAAGTAAGAACTTCAAGAAATAGTAATATAAACATGTAATTTGGGTTGATACTAGAAGAAATGGCTGAAAGGGTTGAAAGTGATTTCCTCTGGAGGGTGAAATTGGAGAACGGGGAAGGACAGGGCTGGGGCCTGCTGTACTTTGTCATAAGTCTTATAGAATGATTTCGGGGCGCCTGGGTGGCTCAGTCGTCAAGCGTCTGCCTTCGGCTCAGGTCATGATCCCAGGGTCCTGGGATCGAGCCCTGCATCGGGCTCCCTGCTCGGCCGGGAGCCTGCTTCTCCCTCTCCCACTCCCCCTGCTTGTGTTCCCCTCTCTCCCTGTGTCTCTCTCTGTCAAATAAATAAAATCTTAAAAAAAAAAAAAAAGATTAAAAAAAAAAAGTCTTATAGAATGATTTGACTTTCTAAACTAGGTACAAGAAAAATAGGATAAAAAAATAGTTGAACAAGTGCTTAGAAAACACACAGGTGGAAATAACAATACCATACTTGAAATAAGAGCTAATATTTGAGCTCTTCCATTTTAAATGCTTTATAGGCACTAACTCATCAATTCCTTACAACAGTGTTTATGAAGTGGATACGACTATTTTCCCTATTTCACAGATACGTAAACTGAGGGACAGAGAAGTTAAGTATTTTGCTCAGGATCACCCAGTTTATAAGTGGTGAAATGGGGACTAGAGTCAGATACTCTAACTGTAGAGGTCCCCACAAGGACTCAATCAGAGCACTTTACTGCCATATAATCAATTTTAAGTGCATTCTACAAATATCTTATGTAATGAATATTTATTGCCCATGTATCAGGCATTGTTTTTGGTACTGGTGATACACCAGTGAGTAAAGCAAAGACCCTGCTCTCATGGAGCTTAAAGAGATTGTCCCTGTAACAGGGACAATCAGGAAGACAGATCAATCAGAGTCTGATGGGTTTGGTGGAGAATGAGCCTCTTTTACATTGAGCAGAGACTTGAAGGAAATGGGGAGCAAGCCATAAAGATAGCTGAAGGGAGAGGGGACAGCATGTGCAAGGGCCCTGAGACATGAGTGGGGTTGGTGTGCTGGGGGACTAGGACAGAGGCCCCTGTGCAGGAGGGGGTGAGTAAGAAGTAAAGTGGGAGATGATGTCAGGGAGGAAGCAAAAAGGTCTGGGCCAGGTCACAAACAGCCTGGAAGGCCAACATAGAGACCTTGGCTTTTACTTGAAGATTTTATTTATTTATTTGAGAGAGAGAGAGGGAATGAGCGGGGGGGGGGGGTAGAGGGGAGGCAGAGGGAGAGAGAGGGAGAGAAGCAGACTCCCTGCTGAGCAAGGAGCCCAACGCAGGGCTCGCTCCCAGGACCCCAGGATCATGACCTGAGCTGAAGGCAGACGCTTAACCAACTGAACAACCCAGGCGCCCCCCAAAATTTTTTAAAAGATCTTGACTGAGGTGTAGTTGACATAAGAAAAATGCACAGTTAAAGTGAACAACTGGATAAGTTCTGACATAGGTCTATACATGTGAAACGATCATCACACTCAAGATAATGAAGATATCCATCATCCCAAGAGCTTCTTTATGCCCCTTGGGAACCCCTCCTTTCAGTTCCTTCCTGGCCCTGTCCCATGCCCATGCTATACAACTCATCTGCTTCCTGCCAATTTAACATGCTATTGCTGTCCACTATTTTAGATTGTCTTTTTTTTTTTTTTAAGATTTTATTTATTTATTTGACAGAGAAAGACACAGCGAGAGAGGGAACACAAACGGGGAGTGGGAGAGGGAGAAGCAGACTCCCTGCTGAGCAGGGAGCCCCATGCGGGACTCGATCCCGGGACTCCAGGATCATGACCTGAGCCGAAGGCAGTCGCTTAACCAACTGAGCCACCCAGGCGCCCAGATTGTCTTTTGATAAGGCCTATGAATCACACGTCTATATAAACAATGGTTGTTTACATTTACCTACATCTTTATCAGTTTATTGGTTCTGCATTCATTCTTGGATCTCAGACTTTTCTTGCGAGATCATTCTTCGGAAACACATCCTTTATAAATTCTTCTAGCCGATGTCTGTTGGTAGTAAATGTTCTTAGTTTATGAAAATCTGAAAATGTGTCTACTTCACTTCTGTACAGAAAGACGTTTTTCTAGGTACACAGTTCTAGGTTGTCAATGTATGTTCACTTAGAACTCTGAAGATGAGTCCACTATGTTCTGGTTTCCTTGTTGCTACAGAGACATCTGATGTATAGCTACCAGTCCTTTGTAGACAATTTGTCCTTTCTTTCTGGATTCTTTTAAGATCTTCTCCTGTTTTTGGTGTACTACACTATACTACTAGGTGTGGATTTCTTTTTTCTTTTTTAAAGATTTTATTTAATTATTTGAGAGAGAGAGCAAGTGAGAGACAGCACGAGTGGTGGGGAGAGGCAGAGGAAAAGGGAGAAGCAGGTTCCCCGCTGAGCAGTGAGCCCAACGCAGGGGTTCGATCCCAGGACTCTGGGATCACGACCTGAGCGGAAGGCAGACGCCCAACCAACCGAGCCATGCAGGTGCCCCTGGATTTCTTTTTATTTATTCTACTTAGTATTCATTGTGTTTCTGTATGTGTATCTATGGATTTATAACTTTCACCAGCTTTGGGAATTCTTAGCCCATATCTCGTTAAATATCGTGTGTGTGTGTGCTAAGCCCTTCTATATTCTTTATCAAAGACTCTGATTAAATATATCTTAAGACTTTTTTCTGTGTCTCTTAACCATTCTCATTTTCCCATCTCCTTGCATTTCTATGCTATATTCCAGTCTATTTCTTTGGCCACATCTCCATTTCACTAATTATCTCTTTAACAACCATATGTCTCATTTCTAACAATTACATGGTTTTTTTTTTTTCCATTTTGCCTGATTAATTCCAATAGTGAGCTGTTGCCTGCTCTTTTTATTTCTATAAATATTTCACTTATAGTTATTTATAAACTATATACATTTTATACAGATTATTGTTCTAATTTTAGGAGCTGACCTTCTTAGGGGTAAATACATTGGTTTTTATGTTGACTATCACTGATGGTCAACTTATATGTTTGACAGTTTTTGATTGTCTAAATTAGGTAGGCATGCTTAGATACGATTTACATTCGCTTCTTCAGAGATCGAGCGGGTTCTCAGTTGAGGTTACTTTGTACAACATTATACCTTAAAGCTCTCTTGCTTGCTTGGGAAAGTTAAACACAGCAGCTAGCACCCTACCAATGGGAAACCATGGGATGCTGTTTATCTGAGGTCGGTTATCTTGTTAAAAATCCCAGGGCGGTAGTTCTGATCAATATTCTGATGGCCATTTTCATCTAAATAAAAATTAATTCTTCAGAAACACCACATGCAAAATTTGAAAATATACATCTAAAACAACCGACTGGGACAAATTCTTTCTGTTGAAGGAAAAAAAAATAACTGACTCAGCAATATAAAAACGATTAAGAACCCAGAAGCACTTCTTAAGAAGATTATATTTTCTATAGACTCATTTATACATTATTAGAATATACATGTTGCTCTCTCATAAGGTCTAAGTACCATGTAAGTTTAGGGGAAAAGATTAATTCTACTTTTTTAAATGAAAAAGTAAAATGATCATTCTAAATCTTGACCTACTATTCATTAGTTAAGAGAAACAAAAATTTTCTTTTCTTTCAAAAACTCACTCTTTATTTTTCACCCCCTTTTTAAAAACAGAAATAAAATGCCATCTCTCTATTCATTACTAGTAATCCTGAAATAGATTCTAATAAACAATGGGTGAAATATTTCACACTGGCTCTTTAGAAGGCAACTTCAAAGGCAGCTCAGCTGTAACTCATCCATTCATACTGGTAGGGGGAAAAAGAAGGCACATGACTTAATGAGCAGAATTAGAAGTGATTCTGAATGGCTTACCTGCTGCCTGTTTTCACAGAACAGTTTTTCTTGTGTCCTCTCTCAGCTCGGTTATCTCTCAGAAGCTGATGCTATACAAAGTGTTAAGACAAAGTTGTAGAAACAAAAATATTTTCATTATATTATTTTGTAAGTCGAAGGGTGTTCCTCCCACGCAAAGGGACACCATTTGCGCACTTGCGTTGACTTTTTTTTCCCCCTACTGGTTTCTCTCACAACAAAGACCACTACTCTTACTAGAGATGCCCCCGACACTCTTGTAACAAAAGTGTTAGCAAGGGCTGCCAATCCAACGGTTCCCTGACAGCGAAACCGCTCTGACAGTCAGTTAAAATACAGCCAGAGCTGGAGGTTCTAGAACTCAGTCTTTATCCTAGTTCTCTGGAGAAGTCCTGGTTAAAGTAACATAACCTCTTGCCAATGGCCTCTACCATTGCGTTCAGCTGTGAATTTTTTGAGACTGTCATTTATGCTGACATGAAAGATCTAATATTTTCTCTGTATCTACGGACCTAACATGGTAAAGAAACACACTTAAAACATTCGTTTTCAAAGAAATTATTGGCTTGGAAATATATGATTAGAAAGCATGTATATACATTTGATTGCCTCCTCAAAATGCCTCACCATCCACTTCCTTTCACACTTGCTTTATCCTAACTAATTGGAAAGAAAAAAACTCCGAGTAGTCAATACTCTTTACTGTGTGTTTGCTCAAACTGTAGCTTATCTTATTTATGCAGAAATATAATTATACACAAGACTGGGCCAAAAAGAAGTTGCATAGCATATTAGAAATTAACCCTAACAAAAACAGAAATCTTAAAAGTACTAATGCAGGATAGATCTAGGTTCTAATCCCAGCTGTGCCTGTAACTAACAAGTTACTAGGTTTTAATAACAGATTTGCCATTTACAAATTGGGTAGTCTTAGGCTAAGTACCTAACCCCCAGGCCTATCTGTAAAACGGAAATAGTATTATCTACTGATATGGTTGCCATGTTACACAAGATAAACCAGGTAAAATGCTTAGTGCTATGACCAAAACATAAGAAGTGCTGAGCAAAACGGATCAAATGCTACCATTATGATTATAATTAATGAGCCTGGTTGTCAGTGGGTATTGTCTGACAAGTATCAATACCTTTTTATAAAAAACTGCTTTAAACTATTTAATGACATTATTTGGAATCAATTATTAGTGATATCTGGCCATCTTTGAGAGGAAACAGAACTTAATCAGATCATCAAGAATGTAGTTAGATCATTTATTTATTCTTTTAGGACTGTCTTAACTAAGTATCTTAAATTTCTCTTAAATATCTCCTTCTTTCCTTCCCCACCACCACCATCCTAGTCCAGACCATCATTTTCTCTTACTTGCAATGGCCTCCCTCCAGACTCACTCCTATCCAATCTATTCTCCACACTGCAGCCAGTAATTCTAAGATTAGATCTGGTTACATTACTTTCTGCAGATAAACCCCAAATCTTGTACAAGGCTTTCATGGCCCTTCATAATTTGATTACATTTCTCAACTCCTAATTTATTATGCTTCCTCCTACCCCAACCTAACCTTCCTACTTTTTTTTCTTCTTCTTCTTCTTTTTAAAAATTTTAATTCCAGTATAGTTAACATACAGGTTCTATTAGTTTCAGGCGTACAATATAATGATTCGACAATTCTATACATTACTCAGTGCTCATTGCGATAAGTGCACTCTTCTTCCTCTGCACCTGTTTCACCCAACCTTCCACCCACCTCCCCTCTGGTAATGGTCTCTAACCCCCTTCTTCCTAAATTACATATCCCGCCATACTGAACTTTTTAGTTTGCGGTGTGTACCACATTCTCTCTCACCTTTGGCCCTTTGCTTCCAGTCATTCATTCTGCTTGCATCTTCACAGTCCAGCACAGTGTCTGGTAGAGTTTTAGTGCTCAATAACTATTTGTTGAATGAATGAATGAATGATTGAATAAGTGTAATAAAGAAATAGGGAGTGAGATCTAGTATCTGATCGGTAGCTGAAGCACTATCTCATTATTACCATGTATAGAAAATGGCAACCATTTATCTTAAGTCCATTAATCTGAAAGTGTTTCAATTTAGAAACACTTCGTACCATGAAAACGAAATTGTTTCTGAAAATAAAAATAATTAATTACTTTGGCATTTCTAAGTCTAGTGCCTTTTAAAAACATATACAAACCAACATTTGTGACACAGATAGCCAGAGGTGAGATGATAAAATCTCTACGTCCACCTGAAATTAATAGTAGCGGGTAACTAACTTTTCTAATTCTAAGATAAACGACAGATACGTGAACGCTGTTTCTGCAGTTTGTGTTAAAACAGTTACAGCAAAGAACTCAAAATTCCAAACACAACGTTCCGAAATAAGAAAAGAATTCTACAGTTTAATTTTGAAAATGCAACTATAATGACCAAAATAAATATTAGGCTGTACCTACTAGGTCTGGATAGTTCTCAGAGAGGCTACCACTTGCATCAACTTAAATGAGATAGCGCCTTCTCTGAACTCTGATGTAGAGCTCCTTCTATGAGATTCCTATAAGAATTTCTTCTCTTCCTCAAATTTATAGTTTTGATGGGCTTTGTATATAAAAGGAGACAAATATCAGAATTATTTAATACATATGCTTCTATATTAAAAAGCTGCATCACAAATTTCCTCACTTTATCAATAAAACTATAAATCTAGGTGCATCTTTGCAAATTTAAAATCAACCCAAGATAAAAAAATACAAACTCAGATTTATGGGTCATGAATCCAGTGACTTAACAGAGGAGGCTAGATCTTTTAAGGGGCAAAGGAGAAAAAATTAATCCAGAATGTTATTAGAATAGAAAACATGTATTTATATTTGAAATTCTCAACACATTTCTGCTATGCCCCAAAGAATAAGAAAAAGGATGGCAGGGTGGGTTGGGGTAGGGGGCCCAGTCAGGTCGTGAGTTCATGGTCAAAGACACAAGGATCCTTGAGCTCTGCTCTACTAAGCGAGAGTAGCTCATCAGGTTTTGAGAAATTACTCTTCTTACTGATAATTCTTCTGTTTCCTTGGACTACTATCAGTGTCACAAGTGAGGTCAATTTTCAAGATTCTGACTCAACCACGTCAACTCTGATTAATAACAGAACTTCTGAATATGGTGCGAAGTGCTTCTTACCTTCCAACTTTCAGATTGCTGGACTTAGGCCAGATGGAGACACAATTCCCTGATTAGTGACCTGCAGATGTATATTAAAAAATGACTCATATAAGAATTACATTAAAATTCATAAACACAAAACCTAGTACAGTGTGAGATTTACAAAAGGTTCACAATTTTTAAAACTACTGAATTAAACCAGGAGGAGAAGTATTCCTTGTGGATGATGGTCCCTCCTATCAGAAAGGGACCTGGGAATTTCTTTGGCTCTTCATAATATTTTTACAAGATTATTAAAAGTTTAAAATCCCTAACACAAGAGAAGAAGCCAAGAGCAGAATTCTTCCCCAGCAATCCTCTCTTTACCACCTGATATTCAGAAGCATTTGCTCAGGAGTATTTCTGTTAGCAGCCACTTCTCAGTAATTTCTCAAATGTCTACAGAAGAATTTTAAGTCTCCTCACACGTGGGTTCTCAGTGTCCTCACCCTAAAGGGACAACTAAGTAATATCTAAACTGTTGTCTATGACTCCTTAAGATACTTGTGAATTCAGTCAAAATGTCAAATCATTAGATTTTCAAAGAGGAAAAATGAGAATTAAGTAAGACCAAAAAAAAAAAAAAATGATGCTTCACATAACTGTCTTTCTCTCTTTCCTTCCATTTCTGAACTGACTTTATTTCTCTTCTGGGGCCTTTATAACTGCCCTCTCTGTGGTTTTCTCAACCATTTTCCAACATACTGTGTCATTATTGCTTTCCTGCCCCAGATTATAACTAACACAGGCGAAAAGCTACGTTGTTTTTCTAAATACCTTCTTTCGTAGAGAGTATCTGATAGAAAATGGCTGATGAATAATAGTTATTTACTGAATCTGTAATAAAAGAGTGAGAAGTAGGCATGGTGTCAATGGATATGGGATAGAGCACTAAAGAACAGAAAGAGGAACTGTAAGACAGGGGAAGTAGAAAGGGGTGGGATTTCAAAAAAAAGTGGCAGTAATGTTATCCTTTCCTTATGTTACTAAGTTGGTATGGGAAAAAGAAAAGGTGTGCATGCATGCTAATAGTCATTCATTCAACAACATAGTGGAGGATTTTACATTTCTTCACGGTTTTGCATTTTATCACTTGCATTGAGATTTATTTAGCAAAGTTTACTGCGTTAGAGTTAGATTTGCATGGAATTAAGAAATTTGTATCTCTCAAAATGTAAGTGGTCTCTGTGTGGTTTGTATACGTACACCCAGGTATGGTCATTCCTCAGTATTCATGGATTCCCTATTTACAAATTGCCTATTTGCTAAAATTTCTTGCTAATGCCAAGATCAATACTTCTGGCACTTTTGCAGTCCTTCACAGACATGCGGAGAGTGGTAAAAATTTGGGTCAGCGGTTCTGAACGCTCTCAGCTGAGGCCTGACAAGTCGATCCTTTGCTTCGTGTTTCAGCTCTCATAGTATAAACAAGTATCTTTTATTGTAGTCTGTTTAGTGCTATGTTTTTTTGTGTTTTTGTGTTCTTGTTTTTGATTTTATCATTTAAAATGGCCCCCAAGTATAGAGCTGAGGTGCTGAAGTGTTCCTAAGTGCAAGACTGTCAGGGACCTTACAGAGAAAATACGTGCATTAAACAAGCTTTCTTCAGGTATTCAGAATCAATGATATATATATATTAAATAAGGTATCATTAAACATAAACACACATCAAACAAGAATATGTATTGATCAGTAAATGAAAATGCTGTGACCTCTCAGGAACCTAACCTTGTAATTCCCTAGGAGCAGTGTTTTGGTATTTGCTACTTTAGTGTTCACATCGACTTTATAGAACATAGCTACGGTAGATAACAAGAATCAACTGTACTCATTAATTAATGACCTACATTAAAGACAGAAATCTGAAATCATGTATCAAAGTTTAAACAAAAGGCAGATTCAAAAATTGGTCAGAAAGATTTTGAAAATTAAAAACAATAAAGAACTGCTCAACTTTCTTCTCTTTTTGATATTAGCATTGGTTAATTGTTAACTTCAGGAAAAAAAAGCTTGGCCGGAAGCAACCAGTTATACTGTGATATGAAAGACAACCTTATAACATGACTTTAGTATTTCTAAAGGGTGAAAGGAGCTTTAAAAAATTGTATTTTGGGATAATCTATTCTTTAGAAATAGTGGTCCATATTATTTTTTTAATGTGAGAAGTATCTTTAAAGGGGAAAATCACTCTTATGGAAAAGGGCAAGTTTACAAAATACCATTAAAGCTGAATTTACATGACATTTTTCTTTAACTAGGCTCATGTGTATTAAGAAATTAGTATAATTTATAATGAAGTATTTAGCACCTTCCTTTTATAAGTAAAAGGAACTATGGTATACACAACCAACTGTGGCTCAGCTTAAGAAATAAAACATCACGAATATATTAATGTTACCAATTACCATTACAAAGTACAGTCCCCTCTTTCCCTACCTACTTACCTACCTACCCTTTGCAGAAAATGATCCCTGTTGATGTGAGGTTTTTCATTCTCATGTATGTAAAGCTATTTCTTACATTCCATATTTTTGGCCCACTTAATAACTTTTATAACTCATAATGAAAAAAAAACAACAAGGATGGCAAGTCTAAAATGCATATGCTTTAAAACTTATCAAAAACTTAAGATGAAATTACCATAGCCTGCTGCAGAGAGAAAACTAATACAGTCAAGGGAAAAAGAAAGAAAGGACTCATTTTATATATAAAGGTCACTAAAATGAATGTCAAGTTCTTGTTAAGGTGACTAGTCATTGTGCTGCCATGTATACTAGTAAAGCAATAAAAAAAAAATCATGGAAAAATAGAACATAAACTTGTAAGAAACTATTACCACCTTCTAAACTTCAAAAATAAAAATATTCTCTTGCTGGCTGACCTTATTTAATACAAATTAATTTCTTCAGCATATGTACTATCTTGCTACCTTAACTTTGTGAAAAACAAATATAAATTGGGAAGTCCTATAAACAAGTGAATCCCACAGCCTTCCTGTGGAGGTGACATTCATGACAGGGGAAGGTGGTGGTAAGGGAGCATTCTGGTGATTACTGAGGATGATTCATTTGGTTAGTATATTAAGCACTGGCACAATCAACTCCTTTTTAAATAAGCTGGGATTTGTATCTTTTCTCATAGAGCTGATCTACTACCTTGAAGGGAGATAGTTAAATATTTGAAAGAGACTAAGAAACTTCCTTTTGGATTAGAATGTTCCTTACCTGGCCATGCTCTGTCCTAGCGCCAGGGCTAAACCAATGGCTGCAGAGGAAAGAGAAAAGGAGTTAGCATGAACCTAACTAAAAGCACATGCTCTCACGTGATCAGTCTGCATGTGCTTTAAGAAATGTATTCGCCACCAGCAACGGAGCCTTAAATATGCTTTATTTTAATGGATGTTTCATGTAATTCTAGACTTACACCAATTTTGACAGAATTGTAAGAGTGCTCATAACCAGTAATTTTCAATTTAATAAGCAAACTCAGAATTACATTTCCATTTAATGATGCTAACATAAACTGCTGGGACTGTATTCATTTTATGAATCAATTCTGGTTATAAAATCTTCAAATGCTATCATTTACCACAACTTAATTATAGCATCGTTACAACAAATTATGACCTTTGGATTGCTGGAGTTTTAAAAAACATTAAAAATACCAGAATATTATATCCTCTGGCTATGCCCCCAGGAACAATCACACAAAGCATCAGCTGGAGGTAGGTACCTTGAACCTGTTCCTTCCATTGTGATAACAACATGGGTTGGCTGAGAACAAGTTCAACAACAACATTCAAAATACAGAAGTCGCTGCACAGTTGACACCTTCCCTTGTCGTGTTGTCCTTGCCCTGGATGACCCACCCACATTGCTTCAGCTGCTCCTTGGATCCTCAGTAGTGACCCATCTGGGGATACCTTTCCAACTTCACAACTGGGGAGTTGTGATTAGCTGTGTGCCTAGTCCTTTGGCAGTATTCTGCATCAAAATGACCCGTAAACATCAAGGAATAGGAAATAGGAACACTGTGGCAAATAAATCACTAAAAGCCCACAGAGAATGATACCAATGTTATTATTAATGCTATTTGTTTTTTCAAGAACAATAATATTGAGTACTTCTATTTACCAAGCACTCTTCTGACACATGACAGTGTATTATTTCCTATCCTCATTAAAATCTTACAAGGTTATTCTCATATTCCAGGTGCAGAAATGAGGCACAGACATTAGGCTATTTGCCAACAGTGTGCATCCATCATACCATACTGCAGAGGGACAAGACACATTAAAAGGGCAGATTTCCCAAGACTTCTATGTAATCTCTAGCCTCTGTGGTACTAACACCTGGGAATAAACAGCCTCTACATTAATAGGATTTGTCTCTGCTCCTACTGGAACACTTCTCAAGCTCACAGAAACGGTGATGCTCTTTGGCAAGTCACATTCTACCTTGATGTGGAATGGACACTTTTGGTATCTGTAAATGACATCTCGATTAATTACCAACTAGAAACAAACTGTTTACTGCAGTTACCCAGACAACTTGACTAATATATTTCCCCCCTGCTATGACCAATGTATGATTTACTAAATCATGATGTGTAAGTGATCCATTCAGAGTTCAAGACAGAAGAGCAGATTTAATAGAACAGAAAAAAAAATCATTGATATGTTTTCAGATTACACATTATAATTAACTTTTGAGAAACAACCACTCTTTGTGTTTTAGTATCGTATCAAAGAATATCCACAATGATCTGAAATGAAAAGGCTATTAAAATACTCCTTCCTTTTCTTATCTACTACGTATCTGTGTGAGGCTGGATTTTCTTCATATGCTTCAACCAAAACATCTCACTACAGGTTAAAAGGGGAAGCAGCAATGAATCCAAGCTGTCATCTATTAAGCCAGACATTGAAGTGATTGGTGCAAACAGTGGCACGTTCTAATTTTTGGGGCAAAAAATGTCATTAGTTTTCATAAAAATATGCTATTTATGTTAACATGTAATGGGCTTACTATATATTTATATAGACATATTTTTTAGAGAGAGTGTGCATGTGCATGCACACGTGCATATGTGCACAAGAGTGGGGGTGGGGAGGGACAGAGGGAGAGGGGGAGGGAGAGGGAGGGAGAGAATCTTAACCAGCCCAACACAGGGCTCAATCTCACGATCCTGAAATCTTGACCTGAGCCGAAATCAAGAGTTGGACGCTTAACCGACTGAGCCACCCAGGCACCCCTGGGCTTACTATGTTTTTTAACAAATACATAAATACCACTAATACTCTTTTTGTTACAAAACGAGTCTTCATCTAGCTAGTTCACTAGCCCAGTGAATGGCAGCACCAACCTTCCAATGGACAACTAAACTCAGCTTGGACACCTTTCTTTTTCATACTCAAACCATCAGCAAGTTACAACTTTTCTTGTACCTACTAACTTGAATCCATTTATCATACTGCAGAGCTAGAGTGATGTTTTGAAGTTCAAATTCTGAATATTTAGTTATCCACACCCTTACCTCAAGCAAACAAATAAACAAACGGAAACTGAAGTCTGACGGGGCTTTCCACTGCTTTTCACTGCTCTTAGGAGAAAGAATCCCTAAATAGCCCACCAGGCTTAGCATCATCAGTCCTTGCTTACTTTCCTCCTGTCTCACCGAATACTCCCTCTTTCACATTCTGTGCTTACTCACTAGCATTCCTTTCATTGTCTGAACACAGTTATTCTCTCTGCTTGAAATGCTCTTCTCGTCACTATTCCCTTAATTCTTGGGGGTTTCATCTCAGGCTGTGGTCCTCAAGGAAGCCTTCCTTATCTCCATGTCTAGTTCAAATTCTTTTTTTAAAAGTTCTCTGAGAGTTTCCACTTGGGTGGCGCAGTCAGGTAAGCCTCCGACTCTTGGTTTTGGCTCAGGTCACGATCTCATGGTTGTGAGATCAACCCCCACGGTGGGCTCTGTGCTCAACACTGAGTCTGCTTGAGAGTCTCTCCCTCTCCCCCTGCCTCTCCCACTCGCACTCTCTGTCTCTCTCTCTACAATAAATAATAAATCTTTATTTAAAAAAGTTCTCTTTTAGAGTACTTAGCTCACTATATAATAATGCATTTGTGTGTCAGTATATAAACACACACTTATGTGTGTGTCTATTTTCTCTATTAGGGTGCACCGTGAGAACAGCGATGCTGTCTTGTTCATTACTAGAGACCGAGCACTCAGCACATAGTAGGCCCTCACAGATATTTTCTGAATGGATGGATAAATGAATGACTTGAGATATAGGGCAGAGTTTTAACAACTAGAGGCACCAAGTGATTCTACGAAATGAGAAGAATAACAGCACTGGCTTAGGTGGTCTTCCAGATTCTCTTGGGGTCTCATGTTCTGTGGACCAGATGACCAGGATGTAAAGACACTCCTCATTCATTCATTTTTTTCCTATGAAACAAAAAGTCAATTCTAAAACTATGCTTCAACTATGCTCAAGGGAGCCTTCATTTCTTTCATTAACCTGCAAAAGTAAATCCAGGAGGTTCAGACTGGTGTGCTTGCTAAATCATGGGTTTTAGAATCTGAAAGATCTAAGTTTGAACACAGGCATTGGCACTTACTAGCTAGGTGAACTGTGACAAATTACTTTCATTTTCTGAGTGTGGGTGCAACACTGGGATTTAGAGGAAAAATATTTATTTCGTTATTCAGATGATCAAAATGTATTTCTCAGATATATTTGGTCTTATTCCATGGTTCCTGGCTCACAGCTCCCAAAACCCTTGGCATTTCCCAAGGGTTGAGAGTGACACATTGTTATGTTAATGAGTGGCTTCTGGACTTTACCTGAGGCTGGCTGGGAGCTAGTTGCCAGGGGAGCCAACTAGGTGATTAGGGGGTTGGATTTTTCAGTCCCAATTCCTGACCTCTGGGGAGGGGAGAGGGCTGGAGGTTGAATCAATCCCCAAGGCCAGTGATTTAATCAATCATGCCTATGTAATAAAGCCTCCATAACAATCCAAAAAGGCAAGGTTCGAAAAGTTTCCAGATAGGAGAAGAGGTGAAGATGCAGGGACAGTGGCATTTATCTGGATAGGACGTGAAAGCTCCACACCCCCTCTCCCATACCTGGCTGTGTGTATCTCTTCCATCTGGCTGTTGCTGAGTTATATTCTTTTATAATAAACTGGTAATCTAGTAAATAAAACATTTCTCTGAATTCTGTGAGCAAATTAAATAAACTCAAGGAGGGTGATAGGATGTGGGGACCTCTGATTTATAGCCGAAGTCCAACTGGTGTCCTAAGTTGGAGGCAGTTGATGGAACCTCCAGTTTGTATCTGGTGGGTCAGAAGCACAGGTAACAGCCTGGGCTTGGCAGGGGCATCCGGAGATGTGGGGCGTTAGGGGGCAGGGCAGTCTCGCAGGACTCAACCCACAACCCACGACTTGTGCCATCTGATGCTAGCTCTGGGTACCGAGTGGCAAAACTGAGTTGAAGCAGGACAGCCAGCTGGTGTCCTGGACACTCGCTTGTTGTCATGAGGAAAAGCCAGTGTCAGAAATGAAGCGTTCTGTGTGAATGTTAAAGAAGACACATAGGAGGGGCATGTAGGTGCTTCAGTAGGTTAAATGTCTGCCCTCGGCTCAGGTCATGATCCCAGGGTTCTGGGACTGGGCCCCACATCGGGCTCTCTGCTTGGGGGGAAGCCTGCTTCTACCCCTCCTTCCTGCTCGTGCTCTCTCTTGCTATCTCTGTCTCTCTCTCTAATAAATAAAATCTTAAAAAAAAAAAGACATATAGGAGAGGAAAAAGTAGGAGGGAAAAATCTGAGTGTTTCCATTATATTTGGCTTCTTCCTCATCTATACAATAAAATTAATCCCACTTCTCTTATAGCCTTGGGAAGCTTAAACAAGGCTAAGAACCTGGAATAGAGGAGGTGTTTAGAATAAATATTCATTTTCTTCTCCTAGAGTACACAGTGGAATACAGTAATATGTGAACTTTTATTCTGTGAATTTCTGTAATAACTTACCTATTTATTCCCAATTGTCAGTAGATACACTAGTGTTCATGCGTAATATTTACAGGTTCCCCCAACAGTTTTAGCATGTTATCATACATAATAGATGCTGATTACACTGTTGTTTTTTTTTTTTAATTGACTTTTGGTTGAGTAGAATATACCATGTGACTTTCCAAAAGTCAAATTAGCTATAAAATGGGGGTGTTATGTCTGCTTCAGGGAGGCAGTAAAAACACTGGAGTGGTGTGTATGAAAATACTCTGGAAAATACAATATACTATCCAAATAAAACATTATCATCATCATCATCATCATCATCATCATCCTAAAATGTTTTACACCTAGTTTAATAATTTTTCTGTATTTTACATAAGTATCTTATAAAAATGTCTTATATAAAAGACTGTTCCTATCCTTATTCCAGAGATAAAAATTAAGATACTTATAAGCTAAAATGACTTCCCAAGGGAATCACAGTAAATCAGAGGAGGAATTGATCCAGTATATTTTATTTATCTCAATCTGAAGTTAAAGCCACTTTTACTTTTATAAAGCAATAGATGTTAAATTTCAAAGTATGAAAGTATTCCCAATGAACTAACCTTTAATCCAGGCAAATCTTGCTTTAAGCAAACTCGATATTTATACAAAAGATAAAATAAAGTGTAAATATTAGCTTTATAAAGGAATTCATCACAGGATTACAGGTAGTTACCCACTTGCATTTAAAATAAGTTTTGATTTACATATAATGCCTCAGGTAAATGTCCTATACTTTAAAATGAAATAAAAGCAAATATAAATATCATTTTAAAAATCAATTAATAGGGCGCCTGGGTGGCTCAGTGTGTTAAGCGTCTGTCTTTGGTTCAGGTCACGATCCCGGGGTCCTGGGATCGAGACCCGCATGGGGCTCCCTGCTCCTTGGGGAGCCTGCTTCTCTCTCTGCCTCTGCCTCTCTCTGTCTCTCATGAATAAATAAAATCTTAAAAAAAATCAATTAATATATCATATTTACTCAATTTAAAAACAGGTATCTCATAAGTGATTGGAAAAAAAGGAAAAATTCTGGAACCATTTAGGGTTAGTATAGAAACGCTGGTAGAGTGAATAGAAAGTTACTGCAAAAATGAAGCTTTCAGTATTTAAAAAAAAATGTAGTCATATGTTAATTTTATTTTCTGCATTTTCATATTTGTATTTTCAGAAAGTCAACAGAATAATTAAACGTGAATTTCAAAACTTAACATGTTATTTCTCAGAAATTCTTCTCTGTCTCTGCTTTAGTTGGATTGAGGTTCTTGTCACTTTTTGTGTACCTTTCTGCAGTTGATGAATATTTCATTTATCTGGGCTAAATATTTTCTATTCAAAGAGACCTAACATATATTAACAACTGGACTATCTATACAATATATATACAATTATATACGATTATACAAAATATAAATATGCGACTATTACATGTTAGGTATTATTTTATTAACAATCACACTTTCATAATTAAGACACTCTGCAAGGCTTCTCAATATCTGCACAGAGCACATCTTATTTTACCTTTAAAACTGAGATTCCATATTCTGAGGTGTGCAGCAAAGTTGGCTGTTCACCAAATTTCTCTAAGTCTTTTTTATAATTGAAGTTATTGTCAAATATAATTTTTATAGAAACTATCCCAACTTTTATTGTTTTTAAAGATTTTATTTATTTATTTGAGAGAGAGAGAGAAAGGATAAGCACACGGAGCGGCAAAGGGAGAAGCAGATTCCCTGCCAAGCAGGGAGCCTGACATGGGGCTCGATCCTAGGATCCTGGTATCATGACCTGAGCTGAAGGCAGACGCTTAACCGACTGAGCCACCCAGGTGCCCCAATCCAAATTTTTATTAACCAACTTCTATGACTCTCATAAACTGAGCTGAAAACTTTCTGTGATGTGTGCTTTTCCACATTGAGTGCCCTGCTGGGCGTTCCTTCTATTAACTCTGAAAACATCCTTTTTCACTTCCCAGCTCAGCAGCCCTGCTTCTTTCGATTGGTCATTTCTAGGCTGCCCTACCCTAAACCTGGTTGACCACACAACCATATAACCACATGGTTTCAAAACTGAAATTCCTAAACATTGTTGTGTTGGAGCCTGTAAAATATTTTTTCCCTTACTCATTAGAATCTGTTTTTAAGCCTGAAATTCTATGAAGTAAAATTATTTTAAGTACTGCTGTATCAGATTGTTTTCGAGGTGACCTTCTAAAGCAAAACACATATCGACTTAGAAGAATCACAGTTAATTGAATGAAAGCAGTACTTGTTGCTTACTTCCAATTAGAAGTTGCTGAATATTTGGTAATTTAATGACTATTTCTAGCCATTCTTTCGGATAAGTTATCACAGCTTTGAGGTAAACTGCAGTAGGGATGACAGGACGATTAGTCTGTGATTTCCCCATGCTTTTGTGCAAGTTATCAGGAAGGGGGTGTGTCTTTCCCTCACTAGCCAGTAGGGGAACTGGATAACCTTGACCCCAGAGCCTATGATTTGATGAGTAAGGCATTGTGCTGCGTGTTGTAAGAAACTTAAAGAAGAACAAGATGAAGTCTCCAACCATGGCAAACTCATGGTCCATACTAGAGTAAATGAAGCATGTATATAGTAACTATATTCTAGAGAATAATGTGATAAATACTATAATCAAGTAGAAATAAAAACGTCAAGGGAGAATACAGAAGGTGCAGAAAATGGCTGGTGGCACTTCTGTGGAAAATACCAAGGATTCCTTAAAGGCTGCATTGCCTCCTGGATAGCCCTGGAAATGCCTACACTTCCAGACTTCCGGTAATGTAAGTAAACTAAACTGCAATTTGTTTAAACCATTATTTGTGGAACTTTCTGTTACTTTTTCCCGCAACCATTCTATACAACACTGGTCTTCAACCATTTTTGTGTACACGTTGTCTGATGCAGTTAAGAAAACACCCTCCTCACATATTTTAGGTAGAAATCTAAAATTTTTCACCATAAATTTAAATATTTGCAAAAGATTAGTTTTCTCTTAATTGTATATATTAATATTTTAGAAGAAAACCATTCCACCACTCTTAAATATACACACTGGAAACCAAGTATCATCACCGATTTGATATCCACCATCAATACATTTGAAAACAAAACAAAACAAAACACCATGAAAACCACTTCTTTAAAAGTTGAAAATTTACCTGGCTTATTTTTGTCCTTGAACTCCATGAATTTTTAATATCACTGTCACATAGAAGTTTATTCTAATGTAATATATTTTTATGCTCGAAAGCCTTTTATCAGTAACCTTGCCATACTCCTCTACCACTATAATGTGTGCCTTATCTATCTATCTATCTATCTAATTTTCTTAAATTTCTGTGACTATAAAACTAGAGTTAATAAATTATTTTGATGAATTTATTGGTCAGTCAACACTGATAACTACTGTTAGTTGATAACAGTTATTTAAGATCTGAAAAAGTTATCATTAGTATTTAATTAATGAAACTAGCATAAATATATTTTGATAGTCCTAAACATAAAATAATACAATTTTATTAGGAATGGCATCATAAAAAATCTTTTCCCCCAAACTAGTTAATGTAGCCATTGATGAATATTACCCTTTAGCATCAATTCTTTTTTTTTTTTTTAAAGATTTTATTTATTTATTCATTAGAGACAGAGAGAGAGAGAGGCAGAGGGAGAAGCAGGCTCCCAAGGAGCAGGGAGCCCGATGCGGGACTCGATCCCAGGACCCTGAGATCATGACCTGAGCCGAAGGCAGACGCTTAACCATCTGAGCCACCCAGGCGCCCTTTTTAGCATCAATTCTATTCATACTTTTTATTTTTATCGATTTGAGTGCTCAGAAACCTTGTTCACATAAATTGGTGAGTGGAAATAAAAAGAATTTGGTTAGAGCAGTCATTTGATTATTGAACTCCTTCAGAGATTTATGCCAAAAATCACACAATGATTTTTAGATTAAGCAGTATTTTTAATAATCTACCAGCTGCTAAAAACAAAGACTTAGAAACTATCTACCTAATTTGCAAAAGGCTTTGTGATTTGGTCATTAGAGTCAATCTGTCAACATCAATATCAGCACAATATTTGGAATGTCCCTCTGTTTGGAATCCAAAAGGATTTTACACTGTGAAGCAATGTACCAAAGTAAGAGTAGGACCGGGGGTGGGGGAGGAAGGGGAGTGTCTTTTTTTTCCAAAGTGAAAGAGAGGCAATTGTGAAAAATAAGAATCAGCAAAATAACCAGGGCTAATGATTTCAAAAAAGAAGGAGGTATATATTTATGCAAAGGAATCTGGAAATTGACTTCCTTAAAACTCTTGGTGACCAGGATTGCCTTGGAAATTATTTGCATATCCTGAGGGTATGAATACCTCGTTTTTTCTATTATGAGACACCGAATGTGGCAGCAAGAGTCAGTTTTATGTATCTGACTTTATAATAGGGAGCAGGTTGAATGAAAGTATGGACTTAATTATCTGGACAAGAAAGTTGGGGAAACTAAACTATGTCCGCACTTACCTCGAAACCTATATAACTTTCTCCTGTTAAAGGAAATGTTAGGAAAATTTCAGATATTGGGTTTCCTCCCCAAGACAATGAAAGAGACAAACTGAGGCAAAATGTGTCAGTTTTAAACTGACTGAGAAAGTGGCTAGTACCCAGAAAGGTACTAACTCAACTGGGACTGGGTGTGTGTGTATGTGTGTGTAGTGCAAATAACTGTGTACTTATTTGTTAGTGTAAAATAAAATTCCCATAAAGCTGTATCCTATGGTGTCTCCCCAAAAGAAACTTGTAGAAGGTCTACAAGGCACCTTCTTCATTTCCTCTACCCAGGTAAGGGGCAGGCCTAAAGAAAGGGATGAAAATACAGATTTGCTAAAACAGGTACATTCAGCCTACAGCTTACAATTCAAGTTTAAGGAAAGACTCATAATTAGGGAACCGCAGGTGGGAAAATCAGGTTTGGAACTCCTATGTGGAAACAGGCATGGACGCTAGACTGAATGGGGCTATGACTACCATGACTAGGGCTCTGGTCTAGATCTCCCTCAGAGTGCCTCTCTGTAGGATTTCTCTGACAAACAGGGTGAACCCGCTTACTAGAGGTTTCTTAAAGACAGGTACCTGCCCTCTGGAGGTCATTTTTTCACATGGCCTCAGGGCAGAAGCCTTTAAGCTAAAAGCTAAGTAAGGATATAGGAAGAACATCAAGGCCAGTAGCCATTTCCACGCAAGGAATTGCAACCATAAACACAACTGAAACCTATTACATTTTTGAAGGAACCCTAACGCCTAAACAAACAACTTGGCCACTTGTGACTTTAGTCTGTGACTTTAAACTCCTGCTGATGTTCACTAACCAGAAAGGGGCTGCTAGGAATGAAGATGGTGACAGAGGAGGCTACTGAACTCCCTCTTTCCATGGACACAGCGATTGTACAGCTACACGTGGAACAATTTTCTCTGAGAGAAATCCAGAAACTAGTTGAGTGACTCCTACATGTTGGGCAGATGAGAAGAAACCCACATTGAAGTAGGTAGGAAAGGCTGAGACACATTCTCACCATAAATCCCACCCTTGGCACTAGGCCATATACTCGGGGGGGAACCCCAAATTCCCAATTTCTCCCCGAGGAGCAAAGGGTTTGGGACACATACCTAGTGTCCCAACTTTCAGGACTCCCACCCTCGGATGGGGCCCCAAAACATCTAGCTCTGAGTGCCAATGGGGTTTGTGTCCATGAGACCTATAGGACTATAGCAAGCAAAGAGGAAGTTCTTAATGGGCATGCGAATACTTACCACAACAAAAGCAGTTCTAAGAGGGAAGTTTACAGTGATAAAATCCTATATTAGGATATTAGGGAAAAAAAAGATCTCAAATAAATAACTTTACACCTTAAGGAACTATAAATAGGAAAACAAAAACAAAAACAAAAACTAAGCCCAAAGCTAGCAGAAAGAATTAGAGTAGAAATAAATGAAATAGAGAAAAAAGATAATAGAACTGGATGAGTGAAACTAAAAGCTAGATTTTGTAAAGATAGAACAGACAAAGCTTTAGCTAGACTAAGAAAAAACAGAGAAAACTCAAATAAATAAAATCAGAAATGAAAAGAAGACATTACAACTGGTAACACAGAAATACTAAGGATCATAAGAAACTACTGTAAACAATGACATGCCAACATATTAGATACTATAGAAATGGATAAATTCCTAGAAATACAGAAGTCTACCAATTTCAAACAATAATTAGAAAATCTGAACAGACTAATTTCTAGTAAGGAGACTGAAGCAGTAATCACAAAACCTCCCAACAAAGAAAAGCCCAGGACCATATGACTTTACTGGTGAATTCTACCAAACACTGAAAGAAGAACTAATAGACAGCCATTGTAGTACACTGAGCTCCACAAACACAGCTCTGGGGCAAGTGAGAGCCAGACAGGCACTGGATGACTTTGTGCCTCATTGAAGAAAAATAAGTAAACATGGGCAAAGAAGGTCCCAAGAAGCTGAGGGGCAAAATTCCATCATATGCATCCCTTGTGCAAACTTTCCAGGAGAAGCACAAGAAGAAGCATCCCGATACTTCAGTTAACTTCTCAGAGTTTTCTAATAAGTGTTCAGAGAGGTAGAAGACCATGTCTTTCAAAATGAAAAAAAAAAAAAATTGGGGCACTTGGGTGGCCCAGTCAGTTAAGCGTCCAACTCTTGGTTTTGGCTCAGGTCATGATCTCAGTGTCAGGAGACTGAGCCCCATGTCAGGCTCTGCACTCAGTGCAGAGTCTGCTTGAAATTCTTTCCCTCCTCCTCTGCTCCTCCTCCAACTTGCATGTGCTCTTTCTCTAAAATAAATAAAATCTTAAAGAAGAAAAAAATTGAAGACATGGCAAAGGTGGAAAAGGCCCATGTTGAAAGAAAAACGAAAACTTATATCCCTCCTTAAGGGGAAACCAAAAGAAGTTCACCCAATGCACCCAAGAGGACTCTTGTGGCCTTTTTCTTGTTTTGTTCTGAGTATCACCCCCAAATCAGCATCCCAGCCTATCCATTGGTGATGCTGCAAAGAAACGGGGACAGAAGTGGAATAACTCTGCAGTAGATGACAAGCAGCTTTATGAAGAGAAGGCTGGAGACAAGTACAAAAAGGAGACTGCTGCCTACGGGAGACAGCAGCTATGGGAGAGCCTGCTGAGGCAAAAAACGGAGTCATCAAGGCTGAAAAATAAACAAAAAAGAAGAGGAAGATGAGGAAGATGAAGAGGAAGAAGATGATGAAGAAGAGGATGATGAATAAGTTGGTTCTAGCACAGGTTTGTTTTTTTTCTTGTCTATAAAGCACTTAACCCCCTTTATACACAACTCATTCCTTTTAAAGAAAAAAACCTGAAATGTAAGGCTGTGTAAGTTATGGTTTTAAACTGTACAGTGTCTTTTTTTGTATGGTTAACATACTACCACATGTGTCTTTAGATAGTCTTGTCCTGGTGGTATTTTCAATACCCACTAACCTTGCCTGGTACAGTCTGGGGGTTGTAAATTGGCATGGAAATTTACAGCAGCTTCTTGTTGGTGCACACCACAAATTTATATATAGGAATGGTACTGTTCTCATTTTCCCTTGTCTCTGAGGCAGCTAATACAAAATAACTGTTCTGTTAACTCAATACCACTCTGTAGTTGCAGAAAAAAAAGAAAAAGAAAAAAAAACCCTGCATTTTTTGTTTTGTTGACATTCTAATGCTTCTAAGCAAATACAATTTTTAAGTTGAAAATAAATAAAAAAGAATTAATACAATATCCTTCTCAAATCTTCCAAAAAATAAAAAAGGAGGGAATACTTCCACACTGCATCATTGTGAGATCAGCATTATATTCTGATACCAAAGCCAGCAGATAAGGACACTACAAGAAAATTATAAGCCAACATCCCGATGAATATAGATGCAAAAATCTTCAACAAAATATTAACAAACCAAAATCATTAAAAGGATAACACATAATGATCAAGTGGAATTTATTCCAGGGATGCAAGGATGATTTAACATCTGCAAATCAATAAATGTGACATACCAAATTAACAAAAAGAAGGATAAAAATCATATGATCATCTCAATGGATGCAGAAAAAGCATCTGACAAAATTTAACATCCTTTCATGATAAAAACTCTGAACAAACTGGTTATAGAAGGAATGTACCCCAGCATAGCAAAGGCCATATATATGACAAGCCCACAGCTAGCGTCATACTCAATGGTGAGAAACTGAAAGCTTTTCCTCTAAGATCAGGAACAAGACAAGGATGCCTCCTCTCAACACTTCAATTCAACTTCGTTTTGGAAGTCCTATCCTAAGCAATTAGTCAAGGAAAAAAAAAGACACCCAAACCAGAAAGGAAAAAGTAAAATTACATCTGCTTGCAAATGACTTGATATATAAATAGAAAACTCTAAAAACTTTATCACAAAAAGCTGTTAGAACTAATAAACAAAATCAGCAAAGTTGCAGAATACAAAATCAAGACACATACATCAGTTGTTTCTACAAAAAAACTATTAGAAAGAGAAATTATGAAAACAATCCCATACATAACAGCATCAAAAATAATAAAATACTTAGGGGGCGCTTGGGTAGCTCAGTCATTAAGCGTCTGCCTTCAGCTCAGGTCATGATCTCCAGGGTCCTGGGATGGAGCCCCACATCGGGCTCCCTGCTCAGTGGGAAGCCTGCTTCTCCCTCTCCCACTCCCCCTGCTTGTGTTCCCTCTCTCTCTGTCAAATAAATAAATAAAATCTTTAAAAAAATAATAAAATACTTAGAAATAAATTCAGTGAAGGAGGTAAAAGATCTGTACACTGAAAACTATAAAATATTAATGAAAGAAATGGAAGAAGGCACAAGTAAATAGAGAGATCTTTTATGTACATGGACTGGAAAAATTAATATTGCTAACATGTCCATACTACCCAAAGGAATCCACAGATTCAATGTAATCATTATAAAAATTCCAATGGCAGTTTTCACATAAAGAAAAACAATCCTAAAATTTGTATGGAGCCCCAAAGACCCCAAATAACCAAAGCGGTCTTGATAAGGAATAAAGCTAGAGGCATTACACTTCCTGGTTCAAACTATATTACAAAGCCATCATCATCAAAACAGTATGTAACTGGCTAAAAACAGACACAAAAGTCAATGGAACAGAATAGAGAGCCCAGAAATAAACCCATGCATATACAGTCAGTTAATTTTGACAAAGGAGTCAAGAATATAAACTGGGGAAGGATAGTTTGTTCAGTAAATGGTTCGGGAAAACTGAACAGCCAACTTGCAAAAGAATGAAAATGGAGCCCTATTGTATGCCATACCCAAATATCAACTTAAAATGGATCAAAGAGTTGAACACAAGATCTGAAATCCTAAGACTCCTGGAAGAAAACAGGAAGTAATAAACTCCTTGAAATTGATCCTGGCAATGATCTTTTTGGATCTGACACCAAAGCAAAGACAATGAAAGCAAAAATAAACAAGTGGGACTACATCTAACTAAAGTTTCTGCACAGCAAAGGAAACCACTGACAAGATAAAAAGGCAACCTATGGAATGGAAGAAAATATTTGCAAACAACGTATCTGATAAGGCGTTAATATCCAAAATATATAGGATACTTGTATAACTCAAAGCAAAAGTAGGCAAAGGGCCCGAAGAGATATTTTCCCAAATATTTTTACCATTTTCCCAAATACTTGCAAGAGCAAAATCCCAGGCTATAGGGGACAGTGAAGTAGAGGTCATATTCAGGAAAGAGAGGCAGACCAGAGAGCTGGACCATTATCTATGAGGGAGAGATAATGGTAAGGTGGAAAGGTAATGAGCCAGATAGTGGAGAGTGTCTAATAATATGCTGACGAGGCTTCTTCATTGTCAAGAGGCAATACTGGGGGTTTATAAGTAGGGAATAAAAGAATCGGAACTGAACTTAAGTAGTAGAAGTAAGTAGTATGTACTCAAATAGTGAGAAAACAGAGACAGAGGGCATCTGGGTGGCTCAGTTGGTTAAGTGTCTGCCTTTGGCTCGGGTCATGATCCCGGGGTCCTGGGATCAAGTCTCCCATCGGGCTCCCCCTGCTCAGCGGGGATCCTGCTTCTCCCTCTCCCTCTGCCTGCCACTCCCCCTGCTTGTGCTCTCTCTCTCTCTCTGTCAGATAAATAAAAATCTTTATAAAAACAGAAAACGGAGGCAGAAAGATTCCCTAGGATCCTATAGTAATATAAAAGATAAAAGAGCTTATTTAAAATAATGAGGCAGGAAGTGGAAAAGATGGGGCGAGCATGAGATACTGAAGAGACTGGACTGGACTGGCAGCATGTAGGGTGTGAGGTAGTAAGATGATTCCATTTTAGTCATGACTGTGGACAGAATGGTACTCAAACACATTAGGGTAACTAAGGAAACTCTAAAAATAGTGGCATCTGAGTTCCAACTGCAGAGAATCTTATTTAAGTGATTAAGAACCACTGGGGAGATTGGTGAGGAAGGGACATTAGGAGAATACCATGAAGGTCATACCTGCTATTTTGGGAAGTAATACGCAGTTGACAGTATCCAATTGGTCCCATTTTAAATTCATACTTTCATGTTTTCAATCACCCAGTAACTATTCACGGCCCACAGGGCACTGTTAGGACAGGACTACAATAGTGATAAAGAGATCTGTCTGTCCTCAGTGCATTTACAATCATTACCAAATACGATTTTTGGTTTGAAAACAGCTCTACATCTACTTGCTAGAGTTCTTGATTCATATCACAGCAAAAAATTAAGAAGGAAATATACAAGTCTTTTGGTTGCCAATCTGAATTAATAACTCTTTCTTCTTTCTGTTTGAGAGACAATAGAGAAAAGGTCTTATAGGATAATAAAAATGAATGAAATAAACTATTAAAAGGGAAGATTATGATATTGTAATCTATAAAGTAAGTACTACAGAAACTAATAATCTGTATAAATACTATTTTATATTATATACATTATATTTATATTAATAATCTATGTAAAATAAGCTATTGAAGAACAATAATTTATTTTACATTGGCTAAGGAATGGATTTAAAAGCTAGGCTCTAATGGATCCTAACAGGACTGCTTGCCAGAAAAAATTCATTCAATCATTAATTCATGTCTTTCCACATTTTACGGCCTTTTTCAAGTTCAACCACCTTCACAGGAGACATGGTATTGACCCAAAATATATAACGTTTTCAAGTTCTTCCAATAAAGATATACTTAGAAATAGAACTAGCACCTAGAAATTCACCCAATAATTCACCAAAGTTAAAGCTCAAGTGCTTACGTTTTAGAATTATTTAATAAATTAGACTCTCTTTTCTACTGTTAAATGAAAATACATTCTGGTCCCTTCACAGCTCATGCTGGGCAGAAGCAGGGAGCAGAGAAGTACTGAGCTAAACAGTCACTTCCTCTGTACTTTAGTGCTTTAGAAAGAGTGGGGAGGAAGGGAAAGAGGAGGAATGAGTAGGAGGAGAGCTCGATGCTACTTAATGTAATGAAAATGTAGAAATTCACATTCTATCACAAATAAAAGAATGACTGTATTCAAAAACCTTTATTTACATTTCTGCCACGGGTTGAAATGATTCCTGCATAACTGTCAATGGCATAAGGTATTTACTCTTTCTTAAGAAAGGTGCAAAATTAAACTACCTTTATTAGCAATAGCTCTCAATTTCCCACAAGAAAGACGTAGACTACCCCAATGAGACTCTAAAAATCAGGGCGTACTCACTCATGGTGATGAGAGTCTGGGGAAAAGTGAACCATCCTCTTGTTATTGACAGGACCAGGGGTGCTCACCTGAAAGGAGAGTTGAAACAAAAAATGTCACAGACGAGTTTCTAAAAGAAAAACAACAGCCCCGAACAACAGGGACATTTCCATTTGAGGGCTTCCGATCTAAAATGGAGAATAAAATGTTAATTCTCAAAAGCTAAACAACATTGCATGGACCAAAAGGGTCATTTCCTTTCTGGTAAGAATGGCCTCTTGTTTTGGCTCAGTGTAGTTCCTCTGAGAGAATTTTTAGACTATTTTAAAAGTACCTTTATAATAGAATGTTTCTTAAGAACCAGACCACTGACTCTTGTTTCCAAATATTGCTCAACTGTGCACATATTTAATCATATGTGAAAAAAGGAGGCTCACTTAATTAGTGTTGAGCAAGCAATATTTCCAAAAACCAATTAACCAAAGTTAATTCCTAAATATAAATAACATGTTTTATAGCGCACACTTCTTCAATGCATCCAAAAACTGAAGTCAAGGAAGGAGACACGAGTCCTTTTCCTATAAAGTCAGAATAATCTGTGTATTTACACAGAACAAAATGTAATTTCACCTAAAAGAACAATGTTTTCTTTCTCTATTCCTAAATAAAATGAAAAATCTGCTAAAGAACTGAAGGTTCAATTTTTTTTTCATAATAGAAGCTACTCTCGTTAAAAAAAACTCAGGGTGGCTCAGTTGGTTAAGCGACTGCCTTCGGCTCAGGTCACGATCCTCGAGTCCCGCGATCGAGTCCCGCATCGGGCTCCCTGCTTGGCGGGGAGTCTGCTTCTCCCTCTGACCTTCCCCCCTCTCATGCTCTCTATCTCATTGTCTCTCAAATGAATAAATAAAATCTTTAAAAAAAAAAAAAAAACTCACAACTTTTATTTTATGGAGGGTTCTCAAAAGGGAACGTGAGCAGCACCATGCAAGAAAGAATCTACAATCATAGTCAACAAGACATATCTTACAACAAAAGGTCCTAAGTTATGCTCTGCCATAATAATGATGATGATAATAATAATAATAATAATAATAATAAAGCCCCTCCACAATTATAAAAGTGCCACTTAAAGTACACAATCAGAAAAAAGCCCAATGAGGCAGAAAAATGCCTCTGAAAAAAACCCGTTTGCAAAAAACGATTTATTCCTTTATCACTTGGGTCCCAAGGATACCAGCACACGCTCTGAAATTCCAAGAAATGCAAATATTGCAAGTGTGCGCAGATGATGACATCAAGAACCCGACGGCGGGAGCCCCACAGGTAAACATGTGGCTCAACTCCAGGACTACATCCTGCATTCATCTCAAAATGAGGTTTTCATGCTATTGCAGTGGGCATCCCAGGAATGCAGTAATCCATTCTCTACACTGTGGCTCTGAGAAAAGCCGACCGTGCCTATGTCATGCTTTGTTAGAGGTTCATGATCACATTATCTCGTGGTGGACCTGACACTTTCATTCGGTTTACAGTATGTTCTATGCACAGGCAACTTATTTCCTTTGCCAGGACTGCTGACAACCTTTTCCACACTATATTAATCTTGTTTACTGACTTTATCTTGGTACAAATATCAGAAAACTGAACTTTCTATCTCAGAGAAAGAATAAACAACGTGTTGACAGAAGCAGAAGCTATTTTCAGGGCTAAAATTGCTTGTTTGCCTGAAGCTAGACTTAGGGAAAAATGTTTAAGTCTTGCTCTGGCTTGAAATACATAATCTGAAATTTAATAAATGAAGAAATTTCACATACACCCATGTGGTAAATTGCCTGATGAAAACAATGCAACTGAATACAATAAAACAGAATTTCTAACTAATTTATCCCACAATACAAATGCAAGCTTTCAATCTAGTCAGAAATAATCATACTGTGTATTTCTCAGAAATCATGTATGTATACATGATAAGCTCAATTCAATTGCTGTAAATAAGGCACAAAAGATTTACAGGATCAAAGGTAGATATTTAAATGACTTTACATTTTTACATAATACGTGGCCCTTTTTTTAAAAAATATAGGGCTGAATACCCTTTACTGTTATTTCAAGTCAATTTTTGTTTTACTTTTGAAGATATGCCAATAGCCATAATTTAGGATTATTTTTAAATGAAATTATGCAACACGGAGGTCCACACACGATGATCTCAGGGTTCATGTCACTGGTCTGCCTCAGGAGTAAAATGTTTTTACTCTGGGAACCTTTTGTGACTTTGTGACTAGACACCGTATACTGAAAATCTGAGAATAAGATCTTAATACAGAAATCAGTCCATGGAAAGCAGTACTATACTCAAGTTCCAGTGTATTTTAATTAAATATGGAAGCATGGATTATTAGTAGGTAATTCAAAGTATTATCAAATACCAAGAAACATTGTTATAAAATTCTTTCTAAAAATTTATAATTTAGGGTGAGATAATCCTCTTTATAAAAATAAATGAAGCAGTTTTTTAAACATCACATCCAAGTAATAATTTCATTCCCAAAAAATATGGCTTCCAGTTACTCCAGAAACGTCTAAGAAAGAACACATTTAAAAACATCATCTCTTTAAAATATCCAATAAAATATTCACAGAGTAAAGTTTATTTGTTAGAAAAAGCAGATTTTAGTCCACAAGATTAGATAGGGAACAGGTATTCTGTTCTTCATGAGAAACAGTATCTCCACAATCTAGCTTTCATTATTTGTTAATAAGACTCTGGAGACATTTATGTAATTAGCCAATATTTACTGATGACAATCTTAGACATCACACTATCTGCCCAGAATTCTTACAATCCATTTTTAAATGTTATTACATCAATAGTGACTACATTCCTAAATAAAATAGGTATATTTCTTCTCATTACCTATGTTTATTCCTCCAATCAGGAAGTTAAAAAAAAAAAGAGATATCCCAGCCCAGAAAGGATGGGTGGCCTCTAGATAATAAAGGATTTGCCAACTTCTGGCCTTTGTGGATTGTGAAACAAACTGTAAAGCTAAAAGATCACATGGGTCTTAGTTTTTGCTATTGTTGTTTACAACCAAGTGATCAACCTCAGAAAATAGGAATATCATAGTGACAGAAGAAAAGTAAGTGACCGTTGTACAAGAAAGTACCACTGGGTGGCTCAGTCGTTTAGCGTCTGCCTTCGGCTCAGGTCATGATCCCAGGGTCCTGGGATCGAGTCCCACATGGGGCTCCCTGCTCCGCGGGAAGCCTGCTTCTCCCTCTCCCACTCCCCCTGCTTGTGTTCCCTCTCTCGCTGTGTCTCTCTCCGTCAAATAAATTAATTAAAAAAAAGTGATGGGGCGCCTGGGTGGCTCAGTCGCTAAGCCTCTGCCTTCGGCTCAGGTCATGGTCCCAGGGTCCTGGGATCAAGCCCCGCATGGGGCTCCCTGCTCCGCGGGAAGCCTGCTTCTCCCTCTCCCACTCCCCCTGCTTGTGTTCCCTCTCTCTCTGTGTCTCTCTCTGTCAAATAAGTAAATGAAATCTTTAAAACAAAACAAAACAAAAAAAGAAAGTGCCACTGTCAAAATTCAGAAGGTCAGTAGGTAAGAATATATGGGACATTTAGCTAAATGACATCAATGACAAAATATCTATTCTCTCCATTTCATTAGATATATTAAGACAATTTCTTATTCTTTCTGCCACTGATTTATTGACACCAATTTCATAACTTTCCTCAAAAGATAAACAGAACACTTGGTTATACATCTCATTGTCATTTTGTTGTCATCAAACCCATCCCATTCTTCTACAATTACATACTTGAAAAAATTACTTCCCAAATCAGGGAAACGTATTTGAGACACAACGGATTAACGAAAAGCTTGTTCAATACGGATGATATCCTACTCATATTTTCAAGGATTAAGGTTCCTTCTGTAAATGAAGGAAGTGTTATGGCCCCACATAAATACAAGAAGCTGTTACTCTTTCTTCTCTCCCTCTGATCTAGTCATTCTCCTTCAACTTTGATCTTATATACAATTACATTTTATTTGCTTTCCAAGTGCTATTCTGCTTCAGTACCCACACTGACAAATACTTAGGGTGGCAGGCTGCCATTCGAAAGAAGGCCTTTCAATTTTGTGAGGACTGATCAATCAAATCTGCCCGGCCTCCAGGCTATAAGGAGACCTTGCATGAGACTTCCTGCCACTGTGTCAAGACCCAAAAGTTTTCTGCTTCTCTAAGGACCAGTATTAATTTGACTCAACTTCTCGGAAGAAAGAAACAAGCCCTCAAAGTTTAGCGGGCTCTGTATGAAGGCCCCCCTCGTACATTCAACAAATGTGTCAGTCAAATATACGTGACAGATACTAAGGAAAACAACCGAACAAAACCAGGCTTAAAAATAGGACTTGAAACCCTGGGGGTAGAAGTGAGGGGAGGAGGGCAAAGAGATGGAAGGGAGTTTATTATAGCTGCTCGTTACACATTTATCTTCATTAAAAATCAATCATAAGAAAATAATATCCTGTAAGATTTGTAGTAACTAATTTAATTAATAGCTGTTAAAACAGATGTAAAAAATGTTCATCTTTTAACTCCTTACAGAAAAATACACGCAAAGATTCTCCAAAAGTATTTCAAATGAGTTTTATATCGGTGTTCTAAAAAGTTCTGTTACGAGATAGGTGGAGAACGAGTAAAATATTTCATTGTGTCACCTATTCGCATATATAATATTACAGAATGGTCACAATTCACAAAAGGCACAATCTATTTGGGGATGGAAAACATCCAAGAAGATAACACTAGAATTACTTTTAAAACAATGTACAAAAAAATAAAAATTACTTTAGAATGATTTTTAAAGCAATACACAAAAATGATAACTCAGGGAGCATAAATGGGTATCGTTTATAAGATTAAAGGGAAACAAAATAGTTATCTGATTTAAGAGGAATGGGGGGGGGGGGATGAGAAGGGAGTTGTATGCAATTCTCTCTCCCTGCTCCAATCCATCTTACCAACTTGCCAAATTCAACTTTCTAAATCGCTGCTTTTCAGATGTCAGTTTTCTCATTCCAGAGCCATCCATAGCTCTATGCTGAAAGTAAAATTAAAGCTAATGAGAAATGCATTCAAAGCCCTTCTCTAATCCAATCCTTACTTTCCAGGGTGATCTTTCTGCTCAGGTAGTAACTGACTACTCTCCATGTTCGAAACCCAAAACCGCTCTACTTGATTCAATTCAACAAATATTTACCTACTATGTATGTAAAATTAGCCTTATATTTACTATATAATAAGTGGTGTAGAGTTCCCATTCCATTGGGTGACTATTATACTGTCACAGTGAGTAATCTTTGGGATGTCATGATAAAGTCCTGAGTTTAAGGAACCCCTTTCATTCCAAGATGTTTTGGTTTTTTTTTAAAGAATAATAATAAAAAAAAATCAGCAAGTAATCCATATGCTAATTCATATTTTACCTTCATGTGTCTAGATTTCTATTAAAGTAAAATGTGTATTTATACAGCAGACTAGCAAAAATCCTCTTTACTGGCTACAAGAAACTAAAAAGTAGTAGGTACAAGCAGCACGCCTGATGTGTGCTTGGGAATGTGTTGGATAGGAGGGAGAGGTTGCTGTAAATCTTTAGCCTCTTATTAGGATCTATGTGTCATCTACTATTCATAGCCTTCATGTTAGCTAAATTATATTGTAGTGGATATAACACAGTGTATGAATCTGATGATTTTACCTGGTTGTCAAGGTATTGTTCCATTATATTTTTAGCTATTTTTAATCCTTCTCAGAAGGATGTAAACATGAATAAATAAAGTGTGATAATGACCACCATGATACATCAAAGAGTTAATATAATTGGTAGAAATATTATTGCTATTATTCATGATAATGACTCGCCTAAACTTTATAGCTCTTGCCTGCTTGTAAGGGGTTTTCACAGGCAAGGGGGATAGAGTAAGCATCATTATTCTCAAATACCAGATGAGGGCACATGCCCCAGATCACAAAGACTAAACAGAGCTAGATCTGAACTTCAATTGTCCTATTCACAACCTACTACTTTTTCTCCTAAGGGACTACACAAAGGAGACAATACACCAAAACAAGTGTTTTCTGTATTTGGGGATTTGCTGCAAAAGATGCTTGCGTGAATCCAGAATATACTACTCTTGGAAAACCTTCAGCCTAGAATTAGACATCCAAGGATGATACTCTGGTTCTCACTTGTAACTTAGGGTAAGCTATGGGGCTATTTTAGATATAGGCAAGGATGAACACAGTGGCCCAAACGAGGCTGTTAGCAAGTGTTATGCATTGATTAACGGGAATAAGAAATAGCTCTACTACCAGGCATTACAGCCAAAGTAGTAAAAAATTCAAAACTGTGCTAGAGAGGGGTAAACATTCCATGATGAGAATACGTGAAGGCACTTGGAAAATTAGAGAATGTGGACTATTTTTTTTTTTTTCTTCAGAAGCAGGTATCAATGTAAATGTGAGATTACACCTTCAAACCAGAAAGACTTTATAAATTAGTATCAAAAAAATCACAGGAAATAAAGCTTGCCTTTCAATTGCGGATTAGCCTTCCTAGCAGGAATCCATCTGTGTCAAAGGGAAGATGCTAACCTCTGGCTGCCAGAATCAACCAGAAGAGGTGAATGAAGACAGATTTTGGGTAATTGGAAGTAAGCTTGGCACATGTTCAAGTAACATAGCACATACATTTCTCTAAAAGATAATCGTCAAAATGCGAATTATACTAAACTGATGCAGGTTTAGAAATATGTATGGGTACGTACATGTATATATATGACAACATTGGCAATTGTTACATTTTTAATCTAAAACTAAACAATGTAATTATTTTAAATCCTTAAACAGTTTCTTTTCCTAGTTAAAATAAGTCAGCATTAATAATTAAGAATTTAGAATGACTGGCCTATTAGAACAATAATACTTCTAATTATTAAGTGCATAAATTCTCATTTCTGATATAGACTAATAATGAATGATCTAAATGCTTTAATAGAAAAGATCAATCACTACACAATTAAAAAACAAATACAGCAACAACTTTTTTCATACTGCTCCATGATAATAATTTTTTTTTGAGTAAGAAACTAAAAATTAACCAGCTTGGAATGATGGCAAATAGTGATTAAAGAAGGAGTTTCACTTTGCCGTCCAGTTTAGTAGCAAGCTGTGAGTGGCCTCTGCTGGCTGACCAAAGCTTCCTAAATCACTCATTTATGATGCTTGCAATGTTACGGGCTTCGGAAAAATAAGGATATGCCCACATATATTCATACAAAATCCAGTGTACATAAAGACCTGCCTTTTATAAAAGCAAATGCCAAATAATAAACAAAATGTGCATAAGATGGTGTAAAACAACTTTATAATTTCATCCCAATTCAACATACTTAGATTATACTCAGTATCTATACATCTTCTAAAATTTTAATTTCTATGCCATGATTGTATGTAGATTATCATATTCAATTCATATCGAGCAATCATATCTACATCTAAAAATAAATATTTTCTTGAGAGTCACTACACACACCTGCATACACGCACAAACTGTTTTTCAAAATTAAGTGTATATTTAGTTTTGGTTACTGACTTTGCAGGGAAATACAAAGAAAGAATGAATAAAAAATTCTTTAAAGAATTAGATTTAAAAAAGGCATTAACACACTTTATATAATGGTTTATGAAGATATTGTCCTGGAAATGCAGTAAAGCAAAGCAATTTTAAAGATTTCTGTATTACTGCACCTATGTTTGAGTAAAAGTATTTTATACTCAAAACTTAAAATTACAATCAAGATGTTCAACCTTACTAGTATCAAGTAATGTTAATTCAGTAATCATAATAGAAAAGAAAAAAAGTGTTTCCAATTTTGCTCAGTAGCTTTCTATTAATAAAAATCTCCTGTGCAGGACAGAATTTATGATTTTTTTATTTATCTATTTAAACATACAATTATATATGATTCACTTCATACTCCACCCAATCTATCCATTTAAAATATACCCCATTAAAAATTATTATCAAATATGCCTAATGATGTCAAAAGGTGACTACATTTATTTTAAAAAAGTTATTGTTCTCACATGTGACAATATTTCAGTGTATTTCAACCCTCATTTCAAAATTCAGTCCCATTATCTTGCCTGCTCAAAATTGTTCACAGGGTTAGCTAGCTGACATATAAGATAACCCTCCATCTCACTAGACACCACTGGGATATGACACACTGACCCACAGTAAGCTCTTATTATTAGCCTGAAATATATAGCATGTAATGTAGCTCCTGCCAGGGAATTTGTTTATAAAAATCCTTTTATCTGTCTGGACATTCAAAATGCTTTTAAAAGTAATGTTCAACTATTTAAAGGAATTTCAGACAATAAATAAAAATTCAAATGGGTGCTTTGAAGTCTCCCCTCTTGTCTCTCACTATTCTGCAGAAGTTTTTTTTTTTAAAAAAGGAGTCACATATACAGAAAATAGAAGCTAGAAAGCGTTTTCTCTTTGGAGCTTAGCTTATACAGAGTCTATTATATGAAGGATAGAACTTAAAAAAAAAAAGGAGACTCAATAGTTCTCATTCCTAATGAGCATTACAACATACTGAAAAGCTTGGTACATGTGAAATTAATTTTTTTTGTAGTTAGAGGAGGTCAGGGGGTAACAACAGCAGTAAAGATAATTATGATATTCAGCAAACACAACTGATAACATAAAAAATTAAGATGGTTTTTTGGATGAAAATTTTATCACATATATTAAAAAATTTACTTTAAGAATATAAGCAGACTAGGAAAACATTTAAGTGGTTAGTTATAAATTACTTAAACTATACTTAAAACACATGATTAACATTTCAGTAGTTAAAATTATTCTTTTTCTGTATTAATTATTTGATAATTTATAACAATATTAATAGTTGTGCATATACCTTTTTGAATTGCATATTATTTTCTTCTTTTTCAAATTTTTTTTTTATAAATTAGTCAATTTCTTTCCACCTTAAGTTGACCGTGATGTTGTATGCAATCTTAATTTACATTAAGAGAAAAAAAAATTACAGCTGGTTTTGATGTTTAAAAGATTGTTTCTAAGAATCTCAAGGATGCACTGATAGTAATTTATAAGAAAAATGCTGATAGTCTCCACATTTTAAAACTGATTATCTTAATATGGTTTATATTTAGCAAATAAAACACTTAAGATACTATATTCTATAAGCTATTCTCCTGAAGCAAACACTCAATACAGGCAAACACTCAATCTTCTGTAATGTATTTCAAGACCGGATTATTTTACTGTAAATTGCACTAAAATCTTTCTATAACTTAAAAAAAAAAAAAAGCACATAACAGTAACTTGAGAGGAAAAGAGACAGCAAGTATAAACATATGCAAACTAACTCTTAAGGTATAAATTATGCAAGCTATTCCTTAAGGTATAAATGAGTGAATGAGTTAATTAAAAAAAATCAAATATTAGTTAATCAATAACTGTATAATCTTAGTATAGTACACACTATCCTTCTTCTTGATTTGCAACACAAATCCCAAATAATAATAACTTTAACTTTTAATATCTTTTGGCCAACATGTATTTCAAGCAATAAATCGCACAGTAAAACTCTCCATATTTTGGGGATGCTTATCAGTAGAATTTGCTTGAAATGGAAAGAAGTTAATATCTAGCTTAACTCTGGTTGCACAACACAATCAATCAGCCAGTCAGCGGTGGTTATGTGAAGTAAGTTCTGGCCAATAAGAAGTACATGCAATCACTGGTGGAGCTTTTAAGGAAAATTCTTTCAGTGGGATTTACTTAGTGGGCATGAGCCTTGTGCCCTTCTTTGTACTTTAGGTTGCCTGGGATGTAGGCAACAACATCCATTTTTTTGAGTAGGAGTTAAAGACCACAAGAATCAAAGGTTTCCATCCTGCCATCCTTTATCTGGATAATGTAGCCATCAAATACCTTCCCATAACATGAGGGAAAAAACAAAACAAAACCCCTTCTTGTTCAAACTTCCATTATTTGAGCATCTTGTTACATGCACCAAGCTCAATCCCTAATGAATAATAATAATGATGATGCCATGGTAGCCATTAAATTCTACCTTTCTTCTTAAAAAACCAAAAACACGCCATTAAGTGGGTCAGGAATCCACCGAAAGAGAAGAGATACTGAACATCTAATTTATATGCCCAGCACAGTGCTAGGTGCTATAGAATATTCTAAAGAACTGCATAATATAAACCCTGCTAGGGGCGCCTGAGTGGCTCAGTCGGTTAAGCATCTGCCTTTGGCTCAGGTCATGATCCCAGGGTCCTGGGATTGAGCCCTGTATCAGGCTCCCCTCTAAGCGGGGAGTCTACTTCTCCCTCTCTCTCTCTGCCTTCACCCTGCTCATGCTCTTTCTCTCTCAAGTAAATAAATAAAATCTTAAAAAAAAAAAAAAAACCCTGCTAGCTAATAGGTTGCAAACTTAAAAAACATGAAGTCAATGCAGATTAAACAACTGCTAAACTGTGTGTATTGAGTTCATAACTGCAACAGCAGTTGACAAAAGAGAGATCATTAAGGCCCAACTTAGCAAATGTGATTTGGGGAGGAGTTGGGGCTTATGCTGAGTGCTAGAGACGGGTAGTGTTTAAGCTGAAGGAAGGAGGGCAATTACATGCTAAACACAGATACGCAGTATGGATCATAAGGGTGTATAGTTTGGAAACAAAGAAATAAGCCTGACTAGAAGTCTGCTGGAAAAAAAAAAAAAGCTGGATAAGTAATAAAGTTTCAGAAATCTAGGAATACGATTCATTCTGTAAAATAATCTATGTGCAAGGCTTCCAAACTTATGCTAGGTTATCCACCTAGTTGATACTGTCCAACTCCGGTAGGAAGAGAGAGCCCCAAATAAAAAGGAATAAAAACAAACCAAAAAGGAAGTAATAATTTCATATTTTAAATCACTGTATTTTCACCTTCACTAAATCCCTATCTCTTGTTGCTTTTGGGTTTCTGTATCAAGAGCCTGGAAGATGCAAATACAGTTTCCTGTAACTACTTACAGCATGAAGAGGCGCCCTTTCTGCCCATGATGGCGGGGCTGTGGCGCTTCCTGCCCACCCCCCTCCTGTGGACCACGAAAGGAGAGTTGAAGCTGAAGTAGGGGGAGTAAGTTAGAAACCCATGTTCTAACTGCTCCCACTTGTCTGGGGCAAGGTAAGGTATAAGACCAGAGAACTGTGGGGAACTGAGGAAAGTCTGCTTCCTGAGGCACAGGTGATGAGGAGGCAAGTCTCTAAGAGAGGCCACATTTGAGTTGGCACCCTGCCCAACCTGGCACAGGAGGAAAAACGCCGTATCTGTGGAAGGAGGGGGCTAGAGAGATAGCCTGAGAATGCTACTGGTCCCCCGAGCCTGGGTGACCCAGGAATACCTGTAACCCAGGGGGGGGGTAGTCAAAGAAGCACAGGACTTGTAGATCAGGGGCAACTGACTAGAATCCATGGGATTCAGTCATGGGTACCAGCATGACACCTCAAAAAGACCAAACAGAACCAGATTCATGTGAGTGAATGAGACACCGGGCTTCAGACTAGACTAGCCAGCTAGAGATCAGCAAGGACCAAAAAATAGTGAAGAGACAATAAGATGGTGCAAGAATCTAAGGTAGTCTCCTCCATAACCTCCATGGCACCTAAGCTCCCCACTGCCATCTTGGAGAGAAGTAGATAGGAAGGGAAGAACTGCAAGACCAAGCATTTGTTAGAAAAAGGGTAAGCTGCCCAAAATAATACCCTATACTGAGATACAGTAATTGGCAAATCTATACCACTTTCCACGACCCCTGCTCCCCACTCCATGCTCTCCTTTCCCTCATGGTCCCTACACCTCGTAGTAATAAGTGAAACCTCATGAGAAATATCAAATGTCCTAAATAAAGAAGCTACATTTTCTTTTGTCCAGCTATTAAGTTTTTGCCCCACTACACTTATAAACTGACATCAGTCCTTTAAATATATTCATTAATAGAATTATCCTTACACTAGAATACATGAATATTGTTCTATGTGATACACAAGTAAGCAATAAAGCATAAATGCACTACTAGTTTAAGCTTTTTCTCTGTTTTATGGCAAAATTCCACATGATGTATATCATATTTTTCAATCTGCGGGTTATAAAATCAATTGTGACAAAAACATACTTTCATGGTAAGATTAGAAAACAAAGCAATATGGAGTCTTAGCAGTAATTCTTGCTGTCCAATGCAGTGATCACAACGGGATACGTAATCCACCAGGTTTAACAAAATGAACTAGAATTTATGGATGTCATCCACTGTTTTCTTCTTCTCCAGTATAAAGTGGTTCTTAGGAGGAAAGCAGTATAGTGATTAAAAGTGTGGGCTATGAATCTGGAAGAATCCAAATCCTGATTCTTCCACATTTCAGCTCTAAGATTGCCTCAATTCCCGCATCTGTAAAATGGGGATGGAAACAGTATCTTTTTTATACAGTCATTATGAGAATTAAAGGAGACAATCTGAAAAGCACATAGATCAGTGTCTGCCTATTATTATTGGTACGACTCGACTTTGAGACAAATGCAAGATGCAACTGTAATAATAAGATGACACAAATCAGTATTACAGTAGATAGAAGCATTGAGTAAGGAGCTTTTACGGGGCGGGAGGGAGCTGGAAATGAGGGGGTGTGCCTGCAGAGCAAAGGTGCAATGGGAGAGCTTCATTACTGGGCCTATCATCACTCTTTTCAGTGAATTACTTGAAACACTCTTGGTTAGGGTTGATAAAAATCAGATGGGCAACTGTTTTTCATGCGCATATTAGAAATGCAGATACATGTTTACTATATAAAACACACGCATTACAAAGAAGAGTTACTTTACACATTAAGTTGCAATGACATGGTAGCCAGTCCAAGTCACAAGACTTCATTCAGTAATTTCCACAAAGACATTATTCGTGACTCCATAGGCTGGTGCTTTTCTGATGCTTTTCAATTAGTGGAAAGGCCATGGGTTTAAATAAAATAGAGTTAAGTATCTTATCTATAATAATGGTCTCTAAATTGAATGTTTTACAGCTGATTTGCTGTTCTTGGCCAATTCTAAGAGCCTGAAGGAAACTTGAACTGGCAGACCATTTGAATACATGCTTTCGAAGTAATAAAGGGAACTCAACTCCTCCTGTATCCAACTTCAAACACACACACACACACTTTCTTTGATTTTACACAGAAAAACAGTGAATAAACCTTGAAGTCTTCTCTGACCACACACAACAGAAGTAACTTCTCTCCCCACTTTGAATTTGTATATTTCCTTGTATCTTATGTCACATAACAGACTGCCTCATGTTAAAATTGCAAATATATGTCAGTCTCCTCTACAAACCTATGCATTTCTCAAGAGCAGTGGCTTTTGTCTAATTTACTGTTGTACCACCAACAGAACCTGGTATGCCAGCCTACACAGAACCATGTATTGAAATCATCAAAAGCACAAACATTGTTCACTACCACTGATTAGCACTTTGTGGTAGCATAAGACAACTCAGTATATATTCCAAGTAACTCAAAAGCAGGTTGAATACTATAGTCTTTTTAAAAAATCTGGATACGTTGTGTTAGAAACCATGCTGCTATCTGTAGAGCTAAACCCCCTCTAAGAGCAGTTCCACAAAATTAAAAAATGCAAAAGATAAAGCCTGGTAGGAGGTATGTGGAGAATAAATGGAGTAAAAGAATATAATTTACTAAGTGCTTTGCATAAAGAATAGTCCGCAATTTTTAAAATACAGAAAATGAAAGAGATGCAATTACTCTTTAATGAACACCTCAAACAATTTCACATAAGTTGGTCAAATGTAACAAGGAAAAAAGACTGAGAAAAAAGAAAAAAAGTTGGCAAATTACCTTTCCAGAGTAGCACACTATTAAGAGAATTCACAGACAGAAAGAAGCCTGTCGAATACTAGCCTATGCTGAGAAAATGGTAGACTACTACATGCTCTTAAAATCCATTCTAGAAGAAGTTATCCATAAAGCAATGGTAGCATCTCAGCATCAATATAATTAAGAGACTAGATAATGACCAACTATTCTAGAATTGTCCCACAGGTATTAACTCTGAGCCCCATGGCCACTAAGCCACACCATGGAATCAGAAACAATGAGATCTTCCAGCACGGTCGGTTTGTGAAACACTGACATGATGTCACTACAAACCAACTCTGTGGGACTCGGTGTACAAAATGCCAAGCAGCACACTCCACTGGACCATGAACAAGCCCAAGTGCAGAGATAACTGTTTTAGTCTTCCCTTTTGTCCTTTGTGATGAGCCCAGTATGTACTATAATTTATGGATTATTAATTATAATTTAATATATAACATATAATTTAATTTAATAATAATTAATTATTATTGATTTTAACAAACACTGATCGAGCACTTTCTGGGCGGCACAGACTCTTAGAAGCTGCACGCATTTCCACTATCACTCCTGCTCGCAACTCTGCAAGATTTTAATTATTATCTCAATCTCGCACATGAGGCTCAGAGAGATTAAAACCACCCACTTGAGGCCACCTACTTAACAAGTAGTGGAGACAGTATTTGAGTCCAGAAATGTCTGGTTCATGTACTCGACAAGAAAATACTGAGCCTTGACTACATGTCCTGGGAAAAAGAAGAGGAAGAGACACACCAGAGAACAAGACTGACCAGGACCCTGCATTTATGGGATTTGCATTTGAGTCCAGGGAGACACAATGAAATAAAAACAAACAAATATACAAGAATACTATAGACTGTGGTCAATTCTATGAAGGAAATAAATCAGGAGGATGTGGTGGGGAAATGGAACCTCACCTGAGTCCTGAAGGATGAGATGGAGCAGCCAAGCTAAGGGTTGGAAGAATGGGGACACTCCTAGTCAAAGGCAATAGCATAGGAAGGTGTGGAAGCAGGGAAGAGTTTACAAGCTCCAGGAGAGGCAAGGAGGTCGGGGTGCGCAAGGGAAGACTGGTTAAGGTATAAGGTCAGAGAGCACGAAGGAGCCAGAACACGCAGGGCAACTTTAGTTCGAAGAAGTTGTGCTCTTTTCTTTATACCAGCAGTTCTCAAACTTTATACTCTTAAAAATAATTGAGGACTCCAAAGAGCTTTTATTTATATGGTTTATAGGTATTGACATGTGCTGTATTGGAAATTAAAACTGTGTTAATTTTGGAACCCAACAATATCCAACACTCTTCCTAGAGACTCTGCAAAATACCACCATGTTCTCATGAAAAACAGAGATGAAAAAGACAAATATCTTAGTACTATTATGAGAACAGTTTTGCCCTTGTGGATCCCCTGAGGAGACTTGGGGATTCTCTGGGATTCCCAGACTATACTTGGAGAGCCACCGCCATATACCATGGTTGTCCAAGCGTGGCCCCCAGGCCAGCAGTACCAACATCACCTGGGACCATGTTAGAAATGCAAATTCTCAGGCCTCATCCCAGGCCTATTGGACTAGAACCTCTGGGAGTGAAGGTCCACCATCTGTGTTTTAACAAGCCCTCCATGTGACTCTGGTCCTTTCAAAAGTTTGAGGACCATTGTTCTAGACTTTACTGAAGATGGTAGGACAAAGTGGGAAAAACACCAACAGGGAGGTCATATGAAATGCTTTTAAAATATGCAAAAATTGGCTGCTACAGCATAAATACATAGCTCGAAACCAAAGGCAGGAAGAAAAAAATGTTTAAAAACCCTGCAGCAAGAAGGAGAATCAATAGAAGGGTGACTTCTTTTTGAACAAAGGTTTCAGAGTGAATGGAAATTGAAGAGGCAAAACTGGAAAGAAACACTGACAGATTCTGCAAATATGTATGGCAGCAAATCCAAATGTCGATCTTCATGGCTGAATAAGACCAAAAGCACTGGTGTTAAAGTGTCAGTCTTAGGCATATGGAGACCCAGAGATAATAAAACGATATCAAACGTGCTAACCAAGATAATATATTTATGAAGAAAAAAAGCTAATTTTTATCGAATCCTATCTCAGTTCTCACAAATAATTCTTCCTAAAGGGAATAACTCCACATAACTTGTCAAACCTTGTTTAGCAGTACAAAGGAACAAACAAACGAGTTTGTCTGGTGATACATATTAATATTTTAATTAACTCATTTAAAAACTGTCACTGTGTACACCAAGTAATATTTTGGTTCCTTTCACTGAATCTTACCTAAGTCCCATAACATTACTACGTACTTGTATCCATAATGATATAATAATTATCCTTTGGGCTCCTACCAACTTCTATATATTCTAATCATTATACTTATATTATTTATTACACTGTATTTTAATTAGCTGTTTATTTATCTAACCCTCTCATAGACTATAAGCATCAAAGATAGAGAGTAAGAACCATGTATTACTCAACATTGTTTCTCCCTACATTGTATAGTGTCTGGCACATGCTAGATATGAAATGAAGCAATATTCACTTGTTGACTTAGGTATTTATGTTCTATCTTGACATCTGCATTGAAATCTCAACAAAGGCCATGGCTGATATTTTAACTGCTTTGAAACACAAGTAACAGAATGCTAAGTACACCTGTTTTCAGTAAGCCCTTGGTTACTGAATATAGATACAGATGCATATCTCTTGTAAATGACAATGGAAAGAACAAATATAATAAGTGGGAAAAACTCAACAGGCTGTTTTAATTATGTGTAGAAATGTTTCAACGAATATAAAATAAGATCGATCAAAAGGATTCTTACAGATCTTACAGTTAATTCCCTCACCCCATATTTTTTTTAAAAAATTCCATACCACTCAGATTTTGAAGCTACAGGAGCAACCATAAAAATATTCCGACCTGGTGATGGGTATTAAAGAGGGCACATACTGCATGGAGCACTGGGTGTTATACTCAAACAATGAATCATGGAACACTACATCAAAAACTAATGATGTAATGTATGGTGATTAACATAACATAATAAAATAAAAAAAAAAATATTCCGGCAATTCTTACTAATTCTCAAATGAGAAACCCTAGACTACAATGTAAAATTATTTTTAACTGGGTAAAGTACTAGCTTCATAACCAAAAAGTGCCCATCTTCTTATTAGTGATCAGGGTCTTGATGGCCTGATATGAAACAAAACCACATTTCATACTCAAAATGAAATTCTGCTTTAAACTGTTTCTTGTATTTATTAAACTCCTTATAGTCTGTGCAAAAGTATTCAGGATGTCTAAAGACAATAAAAGCTCATGAGTGGTACCCTATGAACCCATGACCACCTGGACTAAGCAACAATCCATTGTCCTCCTTAAATCTGGACCCTTTCGGTTCTCTCCCAAATCTCTCGGGTGACCAGATGTCACATGACCACACAGTTGGCTAAGGTACATACAGTATTTTCTGTAACATGAGCTGTAAAGTACTATCTGCATTTAGCTTAGGATACTACAGACACCTGGCTCAGCTACTTAGTTCAACTTAGCATTAAATATTTGGAGCTTAGCGTGGATTTTAAAGTCCTACTGTCTTGTTCAAATTCAGGCTTTGCCACTTTCTACCTATACAAGTTATTTTACTTTTCTTTATTTTTGTTGCCTTATGTGTGAAAGGGCAATGGGCGATAATAGTAATACCTGCCTCATAGGTCTCTTATGGGAATTACAATAGTTAGTACACGTCAAATCCTGGTAAAATGCCTCGCACATAGGAAGGACTCATAAATGCTAGCTATTATTATTAGTAGTACATCTAGATTTCATAGCCCCAATCTGCTTTACCAACAGGCTTGATTGACATTTCACTTCAGACCTTGCTGGCAGGGCTATTCATTCCTTTGTTGTTGGTTTTTAGTTCCAATCATTTGACTTAATCAATCTGAATGAAAAAATAACTTCTTCTGTATTTGATTGTTACTTCAATGTCAAGAACCCATGCACTCAAGTTGAGTAGGCAGACATGTGACATTGAGGTAACAGTCTAATAAGGAGGAAGTTATTATTTTCTTTTTAGGTTAATGTATAAAATTAAGTCAAAGCCAAAATACACCTTATTCTATCTAAATATTACCTACAATATTTGTTGAATGAATGAACAGACAACTGACTCAGGTTTTCTGTGGGTGCTCAGTATATTTGGAATTGGAATTAAAGACCAACAAGAAAGGAATGAGTAACCTACCACAAACTCTAGCAATAGATTCACCACAATACCTCCACTGATTTCAGATTTCAAAGATGTTTAAGAATATTTTATTCCTTATCACTTTACCCTCCTCTTTTCTTCCCTGTATCACTTAAATGTTACTTTTTTATTCTTTCTTTGCATGGTTTAATGCAAATCCTGCAGAACTTTCTATTTGTATGGTTACTCACTATGAATCCTTACACAGCTAGCAAAACTTTAAACCCACTATGCATGAGAAACTTTCTGGACTACAGAGGAAAGTAAACATAATTAAAATATACGTAAAATTTGGTAGTTCATGACCACGATGCATTCGTATAAAACAAAAGACAAAAAACAAAACAAAGAAAACCCTGCCAAACCATATGACAAAACCATCATATCGCCACACTTCTTTATCTCTTCTAATTCAAAGTATCTCTTCCAGTTTTCCAGGGTGATACCTCTGCCTTTCATTCCTTTCTCTACATATTTGTTTTTTGGGAAAGTACATTAACTCTCCTACCTTCAACCATCACCTTCTCATTGATCGATCACATAATGCATAGCTTTTTCTCCTCTGAAGTTCCATACTTCCACAACTAGCCTCACACTTCCAGGAACCCTTTTGGATGTTTCTTTCTGGAAAGGCAAGAATCACCTCAAGCTCAAGCCCATTATAGCCGAGTAAATTCATTAAATTCCCTCTCCAATTAACTTCCCCTCATGAAGTTCAATTCTTAATTTTTAGAAATGAATGAATGAATGAATGGATGTACGTATGGATGCATTTATGGCTACTGGTCAACGGCAGCATTTTTCTAGCCTCACAAATGAGAGAATGCGGGAGTCACCTAACTCGGAAAAATCTGGTTGTTATCTTCCATCACGGAACAGAAGAGAGAATGAGTACTTTGTGGACAGATGAAGTCATCTCGGCTCTGCCGCATATTAACTATATAACCTAGCCACATAAATTAATTCCTCTTTGCCTCAATTAGTCTCACCTATAATTGGGCCTATTGGTGATGTTGCAGGTTTTCGGTAAGGATTAAAAACAGAGAACATATAGGGAAAAAGGAAGCACATCTCTCTGGCTCAGAGTAGGCAAACACATACATTGAATATCTTATCAAGACTTTTGTGTCGGGGTGCCTGGGTGGCTCAGTCGTTAAGCACCTGCCTTTGGCTCAGGTCGTGGTCCCAAGGTCCTGGGATCGAGCCCCGCATCGGGCTCCCTGCTCCGCGGGAAGCCTGCTTCTCCCTCTCCCACTCCCCCTGCTTGTGTTCCCTCTCTCACTGTGTCTCTGTCAAATAAATAAAATCTTAAAAAAAAAAAAAAAGACTTCTGTGTCAGGGATTGTCACTCTTATAATTCAAATTCCTTCCAGCCTCTTACTTCACTTTTCTTTTATTTGCACGGTGCCTCTCTTACGCTCTATCTGTCCAGGCCTTAACTACACAGAAGGCCTAATTTGCTGACATCATCTACAGCGCATTCCCCATTTCTATCAGCCTACGTTTTCCTCTTCTTTCTGTGAAATCATACTGCAATTATGGAGAATACTATACAATTTTTAACTTAACTGCTTGCTCTCTAGTCATTAGGGAGGTTTTGCCTAAATGGTAACCTCTATAAGGATTAAATCCTTAATCAATTGATGTGATGAAATCACAATGTGAAAAAAACCCAACCCAGATGTATGAGCTTTGATAAGTCACTTCATGTCCCTGGACCTCAATTTTCTAATTTGTTCAAGAAAATTCAATATTTTCTCTAAAATCCTTTACATCAAAAGCATTCTGTGATTCTAAGTTGAGTGCTTAGATCATTTTCATAAAGATTAGAAATCAAAGAAAAGGAGTCCTTTTTGGCTTCTTCCTTCTCTCTGAATTTGTTTTCAATTTTTTTTAAAGATTTTATTTATTTATTTGACAGCGAGAAGGACAGCGAGAGAGGGGACACAAGCAGGGGGAGTGGGAAACGGGGAAGCAGGCTTCCCGCTGAGCAGAGAGCCCGATGAGGGGCTCGATCCCAGGACCCTGGGATCACGACCTGAGCCGAAGGCAGACGCTTAACGACTGAGCCACCGAGGCGCCCTCTCTCTGAATTTCCTTAGTCCTTTGTTCATTCCATTAATAAAGCACTTACCTTACCACGTTAGATTAAGTACATGTCTACCCTGCTAGATAGCAAATCTCTTGACAGTAGAGCCTGTTTCAATTAATCTTTGTACCTGGGGTTACTTCAGACAACATGTGACACATAGTAGGCATTCAATATATATTTGCTAAATTGAAAATAATTAGCTTAAGAGGTTTGAGATGGGCAAGAACATATACAAATTTTGCTTTGTACTGAACACAAGTACTCTCTACAAAACCCTGTTCACAGGCCACCACTCCCCACTTCCATAATGTCTTGACACCACTCAAAATATTAAAGTATAAGAAGTGAAAGACTCATCACTACAATAAATAAAACCACTTCAAATAATAAGGATGGTGGAACAGAAGAGTCAAACTCCTCAAAGTTCAAACAAACCATTTAGGAGTTCGATTCCCATTTAAATCAAATAAAAAAAACCCAAAATGCTTAATTTGGTAAATAAAACTTTCCCACTAATTCAATAATCTGGATAATTTCAAGTATTTCAAAATGACAATGATAGAGTAATTTCATCCTTGAAGAATTTGATACTGAAAACTGAGAATATTTTTAAATTTCAAAAATTAAAAACAAAATCAAGAAACTAAAAAAACCCCAAAAAACCAATGATCAGATTATAATATCTGAAAATGCCTTACAGAATTTTTTTTCAGGTGAAAACACCTGGTTTTAATTACATAGACTTTCTGGTCTCCCTTACCAGAACCCTTTATTTTCAGACTGTATAAAGAGAAATAAGTATAAAACACCTCTGCCCTACCTTTTCATTACAAAACAGATGGATTCTTTTTCTTTTCTTTTTTAAAACAGATGGATTCTGCTTTAGATGGATTCATATAGGTATCAATAACTGGGAAGTCTATAGCCTTAAAAAAAAAAATGAACTAAAGACGTTTCACAAGAGAATTTAATTTTTTTTAAGTTTATTTATTTATATATTTATTTTTAGTAATCTCTACACCAGAGTGGAGCTTGAACTCATGACCCCGAGATCAAGAGTTGCATGCTTTTCCGACTGAGCCAGCAGGGCACCCTCTCACAAAAGAATTTATTCAAGAGCCCCAAAAGGCATCTGATACAGTCCTTTATGATTTTGTGGCAGTTCTAACGTGAACAGATGTATGGAGCAAGTTCATGACAAGAAGGCTGAGCACTCACATCTCAATGTTATCCCTAATGTCATTACACCAATATTGTCCACGATTTGCAGATTCTGTAAATTTGGGGTTAATGTTACTAAAATAATGTTGTTATGTGGTATGGAGTTTATTTTGGTGGCAGAATTTACTTTAATAATAGTAGCTTTATAAATACTTTGGTCATGTGCTGATAGAATCATTAATGGCCTGAAGGGTCACTTAATTTTCTTAGTTTTACTTTACTGGATTTTATGGGGAAAATAACATGCTATGTTACATTTTCCTATTTGCAGTACATGAATGTCTCAGGACAAATCTCTTGCAAATGTCAAGGGTCTACTGTAATTGTTTCTAGTCTGCCCACTGAAACTTAGCAAATGGGTAATACCCTGGCCTCTCCATTCTGACAGTGACTTGGGTTGGAGGGTTAATCACCATGAAGAGCAGAAGAGCTGAACCTTAAGCGTTAAGATGGGCATAAATCCTAACCTACAATGTCTGCTTTTTTACCAGTAGGCTCTTCAGGTTACTATGGGCCAAGTTATGTCCATCATCACTATACTTAACATTGTTGGACCCTAATTTTTCACACTGTTATGAATGCCATGCTATCAAAAAGCCTGGGTATTTAGGGAAAGATTCATGTTGATGCCTTCTGCTGACTGCCACCACCTCCTTTTTTATCAAATCACTTTCTAGAACTCTATCCATCTGAAGGCAGATGAGAGGGTTTATCCATGTGGATGAGATATGCAATTTGGGGGCTGGATACTGTTAAATAGTGTCTGGTTCAAATTTTGAATTTTTTTTTTGTGGGGAAAACTGAATAGTTCAATAGTAGTTCAATAGCTGAAAGTTAATTAAATCTGTAATTCCATGTAGGAAGACATTACTACAAACAGGTTTTTCTTAGTAACTCTGAAAACAAAACAAAACATGGACAAATATGAGTTCAAGTATAATATAAGGGCTAACTGCAGAAGGAGAAGCATCTCAATATTCCTCCAAAATACAACTTCAATGTTGAAGAAATGGTTATTTTCCCAGTAAAAGAAGAATCATTAATTTTAAGTCAAAGCATGATTTATATTTTTAAAACAGTATATATTTGCTCAATTTAATATCTGGCGATTCTATCAATGAGATTGAAACAGACAGACTACTTGAAATTTGAAAAGGGCAATGTCCACATTGTTCCCCTGGCACTATGCAATGGCAGGTCAAACTTTTGTTCCTCTTGTCCTACAAACAATTTTCAAGCCCACGCTCAATAAATAAATTTGGTCTCAGCGCTCCCAATCAGGGCTGCACAATCCCCTCAGCAGCAGACCTATGATAAATGGACTTATTTTCCCAAATCAAACACTTGAATTTAAATTCAGATGAGTTAATGCAAAGGTCAACATTGTAATCAGTTCTTTTGATCTTTATAGAATTTCTGGAGTAATACATAATAAATCTGAAACAAGGCAATTTGCAGCTCTGTATGTGTGGCTGGCAATAAAAATCTTAACGATCAGAGCCTTTATGTACTTAGGGAACGTTTTATAGTAATGGCTATGGTGTGAGCTTCAATGCATAGGAAACAATGGCAATAGATAACCCTGAAAGGCTTGGTTTCTTGATTGTTTCTACAATTTATTTATATATGTATTTATATAGAAACTTAATGCACACACATCTACGTCGACTGTATTTGTGAAATAGTCACTACTTTTGTTATAATCACCTAGTTTCGAGTTAATATGTTAAAGATAAAATTGCTTAGGATAAAAATTAGCATATCAGATTCAAACTAAAATTTTTCAATACCTAAGGGAGAATTCGGTTCTTGGGAGGTTTCTTTTTTTTTCACATTAAAAAGTTTTAGGAGGTTGGGCGCCTGGGTGGCTCAGTTGGTTAAGCGACTGCCTTCGGCTCAGGTCATGATCCTGGAGTCCCGGGATCGAGTCCCGCATCCGGCTCCCTGCTCCGCGGGGAGTCTGCTTCTCCCTCTGACCCTCCCCCTCTCATGCTCTCTCTATCTCATTCTCTCTCTCAAATAAATAAATAAAATCTTAAAAAAAAAAAGTTTCAGGAGGTTAAGCTATTTAAATTGTATACTTCAGTTTCATGACTGATAAGGAAAGTACAACTGATCATGGTACAATCACAAAGGGGTTACACGCTCTTTAAATTGAGATTTAAGGAAAGAAAAAAGGAAGGAAGGAAGGTGGGAAGGAAGGAAGGAAGGGAGAAGGGAAGGGGGAACAGAAGGAGGCAGAGAAAGAAAAGCAGAAGGAAAAACAGATGGGTGATCAGAAAGTAAGCAGCTAAGGGCCACCCCTGCATTCAGCTGCTGGGAGCCACTGGGGACTACAGCCTCAGGCTGCTCCCTTCCTCTGTATTTTTCCTAAAGCACCAGTCCCTGATTTTTCAGCAACACACCACATGATTATGGGTGGAATAACATGAATTTTTATATTGACAGCAGTGATGAGGAATAGCCTGTTAATTAAAAAAAAAAAAACAAAAAACCATAGAATCCCCCCTTTTTTTGTAAAGCAATATAGCCATGATTACTTCTCTCGAAACTGTAAAACCATTTTGTCAACTTTATTACACTAAAATGCACAATGCTTGCACAAAATGCTACTTTGATCAATTCTGATTCTAGTTCATGAGGATACTTTGAACCGTTCTGGTGGTAAATGGGTTTCAACAAGTCTTTTATTGGACTTCACATTCAACATAGGCCTTTGATGAAATTAATAATTAGAAAAAACATTCTGATGTCTAGCAGTAAGGGGCCTAGTGTCTACAGACTTTGATGTTGTCGTGCTAGGACCGTGTAACTGGAAGTGAAAAGAAACACAAAGTCCCCAAGTGTCATCTGGTGTCTGTGCTTCCACACCTTCTCTCCCAGACCTACCCCAGGGGTAATCACCCCAAATCTACTCTTGCTGTTGGTTCTAGCAATGAGGCTGAAGTTGGGCCTCCCACCAAGATTTATTATAATTTGGTTTTCTGGAGACTCGATGAGAATACCAGTATCGAAGAGACAGAAATATCCGTATACTTGGGGCATGTCAGTTGCGATTCCAACTGCAAACACCGCACAGAGGGTTTGGTCACAGAGCCGGACATTTTAGAACAAATCTGGGACAAAGAGATCACCTGTAGCTCGTATGGTAAGTTCTTTCCTTGATGGGAAAATCTGATTCAGGTTCCTTAACTCCTTGTGCAATACTACTACATTGATAGAACTTACACCATTCTAAGGTTTGATCTTTGAAGGCAAAGAAAAACATGATTCATGGTGAGAATCCTGTCAATTTCTTCTGAACTGTGACTTAATTTCCCAAATAAGCCTATGCTGCTTCGTAAACCTCGGATTCCACTGAACTTAGGATAATTCAGCAACAAGACATGAGTGGGCTCCTGTACCTTCTAAAACAAATCAGCATGCTCTTGTTTTCTTCTCCTGCAGTTTCAAATTTACGGTGTACAGATGTCCTGTCATAGTAGTTAAAAAGGACAATATTGTGAGTCATTAGGGGTCTGACAAGTCGAGTCTCTCAAAGCCTGACAATACAAAAAGTCCTTGATCTGAGGAGAGAGATCATTCAATTTTTTTCAGCAAGTTTCTACAATGTAGCCTGTATTAAGAAAATAAGAAAACAAAATCATAAAATTTAAGTTTCCATACTTTGTTCAACCTTGTAAGTACCCTAGAAATTGACAATAGTTAAATGTACACAGATAGAAAAAAAAAATCCATTCTTTTTTTTAATCTGTGCAAACACCACTATTACATGCAGGAAAATGGGCTGAGTAATTCATTACATCACATGATAACCTCAGCTGCAAGTTCAGAGCACCAATCTTCCAGGTACCAATCTTCCAGGTAAATGATGCAGCGGAAGCTGAGAGCACTCCAGTTTAATTTGAATAAAGTGTTAAAACTTCTTTCCTAAGTTATATTTTAGGTATTCCATCTGGCCAGAGTAAAGTGGCATTTCCTCTAGGAAGACCAAACCTCCTATTTTCTTAACAGCATATCCTATGGTCCGACTATATCACTCATGCTCAAAAATGATATAAGAACTGTCTTTTTTGGTAAAACATTTCTAAGGTGGGCTATATACCCTGAGGTCAAGAAGGTCTTGATTTTACATTACAAGTTTTGTTTTTTAAGGAATACTCGCTGCTTTTAGGCTGACTGCGGTGCATATCTGTTGGGTGAAATCATCTATTCCTTCTTATAATAGCACTCTGATTTGCAAATACCCTTTTCCCTCCTTGGAGTCTGAGGTGCAGTGAAGCTGTCTCCTCCACTTTCCTGGCCCAGGCCTGAGTATTCACAGCATGCCATCCCATGTTCACTGTAGCTGGGTCAGGGATGTGTATGTGGTGTAGTTAAAGTCATTAAGAAGCAATTCCAGAGTATTTCTGGAACTACTGGGAACAGAAAATTCCTCTTTATTGGGGGGGTGGGCGAGCTGGGAGGGGAGGATTATAGAGATAAGCTATAAGCTTCAAGCACTCACAGCCATTTTGCTTCCATAAGCTGGAAAGCCTGCCTGAGAACAAACTTAACCCAAGGGAAAGGAGAGCCAAGAGATAAAAGGAGCAAGATTTAGTCCCATTGCCTGTGTCTGAGCCTGTGGTCCAGCTCTATAGTTCTCCGAGCAATAAATATCTTCCTTTAAGTTGCATAAGGCAGGCTGAGCTGGGTTTCTGTTTCTTGAAACCAGAAAAGTCTTAAGGATTAATACTAATGTCCTAAATTGGCAATTCTAATAGTGCTTATGGTTTAGCATTCTCCCCCAGAGTTGCCAACATGTTCTTTGCTTCGGCGAGCTTTTCCACGTTTCGTTAACCTCCAAGTTTTTCGTGTACTTTCTCACTGGCAGACCAGGGCAGAAGAGTGCAGTGAGGAACAGTAGCGGTCCACAGCTCACTAACAGTGTGACACCATTCCCGAGCTTAAAAAGGGACAGGTGGCATCTGGGGATGGGAAGGGGGAACCAAGATCGAGGAGTACCTGCTGTGAGTCACACATTGTTCTGCTTTACATCCATCAGCTCATTTAACCTTATTTCCTATCTGCACAGTATCGTGAAGGAGAGGGAGACACCTTACGAACTAAGAAGCAGCTGGTCGGGGAAAACAACTGATCAAAATTCAGTACAGAGTGGTAGCTATTGGTGTCGGCTCTGGAGTCAGTTTTCAATTTGTCTCAGAGGCCACATCACTGAAAAGTATGATCACGTCAAAGTTTTTAAGCTTTTCTATGCCTCAGTTTTCCCACCTGTGATGGAAGTTACCCTTTAACCTGAGTTACAGGGATAGTGTGAGGATAACTGAATTGTTATTCATCAAGTGTTTTCTCCAGTACTTGGCATACTGTGAGCTGTAATATCAAAGCCTAAAAGTGAGACATGGTACACAGACATCTCAACATTATATATAAAAGAGTATTAAATAAACTGAAATGAGGAAATGACCAGTCCGGTCCAGTTTCATGAGAAAAGAACAAGACAAAGAAGTCAAGAAGAGCTACAATTATAACTAAAGAAAAGAAACCAGATCAGGGATGATTCTCTTAGCTTCAGGTGGCTAAGATTGTATTGGTTCTGTAACATAAATGGGTGGAAGTTCATACTTAGGATGTTACTGTATCTTACTTATACTGTGTATGTATAGGTACTCGAGTTGCTATCTTTATAAAGTTCTGAAAAACGGAACTCTGGGTATTCTTATATTCGACATCTGGACTGAGATAGGAAATGGCAAACAAAATTCTTTTGCCTAGAAAAAAACAGAAGGGCTAAGAGCACCCTGACTGCTTCCATGACTAGGCTTTCATGGGCTCTAGGTGTGCCTCATCTAATGAAAATGCAATTGTGTTTGAAGTTACATAACATCTCACAAAATTCTATCCTGTCCCATTCTTTTGGAAAAAAAAGTTCAATTCCCTTTGTCAACTCACCTTTCCAAACACCAGCCTAATGAAGCCCTAGTAATGAGCAAACCAAGGCTTTGCCACACCTCTGTACATTATCTGCCCTCCTGTACCCAGGCTGTTAACGGCTCTTGGAGAAAAACCACACGACTGTGATGCGTGGAACTCTATAAACGTACACGCGGGTGGGCAATCCCAACTCTCTCGAATTAGCTCTCTTCCATTCTTCACATAAGGCACTTAAAACATGATCTCAAGTTTCCTCAAAACATTGGACCATTTCCTTTACCCCATACCCGATCTTAGCAAACAAATTTGGCTACTATTTTACAAATAAAATAGAAATCCAAACACGTTCTCACTTCTTGCTCTGAAATGTGCACACTTAAATTTAACCTACTCCCACCCCTTCTGATCCTTCCAATAAAATGGAAGAAATGTCCGTGTCACCCCCCCCTCAACCCATCTATGTTGATCTCTCCATCTATGCTCTGGCTCCTATCATCTTCCACTGAATTAGGAACCTCACGGTCTATCAGCCCATCTCCTTTGGGCTTTCTCAACCTCTCCCATTCGATGGGAGCCTTCCCAATCAGCATTTAAACAGACCCCAGGTCTCTCCTTATTAAAAACAACCAAAACTCTGAACGGTGCCACTTCCCCTTTCCTTCTCTCCCTTCAAAGCCCAAGTTCCTGAAAAAAACTGCAGACTCATGCCACCTCTGCTTTCTCACAGGTGACTAAAAACCTTAAATCTGGCGGAGGTGGCCTCGCAGCCCCGGATTCGGGGTGACCCTCCAACTGAGAAATGTGCGTGGGGCGCCACAGTGAAGCTTTGTTTCTTCACAGCAGCTTCCACCAATGGACAGAGCGCCAGGGGCCTGTGGGAGGCTTTGGGAAGAGGACTGGCTGCTGAGAACTGAGGGGGAGGTCGTGGCCCTGCACTCTTGGTCACAGAGGGCACCTGGCCACACCCACAGTCTGGGGGCATAAAGAGGCATTGTTACTATGCTCTTGCTGCAGAAAGGGAAAACCAAGGACAAGAGCTTTCCTAAGAAAGCCAGAGTTTTCCCAATCAGAAATGATCTGTCCTTCATTGAATGTCTAAACACTTAACAAACAGTCATTTGATTTAATAGCCAGTTGTCTAAAGACCTCACTCTCGATTATAGACTTTGTGGCAGTACACTATGCACTAGTTTTCTCTGTGTTGTCCATGGCACCAAGCACAATGAGTTATAAAAACCGGCCAGAGAATCACGAGGCCAAACTGGGATTTTGAGACATTCTGACCTATAGATGAAGTGGACAAAGTGTATAAAAGGTATAAACTGTGAAGCACCAAATATAAAATTATTTCCCACATAGCTAGATTGCAATATATATTTGCTGAGCACATGATAGGATAAGAGCCAACAATGCCATTTCAATAATTTTCTCTGGTTGAAGAGCTGGACAAATGGGTGGAATGAATGGTAGGTCTGAATATGTGCCAACACTTCTGTTCTTACTTGTGAAATAAAGATTCTCCTACAGGTGAGTTTTTACATCACAAAGAACAGTGCATGATTGCACACGCTGCAAATACTAAGAGACACTTGCTTGTCTATCTATGCAAAATAAAAAATACCAATTGTAAAAAGAATACTTTGAATATTTACAGGCTTCATAAAATGGATTCAAGAACTTACTCATTTAATACATTTTTTATGGAACTTTTTTTTTTTTTTTGCCTAGACTGGGAGAGTTCAGCTTGGTGATAATGTTCCATTTTCTTTAAAAACAAACCAAAAAAAATCACTCCAAGAGTGATTAACATGTGAGGAGGTTTAACTGCTAGGCTCAAATAAGCATTTGCCTTTGCATATAATTGCTTGTTCTTTTTCTCCTTCTATACAAGCTTTGTATCTAAACACCTTCTTTTCAAAATATTAAAATTTTGGCTTACTCTCTCAGGTCTATTTATATAGCTCTGATGGAAGGCCACAGTCTCTCAGTTCAATTACAGCATCATTTACTGAGCACCTACTATGAGCTAGACACCATGTGTGATATGTTTTAATTAATCTCAGTTAATGACCAAATGATAACTGATGACTCAGATAAATATTTTACAATTTTCTGCAATTTAATTATAAATTTATATTTCCCTCCAGGGTGTAGATTTTTCCTTCCATGTATCTTGCCTCAGTATTAGAATATGTATTTCATATGACTGTCAGTCATATCTAACATTTGGGAAATAAAGATGGTAAATGTTGCTTTGGGATGAAAATGCTCCAGAAGCATTTAAGATATTCCTGCTACTGTGTATAAAAAGATTAGTATCCCATGAGAAAAGTTTATTTGATTTGATATCTTCCTTTTCCATCTTTGACCTTATGGAATAAACGAATGGTTCTAGTCCATCTGAATTACAGCTCATACACGACCGTTTGGAGAGAAATATAATGCTTATGGCCTCTTGTCATTCATTCACTAATTTGTTTATTCATTCTTTATTCGCAAGCATGTACTGGTCACTCATATTCCTTGGCAAGATAAAACTATTCAGTTCTATGTATGAGATAAACCAAGAGTCAATTGAGATAAATCATTAAGGTAAGGAATATACACAAAACGCAGGAGAATTTCTTAATCAGCAAGTGAATTTAAGAACTAACTTGCCCTGTGCAAATTCATGGGAGTTAGAAAAAAGGAACAGTCTAATGAATGAAAACTTTCACTTCATCTAGGTTCACAGTTTAGGTGGGTGCAACAATCATGCTTCAGTTGGATGCAATTGCTTTAAGTTATGTGCAAACAAAATCAAACCTCATTGCCTTCTGATTAGTTCTTTAATGGGAGAGCTGTGTAAAGAGTAACTGTCTATTTCCTAGTTTGTTTCCTATCTTCCTAAATGCCAGTCTCATAAGTGTTCCGTTTGTCTCTCCCTGAATACTACAGATGTTTCTATTCTACCCCCAGAATATAAGACTTTGAGGCAGCACTGCTTGGTGGCAAGAGTCTAGGTTCTAGAGCAGAAAGACAAGGGTTCACCATTTGTTATCTGTGACATGGGACAGGTTTCCAGTTTCTCTTAGCCGCAGGCTCCTCAGTGGTTAATAAGATCAATCTCTGCAGGTTGTGATGAGAACTGAAGACATATGCAAATACCCAGCAAAAGACCTACCATATGGTAGATGCTCAATAAAAGGTAAAAGCAGCAACACTAACATCAATAATAATTCCTATTATTCACTTATTCACCAAGTACTCATGGATACCGGCTCAGGACTGGGCAGTGATTTGACCCTAGGGACATAGTAGTGATCAAAGTAGACAGTTGTTGCCCTCAGTTGTCATTCTCAAGAAGGAAAACCAACCATAATCATGTGAAAAAATATTTGAGAGTGTTAAATACAAACTGATTATGTTGTCGTCATTCACTGGAATTCTTTTTAGTGAAGGATACTTGTCCGCAACGAAAAGTCACATTTTTTTGCTACCTTCTTGGTTTAAACAATGATCTAATAAAAATCTGCTGAGGGGCACCTGGCTGGCTCAGTTGGTAGAGCATGCGACTCTTGATCTTGGGATCATGGGTTCAAGCTCCATGTTGGGTATAGAGCTTACTTTAAACAAACAAACAAATAAATAAAATGTATTGATAAATAAAGTGTTTAATAACTTGCTGCAGAAATGGAAACTCAGAAAGTAAAATTTACTTCAAAAAATAAAGTGGTTCCCTTTGTCCTGGAAATAATGTTATTTTTAAAATGTGATTTTAAAGTCATTTTTTACTTCTATTGGACAAAATGTCTGTCTGTTTTATATAATCTTACCAAACAAATATTACAGTGGGAGCAATAAAATGTCTCTGATACTGAACTGTTACTTTTGTAATTATATATTATAGTAAGACAATTATTTAAATACATGTAGAAAGGCAAGTAAGACATGTGATAATTAAGATATGCAATTACATGATTAGTAAATGTAATTACATAGCATACAATCAGATGTTATGGAGAATTTTTGCTTACATGGACAGATAACGTTTTCACAAACTTACATGTTATGAATCTGGAAAGATTCTTAACTTGAAATAATATTTTATTTAATCAAAATCATTCTAGACCCCCCAACTTCTTAAGAAAATAAAACAAGAACTTTTTCATTAAGTCATTAACGAAACCGAGAAAAGCCTGGACCAGCCAGGAGTACAAATAAACAACGTCCGCTTTTTGCAGCCTGACGTGGGCATTCAACTTGGTGCCAGGGTCGCCAAATAGCAAATGCAGGGCTTATCCATTAGTTCATTTCACTCTCATCATCATTTAAGGAAAGGGTCTTTCTGGATCAGTGTTCCTGGAAGCATTAGCATCACTTGGGAACTTGCTAGAAATGCAAATTCTCAGGCCCTAACCCTGATCCACTGACTGACAAACTCCGGGGGTGGAGCCCAGCAACTTTTAGTTTAACAAGCCTTCCAGGTGATTCTGATGTGCAGAGAAGTCGGAGTACTACCCCTCTGGGTCAATGCATTCAAAGAATCGAGACTGCTATCCCTTTCTATTTTAACCTTGAAATAGTGCCAAACAGTTCCCTTTGCCAACTAGTTTAGCTCTCTGAACAATAATCTGAGAAACAGGAACTCAAATGTAATTCTGTGTAGTTTTGAACAATAATGTGTAATTTTTTATTGACAGCGTTGTGCAGAAATCATGTTGAACAGTAAAATGCTACGAGAGAAATACTATTAATAACCCACTTTACAAGGGGAAATACAAAATTTAGTTAGAGGAGTTATGTAACTTACAGACGGTCAAGTGGCTAGTAAATAAAATAGCATGCTTGAAGATAACAGAATAACTACAATCATTTAATATCACCCATTTTTTAACTTATTTAGTTTTCAGTTATCATAAGTCTTAGATCCCATTGGTAATATTTCTCAACACTAGACGCCAAGAGCAATATAAAGAAATTAAGATAAATTCTTCAGTCGTATCTTATTCTAACAAAACTACAAGTCCTATGTCTAGATGTGAAGTACCTGGAGAAAATACTGACGGACACACCAAGAGCCAAACCTGATGTGTATGAATAAAACTACAAGTACTTTCTTTTTCTTTCTTTTTTTTAGTTACAGAAGTAACCTGAACTCAAGTTCAACCTTTACATATTTAGAAGACACTTCAATAAATTGCTATTCCTTAGATTCTTACGCAGGATCACAGGACACATCCGTAGCCATATGTATAATATTTAAAGTGTATGCGTATCATTTAATGTAGTGACTTATCTAGTCAAAGCTGTATGTGGTCGAATACAAAGTCCAGGCTGGTTTACTTGTTCCAGAGGCAGGAAAGGCATTGAAAGGAGCCAAAGGAAGGCAAGGGAGAAGAGTCTATGCACAACAGAGAATTTCATCTGGACAGTGATGAAAAGTCCGTATGTTACAGTGCCACCATAAATTATGTGAGAACGAATGGTCAGGCCACAAAGGGGTTCCAAAAATAGGCTGAAACTGCCCACAGTCTGAAAACAAATTGCCTAAATTCCAATATGAGAAAACAGTGTTCTTGACATATATTTTCATGTGGCCACTACTGGGTGAAGCTAGGTCTGCAGAGATGAAATAATATGCTTTAGCTCTGAAACTGGAAGTTGTTATTCCATCAAGAAACTAAAATGCAAAGAAATCTGCATGAGTCTGGTGTCTCAAGCCTTAAAGATTTATTATGAAGGAAAGACAAAAAATGAATGATGGCATGTCACTGGGTCTGAACTCAGAGTGAACCTGCATTTTGGAGAAATGGAAACCTCAGAAGTCTTACATTTTAATCATCTCAGGAATTAAAGTGAATTTGAATTATATAATTACTGGTTTATCTAAAAATATATATTTAAGTGATAACAGGAATATATATCATAAATCAAAAGCAAAAATGCTCAAAGGGTTCCACTGCCTATTATTGAGTTCCTTTTTCTTAAACAGCAACATCAAATCTAAAATGTTAAGAAACAGTTATATGATCTTCTCCCTTAAAAGGTGGAAATAAATAGGAAAAAAAGGTAATAAAAACACACTAGGAGGATGCTTAGAATCTTTATTAAAGAAGGCTGTGGTTAATAGGGAAATCAATCACCTATCGATTACTAAATTTTCAAATTTTAATTTTAAGAACATCATAACCGTAACACAGACAACATACAAAACATGTAATTATATAGTCTTCATGAATGAAAGTTCAACAAACTAGGTTTTTAAAAACTTGATATTCTTCTAAGGGGGAGAACAATCAATCCAAGAAGAATACTGTATTGATTGATCTCATCACAGACTTAAAATGTTCAAGGATCAGTGAATGTTTTATTTTAAATCAAACAGTATTCAGTCGTCAGAATACTTGATCTTGACAGAAATGCCACAGCACATTCTTATTACTAAGAATATGTATACTATAGGTATCAACAACAGTAAAGAATTTAGGAATATTAAGTAACACTTTACAATAATTTTAAGGTCCCGATAATTTTTATATTGTCCACATCACTGTTTTGACAATTAATAGTAATAAGTTCTATTATGCTGAAGAAAATATATGTTATTATTGAACATAATAACTTCATATGATTCAGGACACAGATTTCAACTGTGATTCGGGTTGTAGTAAAATTATGTTCTCATTTGAGAAGTCATTTGTCAATGATGGAAAATATCATTAGCTCAGTTTTTGTGAAATCGAACGGCATTTTTATGTAACTGAAAAGTAACCAAAAGCTTTCATACAGGGTAAAAATGTTACACTGCACTACCAAGAGAGAACCAGGCAGTGTAAAGCCATATTGTCCCACAGCATGAAGTGATCAGATACCTGCCTAAAATGATGGACAGCTCTGGCCTAGAGAACAGGCAAAAAAAATCCCATTTACTCTCGTCCAGATGGGACCAACTGGACGCTTCAGCGCAAACAACTCATCCTTCTTCGGACCTTCTTGTCCAGCTCTTGAGCTAGCTCCAGCTGATAATGATGAATATCAAGGCTACAGTAAAGTGGGTGACAAGAGAAGCCTTGTTACAGCTGCCAGGCTTCCCGTCTTGTCATTATTACACATTGAAGATTTATTTGAGTTTATTGTTGTGTACAGGGTCTAGCCATTTGCAATTCATCACCTACTACAGGAAGTTCAAGATAGTGGCCGAAGCCATAATTGCCACCTCCACCTGCTTCTGGAAATTATGAGGTCACTAGCTAGGGCAGCCCAGTCTTCAATGAGCCCCAAAAGTCACAGCAGCCTCTGGTATAAAATACTCAGGCCCTATCGCCACTTGAGCATCTCTTGAGATCACATTAATAATGCTACATTGCCCAGCAATTGATTAAATTGTTTCTATAGTACAGTGTGCTCTATGGCAAACACTAAAAGGTTACAGCTACAGGAAAGAAATGATGAAACCATTACAGCTGCCACAATCTGAGCGTTATTGTTATTATTGTAAATGCTATAGTTACTATGTGTTTGATTCAGGAATATATAAACCCATTAACAAGGCACATTTATTTAATCTGATATAATCTTCTAATCTTCAGATGTCAAACTAGTCAACTGTAACTCTGTTTTGGAAGCAGGCGGAATATAAAACCTATATATATAAACACACAGTGCTTTGGTAGAACTGCTCGGAGAGCTAAAATCAAATGTAAGGACAACATTGTGTTTCTATTCAAAACATTAAAAAAAAAAAAATCCTCGTACACTTGGGATTTGAATGTTACTACACCAGTACGTTAAATGAGTTGACTCAGAAAAAAAAAAGTCAATAATAAAAATAAACATCTTTTATTTTAAACTAAGTCTCTCTCCTCCACTTATTCATTTTATAATTTAAAAAGGTCTATTTTTATTTTCCCTCCAAAGTTGTAGAAAAATTTTGGAGAGCTTTCCACCTGTGTTATGGAGCGGAGCATTCAAGGTTTTACCACCAGCTACAAAGAGTAGGAGCTTATATGATTTCCATTCATCTAAAATGTATGATTCACTCATCAGTGTACTTAGTGTACAGATGGCTTGAAAATTTATGATACCTGAATCTTCTCCTGCTTGGTATGATGCCATTGCTCGGTTTCTACCTCCTTACTCTTAATGGATTTCTAAAACCAAGATTTCCTGAGATGTTTTTTTTTGTTGTTCCAGGTCCTCTTTTTAAAAATCAACGTGGTAAGTAATGTGGAAAAAAAGGTAAGCTAGCATCACGATTTAATATAAAACCCCAACTATTTATAAAGATTGTCTCTATCTTATTTTATTCCCCAGAGTCTAATGATATTCAATGATTCTATTTTATAAGGTTACAGAGGAATCAAAAGTCTAAATGGAAAGTTTCTGTCTGCAAATTCTTTCACAAGCGGCTTCCCATATACACTATCATAGCTTTCCGCTACACTGAGAGTCGGCTACGCAGGACCTATTTCCCGCTTTGTTCCTGTTTGTATCTTAGGGTATGGAGGTTTGGATATTACGGTGTATTTTTTACCAACAGAGGTTTGGTCCCATTTTGAACCTCACCTTCACTTACCTCAGAAGCACTATGAGGTAAGAAATGGAAATGCCCGTGATACTTCTTAATCCAATCTTTTCTTCAAAAACATAACAATAACATAAATAACATAAATTAACACCTCAGTGGGTTATCATTTGCTGGAAGGCTGCAGAGAACTGGATGCGGAAAGCTCTCCCTTTGCTGACCAGCACAGTAGGACAGGAGCAACTAACCACCTGCAGTGAAGGCTGACAGGGAGGAAAGGAAGATCTTTCTACAAGACTGAGGACTAATGCAATAGCAAATTAAGGAAGTCTATTTCTATCCTCATTGAGGGAATCTCTAGGGTTCAAAAAAATAGTCACTCACAATTTTCAAATCAGCTCCTGCAAATAAAACTCCTCTTTCAGTTAGGTGCTGGTTACGGCACTCAGCAACAGAGAAGTGTGGCTGGAATTTTGATCTCAGACATATATTTTTAACTAACACCTGTACTTCATCTTACAGTTTATAAACTTCTTTCCCAAATACTATCCGCCAACAATCTTGGGATGTGGGAATTAATATTAGATCCATTTTACAGAAGGAGAGACTGAGGCTCAGAGAGGGGAGGGATTTTTCCAAAGTCACAAAACTGGCTATGTGGTAAAGCTGGGTCTTGATCACGGGTCTTACTCCAATTTCTTTACTTGATACTAAACCGCAGACAGAACAAAAAATAATTCAGTTTAAAAACTGTGGGAACTGCCCCTTCTTTTGTAATACCGAAAAGATTTTTGGGATTATGCAATGATGGATTTACGTCTTTATATTTTCTCCAAGAAAGCTTATCTTTTTTCTAGAACATGAATTCAAACAACTAACGGTACAGAAACAAAAATATAGGAAAAATAATAACATATATATTTTTTTACAATAAACATTCAAATATAACCTACATAGTTAAGACTGTATGAACACATACGAACATTTACGAAACATATCCTAGGCCAAGAACTGGAATATTAACCAATTCTAGATGGCCCACCCACATTATCCCATCTATATCCCCCCCCTTCTCCTCCTGAGTTGTCTATCCTGAATTCCGATAGAATCATTCTTCTTTATTCATTACTCTTTCCACTGGTTTAGTATTCCTAAACAATACAGCTTAGTTTATCCAATCTCAAAATGGAATCATAGTGTATGTATTACTTGGCAACTTGTTTTTTTCTTCTGATATAATCTGAGATTTATTAATGTTGATGCATGCAGCTGTGTTCATTTTTACTCTTATTTTTACTATTGATACAGTATTCCACTCAATGAGTATGCCACAATTTATCCGCTCTCCTGCTAATACATCTTTGTGAGATTTTTTTTTGGTCTAGTTTTTCACTCTTACAAAGACTGCTACTGTGAATATTTTTGTACATGACTCCTAACACAAAAATGCAAAAGTTTCTGGGGAACTGCAAATTTATGAGGTATGCGCTCTTTATTGGCTTTGGCCCTTCCAAAATAGTTATATCAGGGTACTTTCAGAAGCAATGTTTCAGGGATCCCATTAATCCTTACCTTGCTAACCATTTGCATTGTCTGTTTAAGTTCTGACGATCTGATGAGGAAGAAATCTTATCTCACTGTGACTTCAATGACATTTCCCTAATTTCTAATAAAACTGCATGTTTATAGGCCATTTGTGCTTCCTCTTTTGTGAAATACCAGTTGTTTTCGTTTGCCCATCTTTCTATCGGGTGTTTATTTTTCAGTTACTAATTTACATTCTTTATATATTTTATTTTATTTATTTATTTATTTTTAAAGATTTTATTTATTTATTCATGAGAGATAGAGAGAGAGAGAGGCAGAGGGAGAAGCAGGCTCCCCGCGGAGCAGGGAGCCCGATGCGGGACTCAATCCCAGGACCCTGGGATCATGACCTGAGCTGAAGGCAGACGTTTAACCGACTGAGCCACCCAGGTGCCCCTACATTCTTCATATATTTTAGATTCTGAACTTAGAGCTGACCTGTGTCCCCAGAAGCTTCTCCCAGTCTGCGGCAGAGGGTGTACATGTGCATGCACATGTGTGTGTTTTCACTCTCTTTTACAAATGTCAAGTTGTTAATTTAATGTAAATTTATCAATCTTTTCCTTTACGGTTTATACTTTTTGGTCTGAAGAAATTCTTCTGCTTTGAGGTCTTAGAATTGTTCTCCAGTATTTGTTCCAAAAGTGCTGTAGTTCTGCCTTTCCATTCATGTGTTTAATCTACTTGGAATCGATTTTTGTGTGTGCTGTGAGGTAGGGATTCCGATTCCATTTTCCTCCATGTAAATAATTCATTGTCCCTGATTAAAAAATTAAATCATTGGTTAAAAAGTCCATCCTTTCCCCATTGATCTATCATATCACCTCCGTCATATATCAAACAATACTATTTGTGTGTGGTTTTGTTTTGAACTCCTTGTTCTGTTTCATTTATTTATTCCTGTCCCAGGGCCCAACTGTCCCTTAATGTACCTTTCATAAGACATTATTTTGAATTCCTAAAAATTTTCAGCACACGATATTTATACAGTAAAATAAGCAGAAGTCAAACTTTATTACCATTTAACAAGTTAATAAGCTGAAGACACAAGTTAATATGTAAAATGCTTCTGAATCACAATCTGCGTCTCAAACTAATGATTTTCTAACCCATTGGCTTTTTCAAAGCATTTTCATGTTAGCTCATCAATCTCAAACATAACATGATACTAATTATATATAATAGCTTTATATTGTTGTGGAAAACAGGCTTTGGAGTCACACACACATGAAAATGATTAGAAACAGGCTTCTATTAAGACTACGTACACAACCTTGAGCAAGTCATTTACCTTCTGAGGCTACAGTCTTCCGTCCAGTGTTGATTACCACTATCTTTAAAGGCTTTCTGCATGCAGGAGGTAATATTTTAAACACTTAGCACTGTGCTTGACATACAGCAAGCACTAAATAAATTATATATATTTTAACACTGAATACTAGTGAAGTCAGGTATCTTTACTAATAGGGTTTAATCTAGGATAACCTTAAACAGTGGAACCAGACATGAAATGTACAAATTTAATTACCTGCTGTTGTACTTAAATGCACTGTACAGCCCTTATGCTGACTAAGTGCATCCAACTGACTTTTAAAAAAGTCAAGGACCAACCTAAGAAGTTCATCAGCCATCCTGCCACCCAATTCCTCTTCAGCATCTATTTTTAAAATTCAACTCTGATGTCTTCCCTGTTTATAGAGTTTCCACATTCCACCTCATTAGAACTCAAAGAAGTTGTGGATTATCATTAAAGGAAAACAAAAGACCACAATCAATCAAGACCCAGGCAAAAGTCAGAAGTCAGCCCCTGACTCCTCCTTCCTTTCACTTCACCCAACTACACTTCAAGCGACTCAAATCCTGTTCACCAAATCCACTAAATCTCTTTCAAGCAAATGTCTCCCTCCGTACCGCCAACTGCTCATACTGTTCTGCACTGTCACAGTAATATGCATAATCATATTAATTTATACAAGTAATTGAACAATTAATTAAAAACCGGACCTAATCTTCTTGAAAGGTACAACAAAATTGTATGAAAACAATGCAATTATTTTAGAGCTGAGAAAACTGGGGCAGGAAGAGGTTAAGTGACATGTTTAGATCACACAGCCTTAGCTACTACATCTAGAATTCACACCAGATCAGCTAATGCCAAAGTACACCTCTCATCTACCGCACCATGCCACGCGCCATGAGTTATCATTCTAAATTGTAAACGTAACACCTCCCTGCTAAAAATCCTTTACAAGGGGTTGAGAAATAATATGATTCTGGATATATTTTGAATATAGGTCCTTCAGTATAGGTCCTCTCTACCTATGACATGAAAAATCAAACTCCTTTTTCTTTTTCTTTTTTTAAGATTTTATTTATTTATTTGACAGGGAGAGAGAGACACAGCGAGAGAGGGAACACAAGCAGGGAGAGTCGGAGAGGGAGAAGCAGGCTTCCTGTGGAGCAGGGAGCCCACGCGGGACTCGATCCCAGGACCCCGGGACCACGACCTGAGCTGAAGGCAGATGCTTAACGACTGCGCCACCGAGGCGCCCTCAAACTCCTTTTTCTAATAGTCCATTGAGAGCAGGCCAGTGCCTCCGGGAGTCCTATTTCTCACTATCAGCCACTTTATGCTCTCCTCGCTGTCCTTAACAAAGGACTGTCCTTACCTTTGTCTTGTCTATCACATTACAAACATACAAAGTGGATTAAAGGAATGGAAAAAAGGAAGGGTAAAAAACCCTGACAACCAGGCAGGGTGGAAGCAAGAGGGAAAGTGGTTGCAGGAGAGCCCAAGCCTGAGTGTGAGTGAAACTGAGAGAGGGAGCCCGACCGAGAGTGAGCAAGCACCATCCAGTAGTTCAGGGAGACACCGAGACTGAGCCTGGCAGAAGAGAGAAACCAGACAGCCAGCAAGAGCCTGAAGGTGAGCCAGAGCCACGCAAGAGAGAGACTCAGTAATCAGGAGACACAAATTCCAGAGATGGGGAGAGGTCTCCACTCCTCCCTGTCCCTCATCTGGCTACTCGATGCCTGGCACACCTTTTCCTCATCCTCCCTGCCTCATGCCCTGGTTACCCTTGCCTTTCAAGGCTCAGCTCAGGGATCTTCTACTGCCAAGTCTGCCCCGTACCCACTGTGAGTGTACATCATGTGTCCTTCTGCGCACCCCAGGTAAAGACACCAGGAGCTGTCTTTACCACTAGCAGAGAACTGAGAGTCTCCATGACCTGCTTCATCTTTTAACAGCAAATTCCTTAGACGTATTTTCCCCCCTCTTTAATCATCAGTGTCTTGCATATGGTGGGGTTTAATAAATGCTGAATGAACGAAAACCCCCAATTTTTCAAGTATTCCAACATTTTCCAAGTATAATGAAGGAACATGCTGTCTTAATCTCACCTATAACACACACATACTTTCTTTCTTTTTTTTTTTTAAGATTTATTTATTTATTTTTAGAGAGCGAGGGGAGGGGAGGGAAGAGAGAAAGAGGGAGAGGGAGAGAGATAATCCCAAGCAGACTCCTCCCCACTGAGCTGTGGGGCCCAATGTGGGGTTCCATCTCAGGATCCATGAGAACATGATCTGAGCCGAAATAAAGATGGACGCTTAACCGACCGAGCCACCCAGGAGCCCCTCACACACACACATTTTTATTTTTTATTTATTTTTATATATTTTTAAAAGATTTTATTTATTTATTTGACAGAGGGAGAAACAGCAAGAGAGGGAACACAAGCAGGGGGAGTGGGAGAGGTAGAAGCAGTCTTCCCACGGAGCAGGGAGCCCCACGTGGGGCTTGATCCCAGGACCCCGGGACCACGACCTGAGCCAAAGGCAGACACTTAATGACTGAGCCATCCAAGCGCCCCCCCCCCCGACATTTTTAAATAGATTTTCTTTAATCAAGATCGAATGTTATCAAATAACACGTGTGGTATGGGTTATTTGACAACATAGGAAAAAAAAAAAAAGCTCAGTCGAAACTTCATTTCAAAAGACCAGGGAATACCAGAAATTTGAAAATAAAGTTTTAAATGTGCAGCTATGTGCAGTGATGAATGTTAACTATTGTCGCAATCACTTTGCAATATATACATATATTGAATCATTGCATCGTACACCTAAAACTAACACAATGTAACATGTCAATTATATCTCAATAAAAAATGGAAAAAGAAAAGACAGTTTTGATAATATAATTCCACTCACTTTTGGGGAAAAAAAAGATATCATTTGTGCATTATTTATACCTTTTTGGAATGCTCCAGTTTTCAAAGTCATTTCTGCAATATACTTGATTTTTTCCTTGTAGGCAGAATCAAACCAGACATTTAAAATTACAACTCAATATGGGGGTAAATAACAGCATCTGCTACAAAACTTAATAAAATAATCACAAACACCAATGCTTTGCTGACAGGAGGCACTCTGGTGTCATTAGAACTGAAGAAAAGGTTTATCTAAAAACATGCACAGCAGTCACTGTTATAAAATTAAATTTGGAAAGCAAAAAACTGAAAAATATGTGGCACTTCAAGCAGCGAGAAGATTTATGATGACATTTGTCAAAACGGTATGTGCGCGTCTACTTCATGCATTTCCTGCAAGCCCACCATTTTCGGCTGAAGCAACTTCTTTTTTTTTTTAAAGTGCATAAAAAAATCCCCTTACTCTTTTCAAAATTTGCTCTGTGGCAAGTTCACTTTCCAAATTCGATCTTTACACATTGGTCTATTTATTTCCTCTTCTGCCAGTGGAGTTTTTCCCACTTTCTTCTGAGATTTCTGGTTATCTAGAAGCTCACTGAAAGTCGGAGTGGCACGCCTATAGACTATGTACCCCTCAGCTGGATCATCCTCTTTATTCCTATCCCCTGACCAGTGCAGGAGATAAAACAGAGCCGAATAGGGTATGCAGGTCAAAGACACCCCTCCTTTGCAGGGGATGGCTAGGTACTTGCTTTGCTTTTGAATGGACCCCGGAGGATCTCTTCTGGGTAATGCCAGGACCTCAGGGACAGAAAATTCCTTTTCTGAGGACTGGTTCTGGTTTGTGCTCCTCAAAGCAGGTATATGGGAATTTCAAAGAAACATATACCTCTTCGATCAGGCATGCTGAGTTCTGACCCTTCCTGATCATATACTCCTTCTCCTGTTTACCACCGGGTGCCATGGGTATAGGAGAACAGCCATACACTAGTGCCCAAGGAGTCAGGCTCAACTCTAGCAATCCCAAAGGACCTGGTAAGTGCTCCAGTGTTCAGGGAGGAGCCAGATTGGAAATACCACTGAAAAGTGGCACTCAAGGATGCCTCTTTTTTTTTTTTTTAAATTACACGGAGTAGGACATAAAATTTTATGACTTTCTAGGCAGTGGAAATTTTCCTAATAAACTCTTGCTCAGAACTCTAAGGGTCAATGAATTACTGTGGCTGATGACAGGCTGAATTCCTATCCTCTTAACCACTTCCTGGAACCTTCACAGGGAAATCAAGGGCTCCAGGGAACCGGCTGAAAAACTACTAGGTCAGAAAAAACTGATCAAGAAAACATAAGGCCTGAATAACAAAGACAAGAGCAATAGCAACAAACTCAGAGTCAAAGACTGCCATGTGAACTACGGCTGTGCATTTACTGCCTAATTTGAAACCAGCCGATCAACTCACTAAGCTTCCTTCCTTTTGCTCATTAATGAACTAGAGATAGACATATATGCCCAAACCCCACAGATTCACATGAGTGACTTATTAGCAGTGTGATTCTGAATAAGCTACTTAACTTTTCTGTACTTCAGTTTCTTCGCTTGTTAAAAATGGATGATATTATCTCTCTCATATGGTTATTGTAAAGACTGAGATATTTAGCACATAAGGAAATAGTAAAGGTCAGCTATTTCTCTTAGCATTTTCTAGTAGTAAATGTTGAAAACTCTAAAAGTAATATAAAACATTTGGCAACACACTACTTTTGTTATATTATTAACCTTTTGTGGTTATTGCTGTTATTGACAATGACCCCGGTCAGGTTGCTAAATTGCCACGGGATTTCTGTAATTCCAAAAAATTCCCACTTGCCTGATCTTTATTTTCAAATGTAAGCTATCCCACAAGTAAGGAAAACCCTCCTTCCTGCTGCCCTTGTTTGATAATCTCAGCTTGAATTCCTTTTCAGAATTTCACATTAAGCCAGGAGATTCCCCAGCAAAGCAACAATTTGTCCGTTTACTTGAACTATAGTTATACATCCAATATTAGCTTTTTCCTTGAGATAATGAATTCTGTCTAGTATATATTCAGGAAGATCCACAACCATAAAAATTAGTTACACTGTTCAACCCTTCAGATTTTTCATAAATAGAAAATTTTACTGTATAAAATGCTGCCTCCTCGTGGACTGAGCCACAATTAACAAGACTAGTTCTAATAAACATCTTTCTGTTAAGACCTACCAAGACAGTGAGACAGAAAAGACTTAGAGGCTAATGAGTACAGTGCTAGATATCCAAAAGAAAGAAATATGATATTTTAATTCAGTTGACTTTGCTAAACAAAGCACTTTCCCCCTATTATTTCAATTTCTGCCATTCTATTTTCAATACCTGAAAAACTCTACATTTCCAGAAATGAAAGAAAGAGAAGACAAATCAATTTTGACTGAACATAACTAAAATGTTCTACAAAATAAAACGTAAACTAGTATCGCTATCTCCTTCAACTACAGTGTATAAGCAAGTCAGACGCATGAAGAGAAAGTTTGAGAGAAGTACATGTGAAAAGGAGAATTTATGCCAGAATAATTTACAGATAGAACAGAATGTTGCAAATTAAACAGTTCGAAAAGTTTAATACCTCACTTGAAGTCTGATAAAAATCCTCACTTAAAAAAAGGGTAACATTATTTGCAAATTGAGCAAGAGGACCCGACAATAGCCATATATAATCAGTTGTCACCTTGCAGCTCAATTAGCCCTCATGTAAAAACGAGGCATGTAAGGAGAAATGAGGTTTTGACATTATCTCTGTCAGCAAGATAATTACACAGCCTTCATTTAACAGTAGGGCAACACTACTGTAGCAACAAATTAACTCAGCTCCATTTGCAATTCATGGTGTGTTTTCTCATTTAATACCATTTGTCTTACCCCAAGTGAATGTTTCCATTAGTTTTCTCTAGCACAGCAAATACTCAGTTTGACTCCACATATTACATCACTGAGTCAATGCTCACCTTCCAGCAACTCTTTGAGAGCATATTCAAAATGTGATAGAATGTTCTGTTTCTCCATTTCAGCTACAACTTTCTCTGGTTTATGGCCAAATCATATAGTCAGTATATCTGTGCTGAACAGTCAAGGGCATGAAATTCCCTAAGCCTACAATTGATTTCAGAGCAGTTTTCTGTTTTCATAAAGAAAAATCAAGAAAGAAAAAAAATGTTGGTGAAGTCCTACCCTGGGTACGATCATACATTAGGTTATTAATATATTTCCAAAAGACATTTTGGAGAGAAATATTTTTAAAAATGTGCTGGCTATACACGTTTAGTTTTTAAATATATACTAGCCTAACCAGATGACTGTGACCTCATTTATTTTCCTTTCCACATTTTGTATTAAGCATTTTCCTTGGTTTGAATTTAAAAGCCACTCTATCGTAAAAGCAAGCATGACTGGGGAGAGCTTAAAAAGCAGCAGCAGGGGCGCCTAGGTGGCTCAGTCGGTTAAGCGTCTGCCTTCGGCTCAGGTCATGATCCCAGGGTCCTGGGATCGAGCCCTGCATCTGGCTTCCTGCTCCTCGGGAAGCCTGCTTCTCCCTCTCCCACTCCCCCTGCTTGTGTTCCGTCTCTCGCTGTGTCTCTGTCGAATAAATAAATGAAATCTTTAAAAAAAGCAGCAGTAGGGGCACCTGGGTGGCTCAGTCGGTTAAGTGACTGCCTTTGGCTCGGGTCGTGATCCCAGGGTCCTGGGATCGAATCCTGCGTCGGGCTCCCTGATCGGTGGGGAGCCTGCTTCTTCCTCTGCCTCTGCCTGCCACTCTGCCTACTTGTGCTCTCTATCTCTCTGTCAAATAAATAAATACAATCTTAAAAAAAAAAAAAGCAGCAGCAGAATGTTCAAAGGGTCATGGGCAGAGAAAGTAGAACCAGGTGGGCTCCTGTATTGTCACAAATAGGCCCAGCATTAAATTTCATATTCAACTCTAAATTATAATGCTCATTTGATTGCTGATTTATCATTTGAGATTCTATACACTGAATTATTTGCTGACAATACAAGAAGCCCTAAATAAAAGTCCTAAGAACCCCAAGTCCCTAGAATCGTTTTAGGTCAATAAAACTTAAACCTACACATATGATGTTAAACCTTCAAACATTCAAATTATGAAGGCAAATGCATTTATTTATAACTAATGTATGTTAGCAGGGGAAAAAAAAATGAAAATTTAACTCTATAAGTGAACACACAAATATTCCAAAGTAGGGGATTTCAATTTGCAAAAACAAATAGTCACTATACTGCATGAAATTTAAGGAAATTCCTGAGAAGACAAATAACACTTTCCAGGAGTTTTATTTTGTTTACCACAACAATAGCAATTGGCAGAAATATCTACTGAAAGCTACATTATTTTATAGTCTCAAAGAATTAGGAACAAAAAGACACACATGCATGCAGGTCACACAAAGTTTCATTCCAAAATGGTTACGTTAACATTGTAAGCTAGCAAGTACCCATGATAAGTTAGTTTTCTGGTTTTTTTTTTTTTTTTTCTTTAATCACTAAGATAATTCAATACTTCCACATTCTCAGGGAACTAACTGTCCTAAGGAATGGATTGAAGTCTTGAAACTTAACTTATAAATAAGATGTATCAAAAGTAAAGTTCCATGCTCTTCTCTGTGGTCTAATTGGTTTTCATTCTCTAGTCTAAGTGATGCTAAGTGAAACAGAAGAGGAAAGAACCAATGTCTTGCTTGTTCTAACAAAGGCATTCTTCAGTGAAGTTTACTTCTCAATACAGAAACTTATTCATTTGACTAGCAGTCATCCAGCCTTGGCTCAAATGATTCAAATACAGAGAAAAGATACAAAATAAAGATAATAAAATGTGTGAATCTCTTTTTGTTCACTTGCCCTCACCAAGTGCACATTTATTCAGCTGCTATGAGGAGGGTAACCTGCTTAATCTTTAAATGTTCTTGTATCATGAGTTCTGAAACTGAGTATGTGTTACCACTACAGGCTTCTATTTTGTACACCGAAATAGTAAATCATGCACAAATATGACAGACAAGGAATTACCATATTTGTTATATACAGTGAACATAAATCAATACTTGGGCAAAGAGGACATGAATCCAGTATATGGAAAATTAATTCTCCAATCCAATTATTAATGAAATATATGGGAAAATATTCATTCTTTTGTTTGCATTCTTTCATTACTCATTTAACCAGATTGATCACTTTGGAAAAGATCAAGAAAGGCATGTATCCAAAGGTGATGTTTAAATTAGTACTTAAAGGTTGAATATGAATTATTTTTTAGGTATGCCATTAAAGCATGCAATTAAAACACTGCTATGCCATATTTTCATTCAACACAAAGCACACAGTTAAAATATGAAACAGGCTCTTTTATTTTCGTGGGAGTTTTACTCCTAAGAAACCACCATTTAATGTAGTTAAAACAATTGTTTCAATGGGAAATGTGGTTGGAGGATTACTTTTAGACTCACAAGAATGTAGTTATTTTTAGGGAAATGGTTAAATACTACAAGATTTTTTGTGACTATGAGTGTAGAGCTATAAAAGCTAAACATCACTCAGTAAATACAGCTCTTAACTATATCTAGCTTTTGCGTAAGAGTATTGGCTTTTCTCTTCTAATTCAGGATCAGCGTTATCATTAATGCAGGGCTTTATACTTTTTAAAAAAAAATCATCTACAATAAAGCACAAGCCACTAAAACAATGCAACTGTGATCTATGGGGGAAAAGCACCTTACCTTACCTGGTTCAGTTCAAATAATATTCTCTTATATTCAATTCACTTTATGAACATTGCAGGACAAATGTCCATGCGTAATGTTGAGGGGTAACTGATGAAACATTTATTTAGATAAATTACTATTGATAAACTGGTATAAACTTTTTGGCTTTGACTATTTAAGAATATCTGTAGTCTTCCACAAAGCAATTTTATTGAAGTAACTTCTAAGGAAATGTGTGTGTGTGTGTGTGTGTGTGTGCGCATGTGTGTTCTTAGGAGGGTGAAACTTTTACGTACAAAGATGTTCACCAAAGCATTATTTATAGGTTTAAAATGAAAACCTAACAAAAAAATACTTTATAACTACATAATAGAATATTATGCAACCATTATAATCTATTAATACAGACATATGTTAAATTAAGATGCATGAATCAAAACTGCATGCATGGTGTGCATTCATTCATTCACTCGTTCATTCAAACATTGACTGAGTTTCTGCTATACGTCAGGCACTGTTCTAGGCCATGGACACACAGCTATGAACAAAACAAACAGGAATCTCTGCCTTCATGAAGCCTATGTTCTAGTGAGAGGAGACATACAATCAAGAAGTATTGATGATAGTTTGGATTAAGTACAGTGGAAAAAATACAGCAGGGAAGCGAGACAAAGAGTGCCAGTTTGGGAGGCTAGAGGTTTTTTTAAATAGTCAGAGAATGCCTCACGTGGGTGAGCGAGTGAACCAGCTATGTACTCAGGGGAAGAACATCAGGGGCAGAGGAACAGCTCTCGGTGGAGAGTGCGCAGGCATGGAAGCCAGTGTTGCCGGAGAAGTGAGCAGAGAGACTGGGGTGCGGGCGGGGGCAGAGGTGGATGTAGGGTCCTGCCTGGTGAGCGACTGTAGGACATCTGCTTTTACTCTAGTGAGAGAGGAAGCCACTAGAGGGCTTTGAGTAGAGGAATGATGTGAGGGAGCTAACATTAAATTGGTCACTAGTTGCCGTTTGAGAACAGACTCGAGGAGAGTAAAGGCAAAAGCCCCCAGGCTTTTGTATCAGAACAGAGATGAAGCAATGTTAGAACAAGGAGGTGACACTGATGGTGATTCGAGGAGGCCTGATTTCTGAAGACATCTGAAGATAGACCCAGTCAGATTTGCTAATGGAGTAAGAATATGAGAGGGACAGAGGAATCAAGGATGACACCAAGGTTTATGATGAATAATTAAAAAGAGAGTACTGCCATTTCCTGTCTTAAGGAAAAATAACAGGAAGAACAGTGGTCAAAATTTAAGAATTGTCAGAAGTTTTACAACACACATTTCCAATTAGTTAAGTAACAAGTTTGATTTGGATAAAAATACTAGAAGAAAGTGTGTCTGAAAAAAGGATACGTTACTATAATCAAAGTTCTGAACAAAAAATGATGAATCATTTCAGTAAGTTAGCAAGTGGGGGGGTCAATTTTATGGAGTCATTATTTAAGATAATAGATCAAATGAGCCCAGACTTTAAAAGAATATGTACACTATCTGGAATGAAACCAAGGATGAACATAAAACACTAGCGTAAGCTCATCACGATACCAGGAGGACCGAAAGAGCCCAAAATACTCTGAAAAATATAAAGGTCACACTCTCACCAGTAAATAAATGGGTAACAATACTCTGAAAAGGTATTTTGAACAATAAATGAGATAACAAATAGAACTTAGAACAGGCAATCGAAAGGGACGTTCTTGTCCCTTGCTGTTACCTTCCCTGGCTCAAACACCACTCCATTCTGAATCCTTCTACAAACACTGTAGCCCAAGACAGAGAAGAGAGCACATTTACTGTTTTTTCAATGAACTTAAGTTAAATCTCTAGGTTCATACACATATTCTAAGATATTTTGAATATAACCCTAGAATTGCATTTTCTTTGTATCAGTAAAATGTCCAAGGATATATAAACTAATAACCAGCACAGTGATGACAAGTGAAGGTAAAAATCTGCGTCAATATTAAACAGAGTTTATGAGGACAGAAGAGGAGACAATGATCACTAGGAGCTAGCGTAGGTTCACTAAGAATGAGTTCTGCCAAGGTAATGGCATTTGATTTTACTGGCAAGGATAGTATCATGGAAGGAAGATGGCAGGAACATGGTACATGAGAACTTCAAAAGGGCACCTAAAAAGTCTTTAACAGTATTATTTGCAATAATATGAGTCAACTATGGCTGGCTAAGAGTTCAGTCAGGTGGAATCACAGAGAGGAAAGCAGCTTTACATAAAGAAAATGGACTAACAGATTGGAATCATCTGCAAAGAAGCTTCAAGAGTATTTTGGGCTCTTTCGGTCCTCCTGGTATCGTGATGAGCTTATGCTAGTGTTTTATGTTCATCCTTGGTTTCATTCCAGATAGTGTACATATTCTTTTAAAGTCTGGGCTCATTTGATCTATTATCTTGTCCACTGAGCAGGGAGCCTGATGTGGGGCTCGATCCCAGGACCTTGGGGATCATGACCTGAGCTGAAGGCAGACACTTGACCGACTGAGCCACCCAGGCGCCCCCAAATGAAGCATTCTTAGTAACTCATGTGCCCAGAATAAAAGAAGAAAAATATCCAATGAATCCAGTGGTATTTTACTTCCACGTACCATATTTGAAAGACATTAACAAACAAGCACATTTAAAAGAGAACAATCAGAAGGTTGGGTGGGTTTGGGAAAATGTGAAAAATATCTGGAAAGAAATGAGGCGATCCAGTATGAAAAGGATAAGATATAAAACTGTCCAAGTATCTGTGGGAGCATCACAGGGAACTCTTAACTCCTTTCACTTGCCTAGTATCTTTCTACCTATCTTACGGGTGAAAAAAACTGAGGCCTGGAGATATAACACAGATAGCCAGTCGAGGCTCAGACACTTAAATTTACTCTTGCGGAAAAGAGGAATCCAATTTATTCTGCGTAACTCCAGAGGGAGAACTAGAACCAATTACACTGTGAAGCCAGATTTCAGGTCACTATAAGGAAGAAGTAAAAACAAAACAAAAACTTAAAATCTTACACGATCATGCACAGAGTTTCCACAAAGTCTGGACACAAAGGCAGATAAATACATACAAACTTATCAACAACAGCTTCAATCTTCAAAAATATGTTATCTGGGTTTCCAGACTTCGCGGGCACCTCGACTATGCTGTAACCATTACACCAAGTGCTCCATAATCCCTTCATCTGCACAATTATGCCAGTGAAAAAACAGAATCTCAATAAGCACTAAAATAACTTGCCCATGGTTTCAAAGCAAATCGTAGGTCTTCCTGCTTCTTTCTTCTACAGCTCTCTCACTCTTGTTACCTGTTAAAATCATTCATCGCATTTTAAAAAATACTAATGTCTGGGTTCAACCCCCAACCAGTTCAGATTTAACTGGTCTGAGATGAGGCCAGTTGTTGAGACCTGTACATTGACTTCCTCAACTAGTGGGTACAGACATGGCCTTACATATAAGAGAGAAAAGCTACTTTTCTTAGGGATCGAAAGGGTAACAGTGAAAGGCAAAAAGAAATCTTGGCAAATGGAATGTTTAAGCATGTTCATAAAAATAAATTTCAAAGGCAATTTTGTACCCGCTTAAGATATATTAAAACAAAATCCAGATACCCTGAGATCCAAAATGCTAGAAGTTCAAGAAGAAAGGCAGTTCAGACACTAAAGTTCATAACCCACTCGACTAAAATATGCTTTTTAAACAAATAAAATGACACTTTTTAAAGTCAAATACTGTAAAAGATTACTTGTCTTTTGCACAAGTGGCAGATCTGTTATCATTCTCATCATATTGAAAGCTTATCCAACAGATGCCCTCTCTGTACCCTCCACTAGCTCTTTGTGCACTCAAAATTAACCCCACTATCACAGTGTTTCTTGGATTAACCAATGTAAGATATTTGAAGAGGGTCTTTGTTGTTGTAAAATGAGAAAAGTTGCATTAAAAGCATTAAAATAATTGTGGTCACTCGGAAAAAAAAAATCAGCAAAATACAGTGCCAGCATTTTATGTAAGCCATTCCTTGCAAACAAGTAATACAGTTTTCAGCTCTTTAATTAAAGGGATAGTCTTTAAAATTGGGAAGAAATGTTAAGTTGAATGTCATCCCCTTCCTTCTAGAATGAATGACCTCTGATAAGTATCTGAACCATTTAAACACAAACACACATAAAATGTGATTTTTTTTTTTTTAATTCAACAAACATGAACTTTGGAGTGGTCGAAGAAAATCAACTACTATTTTCTAAATTTAATTACACAGAAAAAGACAGAGCTGACAAGCAGATGAGTTGTCTAAACAAAGTTTACAAGCTAGGAATTAAGAGAAGGAGTGTCATTTTTTGTTATAAGAGCCCAAGGTGACTGCTTATGTTTTGAACCGCTAGTTAATTCTGGCCAGAGCACAAATCTGTCTTCTCTCTTATAATTAATTCTCAGTGTCAAAACTGTAGATGTCCTTTTCAGAATCAACCTATCTTGCCTGTTAATTATATTACAGAAATATGTTCAAATACTGTTAACGGCCTGATTCTAAAATGCTCACAGAACAAGTTCTAGGTAAAGCCCAATTAATGACTTAGCTAAATATGTTTACTTAATTATTTTGCAGAGAACATGAGAATGATTTGCTTTTTGCAAAAATCATACCCGAGGAGACGATTTTTAAAAAGAAATGTGCAGTCTTGAAGGGATACAGGATAAGAACAACTGCTTGGATACTAAGACAAATACTGGTATTTTTTAGAAGTATGTAACATTGAAATATTATTTCTTAGATTAGAGGGTTTCTCACATGCTGAGAAAATGGACAAATAAGAAAAAATAGAGTGGCCAAGAAAATGTCTTTTGGAGGGTAGTGATACAAAGTGTGCTTTTTAAAACATTTTTATATATTCAAGTTACAACGGTCTTATTTTCTCAATGGTTCACGTTTGCCCAAGCCCCACCCCAGACAGTGCCTCAGCAGCTGCCGTGGGAATTTAGACGGATACCGGGAAACCCATAACTGCCCCAGACAGAGTCTGGAGCTGACAGACTTGACTGGGAGTCCCCCAGAGCTCCAAGACAAGTGTAGGTCCATGGGGCGCCTGGGTGGCTCAGTCAGTTAAGCGTATGCCTTCAGCTCAGGTCATGGTCCCAGGGTCCTGGGATGGAGTCCCAAATCAGGCTCCTTGTTCAGTGGGGAGTCTGCTTCTCCCTCTGCTTGTGCTCTCTCTCTCTCTCTCAAATAAATAAATCTTAAAAAAAGAAAAAAAAAGAAACAAAAACCAAAAAAACAAGTGTAGGTCCAGGAAGTGTCCTTCTATGATGCCTGCGATGTAGACTGACATTCAGTGACTGCAATTAGTTTCTGGATGGTTTACCTGCTTGTGGATAGCTGCCTTATAATTTTTCAAAGTGAGACAAAATGATACATGGAGTAATCACAGGCCTAAAGAGAGAGAAGGGTGGGGGGGACAGACATTTCTAAGCACCTATAAGGGGTAGGTCTTTGCTGCGAGGTATCTATGTAATACTCATTCAACCTCTCTGCTCCTGTAAACCTTTTCAGGTAAACATTACTATTCCGGGCGCCTGGGTGGCTCAGTTGGTTAAGCGACTGCCTTCGGCTCAGGTCATGGTCCTGGAGTCCCGGGATCGAGTCCCGCATCGGGCTCCCTGCTCAGCAGGGAGTCTGCTTCTCCCTCTGACCCTCCTCTCTCTCATGCTCTCTGTATCTCATTCTCTCTATCTCAAATAAATAAATAAAATCTTTAAAAAAAAAAAAAAAAAAAAAACATTACTATTCCCATTTGGAAAAGTAGAAAGTGAGGTGCAGAGAGGGTAAGTAAATTGTCCAAAATCACTCAGTCAACAAGTGACATGCCCAAGCAGGATTAGGGTCTGGGTCTTTTTGGCTCCAAAGAGCATGCTTATCTAGAAAACTACAAAGAAAAGCAAAATTCATGATCAAATTCAGTGATAAGGAAAATATAAAATCGAATCTCATATACTCATAGTTGAAATGTAAAAGAACACGTTTCCCCCTTTAATTCTTGATAAATCCACACACAGTTTTGGGAGTTTGAAACTTAAATGTTTTTTCCTAAGTCTGAGGAGTGATTTGGGCCAATGGTGACTTTTGCATATTTATAGGTTAAAAAAAATAATAATAAAAGAAAAGAAAAAAGCCTTGAGGCTTCCAGATTCTTACAAATGAGGAAACAAAGACATAAAGTGCTTCATGTCTTGTGCAAAGTCATGGTGCTAGATTTCTGCAAAGCTGGGATTAGACCTCCAGTCTGACCTAGGGTTCTTTCCATTACAAAGTGCTGGATTTTTTGTTTGTTTTTCCCAGCTCTGGAAAAAGTTTTAACTGTTAGTTATCTTAACTAACATGAGACTATCATTAAAGTCCTGTCAAAAATTAGCATATTCAATCATTACCTTAAAATGAAACCAATCACCTGGACCTATATCAACTTTGTTTTAAAAAGTAATCAAACGGCAGCAAGAAAAACTAGGTAAGCTACTTAACCAAAATAAAATTTGGATTTGTCGGCCAAAATTCCAGGTGGCTTAGATTTAAAATATAACTGATATAAAAGATCAATGCATCATGACACGAGAAAATGGTTACTGATTCTTTATGTGCTTCCAATTTGATTGCTTTGGCCTTCCAAACAAATAAATGGAAGTACCAGAAACCTATTAGTATGATTGATAATAAAGCCTTGCTCCTGAATGTGTCCAATCTCTACGCTTGGAGCATAACAAACAAACAAACAAACATCAGTGTAAAGAGCTGCTCTAGATTGCAATAAAATAATATTTGAATTAATTATGTAAAATTTTAAAGAATTTTTGAGTAATCAGATTGTCTTCACTTTAAGTCTCTACAGAAATCCATTTCTATGTCTTAAAAGCTAACAGCTTCTATCTTTTAACCCAACATTCCTATTTTAGTTCATGTTTTTTTGAAATTCCAATTTTTAAAAATCCAAACCTAATAAGCTTCAGATCATTATCATTTACTGCTATTCAAAACACAGTGAGTACAGTAGGTCTTTTTATATACAGAAAATAGTATGGTTGATAGGAATAGGTTTATTAATGTTATGAGAAAATGCAAACATATATAAGGCATATATCTCTACACAGATGAATATATACACACAAAGGTACACAGATACACATTTTATGTAACACTTCATATTTGGAATGCTTTAGCCTGGATTACATACCTCCCATCCCCCCAAATCAAAGTAGTTTAATAATTTAACAATGCATCTTCTTATTATGAATACTATTGTTCAGGTCACGTAATGAAATAAAATTGGAACAGTGATGACAAACTGGCTGGTAATAATTCAATAATCTATTTAAAGAGAAAGTATACTTTTCTAGAACTTAATATTGCTAAATCATTCATGCTTCATTACCACATGTTTCATCACCACAATTTACATAAAATGCTGCTTACAAAAAAAATGGGTAAGAGTTTTCCTATTTTTGTTCAACCTATGTAACTTTAAAAAAGAAACACATGTATATACCCATGCAAATGAGGTTCCCTGGTGTTTATATATTCTATTTACTCAATTGTAGCCAGCCACATAATTCACATGCAGGGCTATCCCCTTTTGAACTAAATGAATTCTGTTATAATGGAGAGTGGAGACTTGAAAAAATTGCTTACAATTGCACATACAAGTGAAAAAGATAGCTAAGTCTAAATTAAGATGTTGGCTATGAGGTTTCCAATAGGACCTTGACATGACTGTTGACCTACTCATGACATGATCACACCAGTACGGATTTGGAATTCTATTAGTATTACCAGAGGAAAAAAAGTCAAGGAGTCATCAAGAAAACAAATCTATATCTTCTACTCCATCAGCCAATTACTGTTGTTAAAGTGGAATTAGATGGGTATTGACAATGCGAAGGGGATGAGGATTAAGCAGATGACTGAATATATCGCAAGCAGTGGTGATCATAGTTTAGTTTTTTTGCACTGTTTTGTTTTTGCTGCACAAAGTATTTTACAGTTCTAAAACAGGAACGTGGAAAATATCTGCTAACTGGATAATACAAAATACTTTCACATTAGGTACTATTTTATACAAGTATATACCCAACAGAAAAGATTTCATAAAAATCTATACGTGCTGATAAATAAAGGGCCCCTGGAGAGATTACATGAAAGGTTTTAAACAATTTGTTAAAATTTCAAAGCAGAAAATTCCCTAACTGCATTCTGAAAACTGTATCTTTTCTTAAAAAGTAAGGATGATACAACTCAAGTGAGTATAACACCACAATAGTTCTATTGCACAGGGAGGCAGGTGGGAGATTTAAGAGCACGATCCTTTGACTTTAGAAAGACTTAGTTTCAAGTCTGGGCTCTGCCATTTGCTTTAGCTCTGTGACCTTGAGGGAATTACTTACCCTATGTCTTAATTTCCCAATCTGTAAAACTGAGACAGAATGCCCATGACATATGGTTATTGGGAGGATTAAATGAGTGTGCTTAGCATAGTATTCCATTACTGTTAGCTTTTGCTATCATAAAATGTTAGTGCTATATTTCTATTGAAATCAGCCAGTTATTTTGTCTACAGATAAAATTCAGTTTTGTTACATGGTCATTTGGAATTCCTGACGTGCTAAGTGGTCAAAGTCAAGGAACCCATAAAAGTATCAGTTTTCAATGCCACCGTAGCATATAAAATCTGGTTTTACTTTACATTACAACCCCCACTCTGCCTGGGCAGGGGGCAATCACAAAGCATGCAGCAGATTTGACTTGATGGTGGTAGGATTGCCAGCCTAAACTGCAAATAATACCATTCTGACACACAAAAAATTCGAACTGGCAGAACCACCGTGGAGCACAGGCTCGGGCCCGAGGGCGGCACAGCATCGGCCCAGGCAGTGGGTCCTCCACCGCAGGCCTGGTGCTGGAAGCGGGGAAGCACAGGGAAAGCAATCCTCGGTCTAGCCAGAGGCGACATCTACATGAGGAAGTCACAGTCCCCATCCTCAAAGACTGGGCCATTTAGTAGGAAGCGTCCCCTTCACTTCCTGCGGTAGGGTTGCCAGGTTTAGTAAATAAAAATGCAGAACGCTCGATTACATTAGAACTTCACATAAAAAGCGAGTAACCGGGGCGCCTGGGTGGCTCAGCCGTTAAGCGTCTGCCTTCGGCTCGGGTCATGGTCCCGGGGTCCTGGGATCGAGCCCCGCATCGGGCTCCCTGCTCTGCGGGAAGCCTGCTTCTCCCTCTCCCGCTCCCCCTGCTTGTGTTCCTGCTCTCGCTGCCTCTCTCTCTGTCAAATAAATAAATAAAATCTTTAAAAAGAAAAAAAATCCTGGTTAAAGTCTCTGGTACCTTTTTTTTTTTTTTTTTGCCATTTTCTTCCTATATCAAGGTTTTTACCCATTTACACACTATGTTTTACTGCCTAAATAACACTGTCACCTTCCCCTTATCACACCATACACATATTTGGATATTAAGTATATTCATTAGAACCTTTGTCTTCTAAAGTGAACTTCAGATGGAATATAATAGATATGAGTATATTTATGCCAATCTAAAATCTTTAAGGAAAATTATAATATACTGAATATGTCAATGAGCTTGGAGTAATACTTAAGTAAAATTATAATCTAATGAAGATGTTTTATTTGATGCTACTGGTTTCTATCTTCTTAATGTGTCAGCGAGGGATTCTCTCCTCCATTCTAAGTATAAGATAACCGATATTTTGGATTAGTCAAAATATATAAAGTTTTCACTTATAATATCAAAAAGTAAATGCTTTATTCATATGCACACTTAGAAATTATGGTGGATTATGCCTCAAATTTTTAAATCCTCATGAAATGTTTCTTACTTCCAATCAACTGAGGTAACTTTGCCTCATAGTCTGATTTTTCAAAAGGTGTAAATTTTCCTAAACTTAAAATTTGCAAAAAAGTACATAAAGGAAAAGGACTTCGTTTTGTGATTCAACTAAACTTCAAACAGTAATACATTTTTCAACAATAGAAGAAAACTAAAAATACACTGTTTTAAAAAACAGTAGCAAAGAATGCCAAGAATGTGATAAGGAATGTCATGGTTTCCAGAGGCAACTCATTCATTCAAGAGAATAAAAATCACTAAAAGTACTAAGAGGCATGAGAGTGTGTTATTAAAATTTTAGTACTATTTTAAAAATAAAATTATCATCAAGAATAGAAAAAGCAGAGAGCTACCTAAACACAGACAAGAAAAAACCTCTAGCAAAGCTAATAAATTTAACTTGCCCTGCCAGATCTTTCCAACTTATTGGAAAATTCGCTTGACTTAATATTGACACAGAGATGTGTAAATCAATACATTCAGAATGAAAGATATATTTTAATTTAAAAATGTTCAGACTGCAGCAGTAAATCTATGCACTTTTAGCACATAAAAATCATCAAGAGTTTGAATGTTGAGACATAGTAATGGAGCTACCCAACATCTAAAGGTGAATGCCAAACACTAAATTTTTACCATTAAAATTTCTACTTTTTATGACACATGTAAGGCCATCTTTACAAAATTTATTGAAATATATTTATAAGAACCCAGACAAGTTGAATTTCATTGGGAATCCATCAAAGTCTGCAACCAGGGCAACACCTATCTGCTGTTTATAAAAAGTCCTACTTTTATGTACAACTAGCAAGCTATTGCAATCTTCCCAAATGAAATGAGAAAAAGAAGAGAAATGAAGGTGCCTCCTAATCTCAGTGATTTTCTATGCAGTGAAAAGATTTAATGGTGTTATCCAATATGGTAGCCATCAGCTGTGTCTATTAAATTAAGATGTGTTGAAAGTATATGACACACAATAGACTTCAAGTACAAAATATCTCATTACCATTTTTGCTAAAACAATCCTTTATTACATATGAACATTTTCAAGGTATGAAACCAGAAATAATCATGTTTCACTTAGGAATGTATTACATAAGAAAGCGAGACTTCCACGGACAAGCACAAGAATATAGTTTAACTTTCTCTATCTCCTGAAATAAACTAATGTGCACAAGTTTAATTTGGTAAATCCCAACATAAATCTAAATGATCTTGCATTTAAATAAATCGGGAATATCCCCACTCCTCTGTCTCCCACATACTGCCTATTATATATTATAAAAAGATGAAAAACTAATACTCATAACTCTGATCACTAGTAAATTAACCTTTCAACTTAACAAATTTGAGAGAAACGTTATACTTCTAAAAAAAATCTCTATCAAATAAGAAAGGGTTAGGAAGTGCATATATTTACTAAAGTATATATGATCATACCCAACTTTTCCAATTATACAAGATCACAGCAGAGATCTGCTTCTCACATTCTGCCCATACTTCTCTTTATAATTACTGTGTAACTTTGCCTTCAGCAATCTCTCTCCTTTAAAGTCTTTCTCTCCCCCCTCCAACCCTCTCAAGCTTTGCTACTTAAGAGGGGTCCTCAGACCAGTCACAGCGATACCCAGGAGTTTGTTAGAAATGCAAAAGTCAAAAGACACGTGAAAAAGGGCTCAACATCACTCGGCATCAGGGAAATCCAAATCAAAACCTCAATGAGATATCACCTCACACCAGTCAGAATGGCTAAAATTAACAAGTCAGGAAATGAGCGATGTTGGTGGGGATGCAGAGAAAAGGGAACCTTCCTACATTGTTGGTGGGAATACAAGCTGGTGCAGCCATTCTGGAAAACAGTATGGAGGTTCTTCAAAAAGTTGAAAATAGAGCTACCATACAATCCAGCAATTACTACTGGGTATTCACCCCAAAGATACAAATGTAGGGATCCGAAGGGGTACATGCACCCCTATGTTTATAGCAGCAATGTCCACTGTGGAAAGAGCCAAACTGTGGAAAGAGCCAAGATGTCCATCGACAGATGAATGGATAAAGATGTGGTATATATACAAAATGGAATATTATGCAGCCATCAAAAAGAATGAAATCTTGCCATTTCAATGACGTGGATGGAACTGGAAGGTGTTATGCTGAGCGAAATAAGTCAGAGAAAGACATGTATCATATGACCTCACTGATATGAGGAATTCTTAATCTCAGGAAACAAACTGAGGGTTGCTGGAGTGGTGGGGGTGGGAGGGATAGGGTGGCTGGGTGATAGACATTGGGGAGGGTATGTGCTGTGGTGAGCGCTGTGAATTGTGCAAGACTGTTGAATCACAGATCTGTATTTCTGAAACAAATAATACATTGTATGTTAAAAAAAAAGATAGCAGGAGGGGAAGAATGAAGGGGGGGAAATCGGAGGGGGAGATGAACCATGAGAGATGATGGACTCTGAAAAACAAACTGAGGGTTCTAGAGGGGAGGGTGTGGGGGGATGGGTCAGCCTGGTGATGGGTATTACAGAGGGCATGTTCTGCGTGGACCACTGGGTGTTATACGCAAACAATGAATCATGGAACACTACATCAAAAACTAATGATGTAATGTATGGTGATTAACATAACATAAAAAAAAAAAAAGAAATGCAAAATCTCAAGCCCCATGCAAGACTTCCAGAATCAGAATTTACATTTTAACAAGACCCATCCCCACCATCTTCCAAGACTTGTCTGGAGGCTAAATTAAATTCGCTGCTCTAGGCTTGCAGGAACGGATTTGTACCCGCCCTATTTCTCTTGTCCTTACCTTTTACTGGGCTTTATGGGTCTGCAGGTTAAACAAGGTTAGAGAACCTCTTAGAAAAAACCCTTGATTTCAAAAGTTCTGTTTCACAGATAAGCAAACTAGAAATAAGTATTAATATCTAAAAGGACCTCAATAAATGACTGACAAGGTATAAAACAAAGGCAAGAGCAGAAACTGAAGGTAAAGAAGTTAAAGACTTGTACAAGTTCATGTAGTTAACCGGTGCAGGGCTAAAACAGAAAATCTCACGCCCACTCCTAAATTCAGTGCTCCTTCCAGTTCCTGATGCCACTGGTGAGACAGGGCCCGCGTGACAGAGCTTCGGGCTCTGCTCATTTCTCACTGGGCCGTGTGGGAGACTAGGTCTCCCGAGACTGGGGCTACGTGCACACACATGGGCACACGTGCGTGTCCAGCTCCGGAATGCTTTGCAGAGGAACAGTTTTGACTGTTAAAAGCGTAGTATCTTTTCAGTTTAAGGTCAAATTGCCTTTTCTACCTTCCTTGATCATTTTCACTTCTGTCAGAAAATAGCTGAGGTACTTGAGAGGTGGGAGTCAGGAAGTAAGGAGTCCAGGTCACGTGAGGTAAATTTGAAACACAGACACAAAAGGCCTTACCCGGGTTGGGCATTATGACTCGAGTTGGCCACTGTTCATCATTTCCCCCTACTTCTTTCTTTTTATATTCCGATTCCTCTTTTTACCTCTTTCCTGTTCCATTTACCCACTGCTTTTTTTCTTTGACTGCCACAGAAGAGACAAAGTTGAAAGTTACTGGTGCAATGCTGGATACTACATAAATTATTGCAAAATGTAACTAACAAGTCTATAGCATTTGAACTATTGTACAAAGTATTTTTATAAAGCAGTTTCATAAAAATTTTCGTAAAGCCATTAGAACATCAAAATGTCAAAATGAATGACAGTGAATATAAAGATTGATTCCATATAAGAGCATGGTAAGTGTGTTCATTTTTTCAACTAATAACATACTATGAAAAGCTGTAAGGGGAGGAAAATATCCAGGCAATAAACCCCAAAAAATGAAGAGCAGAAAAGGCAACACCACAATTTCACTTTTAAAGACGCAAAATACTTAGTATTAAAGTTGGTAAAAAAAAAAAAAAATGTTGTAAAGCTCAAAAATAAATGCTTAATATCAAAATATTGTGAAGCTGAAGACAATAGATTAAGTCACGTGTTACCAAAGACCAGAAGAAGGTGGCAGGTATGTATGCAATTCACAGTATAACTAGCCAGCAAGTCAGTAAACAGATAACTAATGAGTTATAAATATAATTGACTCAGTTACTTAGCCAGTGTCTTATTCTCAACTAACATTTGAGTATAAAATACACTTAACTGTGACTAATAGGAGCACCTGACATTGCAGAGCTTATACTACAACAGAAATAAAAGTACAGAAATACAACATTCTTTGTAAAGTACCAAATATGGCTGAGCATGTTATAAAGGCATTAAAAATTAGGATTTCTTGAGTCTATAAACCTCTTTTGCGTCAAATGCAGTAAAATATGAGTACATTAAAGACTACCTGCACCTCATAAATGATTAATTCCAGTATTAGATTACTCCCATTTAACAGCACAGATGAATTAAACAGCAGACTAGGCACAGATAAAAAGAGAGCTAGTTAACTGGACAACAAAGGTGAAATTACCTACAATGTGGCACAGAAAGACAATGAAATGGAAACCAGGAGAAAAGGGTTAAGAAACATTGAGAATAAAATGAGAAAGTGCAACATCTATCTGTCTGGAATCCTAGAAAGATAGAAGACTCATAATAAACAAGAGACAATATTTAGATAAGGGCTGATTTTTTTTTTTTTTTTTTAAGAGCTGGTTAAAGACAGCAATTACCAGACAAAGGAAAGACAACAAAAAACCAGGGTAAATAAATTCACATCAATACATCATGTTGTGAAACCACAGAATCATCAAAAACAAACAAAAAAATCAGCCAGAGGGGGGTAAAAACTACGTTATCTGTCACTAATCTGAAAACAGATTTCTCAATGGCAACAATGAATGCCAGAAGACTGTGACAGAGTATCCACCAAGTGCTGAGAAAAACTGTTTAATCCAGAATTACATATGCAGAAAAACTATTTTTTACAAACAAGCGTGAAAGGAATCCAGTTGCAGATTAAAAAGAACACATTTATCAGTTTTAGAACTTCACTAAAATACCTTCTAAGAACATATTCAAAGAAAAGTGATCCCGTAAAGAAAATATGAAATGTTAGATGAAATAGTAAGAAAGAATCTGGTAAATCTTGTAGATCTAAGTAAACACTGTACATTAATACTAATGTCTAATTCATAGGTTTATAAAACTGAAAGATTAGAAAGCAAGAGAATGTTCAAGTTTGAAGGATGATCAAAATTAGAGTTCTAAGGTCCCTGTATTGTCAGAGGTTTGACATTATTATCCGTGTACCTTAAATTTAACACACCTGAGTACTCAATAGTTGTTAAACTAGCCATGCATTTTTATAACTCTTTATCTTCAGTTATGCTGAATTTAAGCACTAGAATTAGAATGAGATGACCTGTTTGTTCACACAAGCAATACCTACAAACGAATCTATGTTAATCTTCACAAGAATCCATGTTCATTCATTCAAAATGTATTGAGTTCCTACAATGTGTCAAGCACTGTTCTAGACATTGAGGAGAATAGTGAACAAGAGAGACAAGAGTCCTTGACCCTGGAAGCTTACATTCTACTAGTTGGAGACGCCAGACAAGAAAAAAATATACATATAATTTCAGATTAGGGTGAATGCTATAAAGAAAAGAGAGGTCATATGATGGAAAGTAATTAAAAGACGGGGGGGAGATAAGAGATCTAAGTAATTTTGCCTAAGACCCTATAACAGTGGCAACTCAAATTGAGTCCCTTCTAATTCCAATTGCCTGGTCTTTCTACTATAGAATAACACCCTTCCTATTCTCTGTGGGAAGACCTCCTCAGTCAAAGGCACAGCTCAAATACTCTTTTTGTATTGTCCCTTTATAGAAGTGATCACTATTTATTCTGCTCTCATTAGGGCAACTGGCTTATAGCTCTGTTATGGCACTCAAAACTTTTCTTAGCTGGGCATTAGTCTATACAGCCTAGTAATTGTAGATTCCTTAAGATTAGAGATGTGTATCATTTGTTATTTGGGCTTCCAGACCTTACAAAGTACCTGGTACATAGTAAATCTCAGTACCTTCTTGTTCTTCAACTCAATGATGATTTTCATTTAAAATGTGATCCACATGAGTACTACTTATATAAACTAAACCTTCAATTAAATGTTTGGACACGCTTTAGAAGAGACAAGAATAAATAATGGAGTATCAAGTCAAGTCACCATAGTAATAACCTGATGCAGATGACCGCAAAGGAGCTGAAGTTTTCTTGGGGTAGAAGGGTGATTCTTAAATGTTGAAAGGAAAGGCAGAGATCAGGATGAGTAGAAGGGACATGGCCACATGTCATGTGTTAGAACTGCCTTGGTAGGATTTTCAAACTATCCATGCTGTTCCCAATGTGGAGGTGGTGGGAACTATGATGCCCACCCACAGTTAAGAACTACTACCTGAGTGAGTCATCACAGTGAGGTAATGTGTTATTACCTCTCAGGTATACTGGAATGGAAAAAAATACCTAGAACCACTGGGCTAGAGGGCACATGGCACAACATAAAAAGACCTCGTTGCCTTCTGCATAGAGGTAAGAACTGAAAGCTGTTAGAACAAAAGAAAAAGCACAGACAGAAGAGTATCTGACCAAGAATAAAAACAAACACCAAACAAACACAAGAATGCCAATATCCAAGACAGGGGAAAAAGGGAAGCCAGGAAAACAGCCGGGGCAGAGGAGCAGCTGCAGAGGAAGAAAACGGAGAGGTACAATAATGAGAAAGCAAGGCGGCAGTTTTAATAGGAAGGAGCTAAAATGACAAATGCCAAAAAGGAGCTGAGAAAGAGAAAGTTGAGAAAGGCTTGGATAAATCATTAGCCAGGAGTTCAATGGTGACCTAGGAAGAGGATGATAGGAGTCTTAAAGGAATTTGAAGAGGATGGAAAAGATAAGTCAATGAAGAAGAGAGTTACAGTCTCTGCTTCACTGAAGAGTCTTCTCAGCAGCATAACCAGACACTCAATTGCAAAGGACCACTGAGAGCAGTGACTTAATTCTGATACCTGGACAGTGTTGGATCCAATGACAGTGCCTCAGAAAATAACCAAGACTACTGATCTACCTACTGGAAAGCTATTTCAGTGGGCAGGATTTTTTTTTAGCATACAGTTGTGTTTTCAAACATTATTATTATAACGGTTTGGATGACCTCATCATTAAAAAGCCTAAAAGTTGTTTTTCTTTTTTTAACAAAGCATTTAACCTATTAAAATTTAACAGAACCGTAAGACGTCACCCAATATGTGACATTTGCAAAAAAATCCCAACCAAATAATTAAATGCCCTTCCAAAGGAACTAAGAGTAAAAATAAAATGAAATAGTTTGCGAATCTTGAACTCAGTAATACCTTCTATGTTGTTCTTTATCTTTACTCAGTACCACCATTCATACAGAACGCTGTACATATCAACTGAAATAGATAACTTCCCAAAATAATGGATTTTAAGACAGGTGACAGTCATAAACTAATGTTGGCTGACATCAGAAGAGGACACCTACACCCTCAGGGGAGATAATTTGATGGAGATAACAAGCCAAACAAATATTCTACTACGAACACATAAAACCAATGGTATATATTCTAAACACAACTGAAATATATATAATCAAATATGTGACCAGTAATAGTGATGCAAAGGGAGATCCATTTATTATACTCAATTCATCCGGACAACTCGGATTCCTCTTTTAGTCCTCAGTTAACACCATCTCCTTGCTGTTCTAAAGCTGGGTGAGATGCCCCTACTTTTGTGTTCAGTTAGCATCTCTTTCCTAAAATTTGGCCCATTATGTTGTAATTCTCTATATTCCTTTCTGTAATTAGTGTGTAAGCTCTTCTAAGAGCAAGAACAAAACTTACTCAGCTTTCTAGATTTTATACCTAGCAAAGTGTTGACATATAGGTGCTACCTACTAAAAGGTAAGCTCACAAAGATAGGGATTTCTGTTTTAGCCTGCTGGTGTATCACCAAATATAGAGAATGGTGCCTGGCACACAATAATTGCTCAATGGATATTTGCTACTTAATGTTTAAATAAATATTCCTAAACGGAAATGAACTGGATGATTGAAAGACACCCAGTTGTTCTATATGCTCTAAATGTCCCCAAACTTAAAAAAATATAACATGTGCATAATATTGTAAACCAAGTGGTTTTAAATTTGTATATAGCTGAGGAGTTCTATATTTATAAACAGGAAAATTATTTCGGCAAGTGAAAAACCTACAGCAGAATCACTTAATTACTTTATATGTGAATAAATACTCTAAAAGAGAGTCTAAGAAAATATGGAAATAATTTTAAGGGAAATTTTTTTCCAAATGATTTTGTGCCAGACAACTTGGTAGGCAATGGCTTTTATGTCTCAATTATTCCTCATAGAAGCAGCATCCTTTCTTTACTAGACATTCTAGGGCAGTTAAATAAGGTCAAAAGATTTGATTTCTCTTTCTTGATGGAAGCATTGTACCACTCAGATCATAAAGGTCAAATTAACAAAGATTTCATTTATTTGTATTCAATTAATCTAATAACAGTCAAGTTTCTATTAATGAGTAAATACTACAGCTAAGCTTATGTCTGACTTAGTTTTGCAAAACAGCACAATAGTTTCCGTCACCATACCGGAATATAATTTTCCTTTTATCAAGGTCATTTGGCACCAGCTTTTCATACCATAATTGCAGATGGTCATTTCATTGGTAAATATGAGAAAAATACAAAGAGTACAGACACATTAGAGACCTTGGGCCCTTGGTTTTTATTTTAGCATTGAACTAAGCCTATAATACTTCCTTTGAAAGACACAAGAATTAATTGTACCTAAATCTAAGTCTTACAAGTGGCTTCTAATACACTGGATAAGATACATTTAACTCTCTAAAGATAAGAAAACAAACAGCACATATTTCTCAGATCCCAGGGAAAAGAATCATTAAATCTCAAGCACTAGGCTTTTCTTCAGCCAACTGTCAAGGATCAAAGGAAAAGCAATTGAATGGAAAAGGCACTAGACTCATACAGCTCTCTTCAGTCTGCCAGAGCCCACCAATACAGAGGACAGAGAAAATAATATCCTTAGGTTAAAATGCCTGAATTCTCAATTAACTATAATAGTGCTTCTGCAGTTAACACTACTTGAAAAGGGTTAAGGCAAAACTGTGCATTGGACATACACAGGAAGTTTTCATGAGAGGACCAAAAGAGAAACCATGGTCCATATAATGTCTTTATACCCCTTGCTTGCTGATCAGGAAAACAGATTAAAATGCAAATATCTCGGGCGCCTGGGTGGCTCAGTTGGTTAAGCGACTGCCTTCGGCTCAGGTCGTGATCCCAGGGTCCTGGGATCGAGTCCCACATCGGGCTCCCAGCTCAGCAGGAAGCCTGCTTCTCCCTCTCCCACTCCCCCTGCTTGTGTTCCTGCTCTCACTGTCTCTGTCTCTGTCAAATAAATAAATAAAATCTTAAAAAAAAAAAATGCAAATATCTCATTTCCCACATTATACCTTTAAACTTCACTTATGCACTCCACTTAAGTCATCTACTCCCCCACTGACACTCTCAAAGTTCATGAAGTACCTGCAACATGCAAGGTTTTATCGGAATGCAATATTGCTTTACTCAGCTGTGGGAAGTGATATACACAAGGGGGCAGTGGTATTTGGCCAGTAAGCAGGTTTTTTGTTGTTTTTTCTTTTTTTTTCCTTTTTTTTGGCTATCAAAGTTATCTTAAAATGTTTTGAATTTGAATACCTTGAGGTAGGAATGCCCTTTCTAGTATGCAGGTACATACATCCCTAACACAAAGCTACATCACATATATGTGTATGTATGTATGTATGTATGTATGTGTGTATGTATGTATTATCTGCCTGGCCCCTGAAGGCATTTGAGCTTTGGACTCTTGAAATGAATGAGTAATAATAGTTCCTTTACAGTTCACAAAGTCCTATTACATACCTTATTTCATCTTATCTTTTATTATCCCTATTTTAGGGATGAGGAAACTAAAGCTCAGAAAGTGATTTCTTTAAGGTTACCCAGCCAGTAAATCATGGATCTCAGAGAAGTTATTCCGATTTCCAGTTCCATGCTTTTGGGTTGCATTCTACCGGAAGTGGCTAACGCGTGGTTCTGTGAGTCCTGAGGTGACGGGAGTGAGGCCTTTGCCTGACAGGAGAGATGGCTTCTGGCAGGGAAGTTTTCAGGTAAGGTTTTAACTAAAAGGTATTTTGATGAATGGGTAAGATTTCCACAGACTGACATGAAGTGTGATGTTGCAAGTAGTGAAAATAGTTGGATCAAAGTGACAGAAGCTGGAAAGCGCAAGACACAATCAGGATGCATCAACCAGGGAGAATCGGAACACGGAGATGGGGAAAGGTGAGGAGAAGCCCTAATGGCAAAGACCTAGACAGGAAGAAAAGGAGCTTATATGCTATTTGGGAAACCAAGGGGAGGCACTGAAAGATTTCAAGTTAAAAGTCAACTGGGTCAGAAGGATCACATTAGGATTTGAGGACAGTTGAGCACAGGGTGAAAGAAAGTAGAGAATGAAAGGCTAAACAAGAGTTAGGCTGAGTCAGTGGCCAAGAGACTGAACTAGAGAATTGGGGAAAAACATGTAGATTACTCACTGACTTCCCTCAAAACGTTTATTTTGCTTGAAAACAGTAAAAATTTACCTGGCAACTCCTCTAACTATGGCTAAAACATTAACAAAATTTCAGCCTGCTGGATGGATTCACATTCAACTGGAAAAAGTACAGAAAGGCAGGTGGGGGCATGGAAAAGTCTATGGGACCAGGAATCAGCAGGTTGGTCCTGGCTCTGCCTCTTCCTAGTTATGTCACCTACTTGTCTTCCTAGAATCCTAACTTCCTCTTTTGAAAGGTGGGTAGAACAAACCTGTTGTCCTTCACAAAACTGACTACCACGCAAAGGTGACAACTGTGATATTATTTAGCTGCTGTTAAAGTCTTCATAACTGACAGTAACACAGCAAAATCCTAACACTTAAGCAATAAATTGACTCTATCATTAGCCGATGTTTATAAAACCACCAGAGAAATAACATTCAAATCTGTTATTAGTGTTTTAAAAGAAAGGCAGAGCATTTCTTTTTTTTTTTTTTTTAAAGAATTTATTTATTTGAGAGAGAGAGAGAGAGAGAGAGAGAGCCCAAGAGGGGGTAGGGTTAGAGGAAGAAGCAGGCTCCCTGCTGAGTCGGGAGCCCGATGTGGAACTCGATCCCGGGACTCCGGGATCATGACCTGAGCCGAAGGCAGTCGCTTAACCAACTGAGCCACCCAGGCGCCCGAAAGGCAGAGCATTTCAGTTTATCATTTTTTATTTAAAAGAGCATGATTTGATTTACTTTCATATTTAACGTGATGGGAAAATCAAATTACGAAGTACACGTAAGTCGGAGATTACTTTTAAAGTTTTTACAGCTAGCTAAATTTATGAAAACTTGCCATTTGTTAATACAGAGATTAATTTGGTAAGTCCAAATGAATATTATACTTTGTATTAAAGAAGCCAATATCAAAAAAGTTATTAAGTTCACAGCTTTAAAAAAAAAAAAAAAGGAGCACTATATTTAGATGAATAAGAGAGACCTGAAATTCATGTCTGATCTTTGCCTTAGAAAACATCTGTTTTCTTCACCGTGTAGTTAGCCCAAATAATGAATCCTATTTTGGCTATTCTGGCCACTAAAATCACCTTTTTAACTGCTAAATTAATCATATGGCATCTTATATATTAGCAATGACACAAATTCGCTAAAGAGTTACAGGTTTAACTCAAATTAATGTACTTTCATTTCTAAGAGTATCCATTCCAAAAATCTACTTCAGAATTTTATTTGATAGAATATAAAAAGTATAGACTTAACACCAAACCTCGGAACATGTTCATTCCAAACACATTTTTATGTAATTTGTGGGCAAGTCAACTGACGCTTACTTCATTTTTTTTTAAAGATTTTATTTATTTATTGAGAGACAGAATGAGATAGAGAGAGAGAGCATGAGAGGGGGGAGGGTCAGAAGGAGAAGCAGACTCCCTGCTGAGCAGGGAGCCCGATGCGGAACTCGATCCCGGGACTCCAGGATCGTGACCTGAGCCGAAGGCAGTCGCTTAACCAACTGAGCCACCCAGGCGCCCGATGCTTACTTCATTTTTAAATTTTATATAATAGCACAGTGGAGGTGGAGACAGAAAAAAAAAGGGTACCACTCTGAACTTCACTGTGGAATATCTGGAAGAAGGTATAAAATTAAGATGACACGAGTCAGGGTTCACCATACAGTATTTGAAGGATTTATTTTAAGTCTAATGATAATCTTAAGGGTATAGAGATACTCATGTATCATGTATTAAAAACATCACAATGATTATATTCTAAAACAGTGTATGTGAAAAACCAATGTGACTGCACACTCAGGATATATTAAAAAAATAATCTTGAATGTATATATAGAGATTAAAAAGTGTATCTGGAGATTAATAAGGGGAAGACTTCTGCGTAGGAAATAGACTGAACATAGCTGGTTATCTGTGCTTCCTTTCAATGACACTTTTGGGTTACTGCAATCAAAAGAAAATAAAAGCAGACACCCAATATGATCAATATCTTATCCTAATTCAAATGGGCATTTCCTTTTTGTACTAAATACTTACATGAAATGATGACACAAACCCATGTATTTCTTTCTCCTCTTTTTTATTCCAAAATGGATCTATGGCAACGATCATCTAACAACCTCCTAAGTGCTTGTTTTATGAATCTGGCCCTTACTCAAGAAGTTACATTGGAAAGTCTTTTAATCTCCTTCTGAAAAGAATTTACTGGATTGCATTTAAGTTCAAGTTCAAGGGTATTAAAATGCACAAAGGAGAGTGAAAAAGGTGCTAGGTTATAGATTTTAACTTCTTAACCAGAAAAATGACTCAAAATAGATTTTTTAATTTACAATGAATCAAAAGAGAAAACATTAGACCATAGCAAAAGTGGCACAAATGTATCAAAAACCAAATGAATAAACATTTGAGGAGATTTATTATTAGAAATTGCAATAAATTTTGGAAAGATGAATTGATTTTAGTTAAAAGATATAACTGACAATTTATTGGGCGGGAAGATGCATTATTTTCCAATTGTTATCCATCTACAGTAAAACTGATTTGTGTCCTATTGTATTTTATGGAAAAGGAGAGTGCAACTTTCAGTGATTTAGATTAAATGTATTAATCATAACCAGGCACTGTGAACTATATATCTACTATTAAAGAAGATTTTTGACATTTAATTCTGTAGCAATATTTTGGCTCTGTACCACTCTTCCTAAATCCAATTCCTGCTACAGTTGGCAGATTTCTCCCTTTTAATTTTATGAGGCTTAAAGTAGCATTTAACCACCCATGCGGTAAATAATGCGGGATTAGAAATATTTAGTGTTTTGTTTCCCTTTCAAGAGTGGTAATCCATCAAATCCAAAAATGTTCTCTAAAATTTTTCTATATTTTTGGCAATCTCTAATATATGATATCATAAAAACTATAAAATTAAATAAAATGCATTACATAGCCAGAATAGATCTGCTTTCCTAAAGAACTGCCTTAACCTGAAAGACCAGGTAGAAACCTCCTTGAACCAGAAACATGGAATCCTTACTGAAACACAAAACAAAACAAAATAAAAAATACGGATTAAAACATGATAACTAGATTAGACTCTTTTAATTTTATTCCCCCAAGTAGCAAATCTTAATGAGGGTGTGCAAATAACTTTGAAACAGCTAAACCATTTAACATCTATCTAAAACACACATTCTTGCAAGACAAGGTATTAAAGTTATATAGGAAAACAATTAGTGAACACGTAAGATGTGCTAGGTATTTGGCTAAGCACTCATAAAAGTAAAAATAAATTCTAAGTTTAGTACATATATCACGTGATGCACATTTACTCCCAACAAATAAATTTAGTAATTTTTTAAAACAAGTGAGGCACAAAACAGAAATGAACTGATTAACCTATGGAAGTTAGTATTTTACCTATCATTTTGAATAGTTCCAGAACATTTTTATATTTAACATGTGAGCTTAAAAATAATTAAAAATTTCAATTAAAAAGTATATTCTGTTATTAAATCAAAATAACCACCAGAAGTAAAACTGACTTTAAACAAAATCAAATTCCCATTTTAAATTTTAATTCACATGAAATGTTAATTTTGGTTATTAGCAAATCCAAATTATTACAACAGTCACACTGTAACTGCATGCAGTAATTTGAGATCTATCAAAGTAATAAAGTAACCTGTCAAACGAGTAATTATCTATATTTAATCTATATATAAAACAAATGGCCCAGAAATGAGTAAAGTCTGTAATTCACTCAAGACACATTGATGCCATATATTCATGGTGAGAACATCTAATTTCTTCGTACATATTCATATCTTAATTCACTTTTAACAAAGTTTATAATTATGACTGTTGTGAAAACAGTGTATGTCCTAGTGTCTAAATGAAATCAAGGATTACCGACCAGCAATAAGATAATCTAAAAAGGAAGTATGTGTGTGTTTGTGGAAAAGCCCCTTCTCATATATAAAGTGTCTGCTTTGCCCTTCTTGCCCTTCACAGTGCTACACCATGGAGCTGGGGAGCTGGGAGTTATCTGTTGGGAAAAATAGGAGGAGAGAACTCTTCCAGTCAGCTAGACAGCCAGCACCTCGAGGAGCATTCCAATGGAAATAAAGACATTTCATTACAAACATAAGACAGAATATATACAATAACGTGTTAGTAATATATATAATACATGCAATTATTTGTTGAGGAAACAGGATGACTCTAAGATTTTGTTTCATCAAGGAAGAGTTAGATTACATGGTATTTCCTATAAACAGTCAACTCCAAAGGCTGGACATCTACTAGTATTTTATGAAGCTATCTGCGAAGTAGATTAAGGAAAAGTCGTGATACTAATAAATATGAAAAAGGCTAATACCAAATTTGCAGCAAGAATCAAATTATTTATTCAATACAATCAGCAACAATTTAAAAGGGTGAATTAAGAATTTGATGACAAAAATTCTTGACTCTTTCCTTGAAATGAGAACCCAATCAAATTTTGAAGAGCACAACTTTTATAAGCTGACAAGAAATTTAAGTTTCAAGTCCCATGGTATTTTCAAGTCATATCACTGTACTTTCAGCTAAAAATACAGAAGAGAGTGTAATTCCTGAAAATTTTTGTTTGTAAAAGGGTTGGAATTCAGACCTAACCCTGATCCTTCTTAATGAAGCCAATGCTTTGAAAATCTGTGAATCCATAAAAAAAGAAAAGTTTTAAATGTCAGCAAAGACCTAATAAGTTAAATCAACAGGTTAAATCAAAGGACAGGAGAGAAAACATATAAGAAGTGGAAGAGTTGACAGGAGGAACGGACAGCATATTTATATGATGCAAACTATTACATTGAAAAACAAAACAGATAACCAATTCAACACATTCAACTTAATCAACAGAACTCAGAACAATCTGCCCAGTATATTCACGAACGTGACCAAACTACTTGACTGAAATGTATTATTTCTAGGCCATTAGGCCCAGACATTTTTTGCGAAATTAAAAACTAAGTGTAAATATATTTTTTACCCTTGAAGGGGAGGCTGTATGGCTTGATGGCTAAGTCCCTGGGGAGCTGGCCATGGGGTCAGAGTTTATATCCTGACACTACCAATTACTAGCTGTGGCCTTAAACAAGTCATTTAAGCCATTTGTCCCTGTTTCCTGGTTTATAAGATAAGAGAGGAGAATATTTACCTCAGTAGGCTTTTTTTCAACATTAAATGAATTAACATACATAAAGAGATTAAAACACCACCTGGCAAATAGTAAGAACTCAATAAATGTGAGGTAATATAATTAATAGCAATAAAATATTTCTGTCCTTTAGTATTAGTTACATAAAAGCTGATATGAGAAATAGATTATTTATCAATATACTAACATGAAATATTATGCAGCTGTTCAAACAAATGAATGAAAAAAAAGTATAATTTACAATCTGACATTTTTGAAGATTTATTTTATTTTAGAGAAAGAGAAAGAAAGATGGGGGCGGAGATGGAGGAGGGAGAGAATTTCAAGCAGACGCCTCACTAAGTGTGGAGCCCGATGTGGGGCTTGATCCCAGAACCCTGAGATCATGACCGGAGCTGAAACCAAGAGTTGGATGCTTAACCAACTGAGCCGCCCGGGCACCGCTCTGACTTTTTAAGGTGTAAAAACCAAGATGCAGAAGAACAGATGCTGTCTTTGCACAGATGGGCATGGGAGGAACGGGGTGTAGCACAAAGACTTTCCACTGGATATTTTTTGTCCTGGTTGACTTTTAAAACCTGTGCATCTATTACTTTTTTATAAAAATGAAAATTACAATAAAAGGACACTAGGTGAGATTTCCCAGGACCCACAACCGACTGATCATACATTATTTTAGTTCTCTCCCAAAGCCCTACTAAAATGACATGAAAGAATAAAAAGTTAAAATTCCACTAGGGCAAAGAGAATAGGAAAGAAGATACCATCAACCGAGGTACTTCAAGAAAATTATACATGAAAATCAAATGGGTGTGTGCCTGGCTGTTCAGCTTTCTTTAGTGCAAGGCGGGTGGGGAGAGGGTGGCAACAAAAAGCAAGTCGACTAAAGCAGAAGACTCCAGAAAGTTTCAGAAATTGGAGGTGCCAGATACCTCCGAAACAGGGAGCCTATTAAGGAAAAAAAAAAAAAAGTTGATCCCCTGATTCCAATCCTTAGCCAGTCTTATCATATTACTACTGCTACCCTATAGCACAGAAGCTCAAAATTTATCATTTAAATATGTTAAACTATAATGAACACTAGGTGTTCATATATGCAACTAAACTCTACCTCTGAAACTAATAATATATTCTATGTTAATTAATTGAATTAACATAAAATTTAAAAAAATAAAAAAATAAAAATGTTCAACTAGAAAGGGGCCATACTGATGGTGACATGATATACCTTTACTAGGTCAGGGGGAATTCAGTGAAAGTCAGCACACTGAATGCTCCCTGTCCTCTGCTTTGCAATTAGAATGCTGGCCAGTGGACTCAACACTGTCCCACCCACCACCCTTGAGGGAGATTACTTAGTAGGAGATTATTTCCAAGGGAAGTCCCTATTGTAGCAACATTTAAGGATTCTCCAACCAAAAGGTACACAAGCCCTGCATCTGCACACTAGGCATCGAATCAGCTTTTCTTTAATGCTTTGTTAAATGAAATCCCATCCTGCCATCACATCATAAAATACATACATAAAAGGACAACATAAAAACAATGAAGAATTTAGACACTACTCTTGGTAGGAAAGGATATTACTTAAGATTGAACTGGCTTCATAACTAGTGGTGGAAAACTCCCTAAAAAACAGACCAGTAATCTCCACCAACATTCTCAAAATTATTAAGCACATCCTATGTGCCTGAGCTGGATTCCCGTCACGGGGCTGCTAAATGTACTTACTGGGTATAATGCAAACATAAGCAGAAGAATAAAGAATAAAACAGAGACAGGAGGGGCAATGCCACTTCAGAAGATGGAATGATCTCTCAAATGTGAAGAGTTGGAGAAGGTTTTGAAGAAAAGGTGAAGAATGTGAACTGTTCCTTGAAGGGTATGAATCTAACAGTAAGGAGAGGGACGTACTGCTATGAGCAAAGCTATAGTATGAATGGATGTGGCTGATCAGGGGAAAGCTGAAGGAGGCGTGGGCGCGTTGAGAACTTAAGGCCATCTGGGAAGGAGTGAAGTGTTACAGTTCCTAGGTGAGCAGTGAAGGTAGAAGGAACAAACCTAGATTTTATGATTAGGGCAGTGACAACTGTTTTTTGGCTTGGGCTTAACCATGTTTTAAAAATGTGTATTTGGAGTTACATGTGATACGGATCAGGGGAAGGAAAACTAGAAGACAGACCAGGGACAAACCTAATGTGTTATCAAAATGTAAGGTTATGAGTAACTACCCTAAGGCACTGAAGTGAAGGGGCTAACAGGAGAGATAAAGGAATAAGATTCAGACATGTCTAGATGTGGAAAGAGTGAAGGAATAAAGAACACATAAACTAAAATTTGAATTGAAGAATGAAAAACCACTAGGGATCAACGCTTCCCTTAACCAATGTTAGGTCTCCCCTCTCTGTCTCTTTCCCAGTTAATTTTTATTAACCAAACTGTAAGGTACTGAGGCTACAGGCATATCTTACTCATTTTTGTATTCCTGGCCTTTCCCACAACAAAGACATCACGAGCCTGTGTGTACAACTGAACCAAGAAATGTGTGGCTGAAAACACACAGGCAAGACACTGAGTTTCTGAGTCAGATGAAACATACTTATTTATTCATCCAACAAATGATATAAGACACTCTTATAAAATGTTTTTGTGGATCAAAAAATTAGAAAAGTCTATCAAAAACACAAGTAAATGAAATGGAATGGGAGGAAGCCTAAGTAATAATTGTTTACTTTTTAAAGACTGTAGATTCTAAAGAAGTACTTTTAGACTACAGACTTCAAAATCTATACAAATCTGAAAGTCCTCAAAAAGACCAAGTGCATGCTATTAAATATTATTACAATTCTACTGTAACCTAAAGATAAATGCACCTGCAATGCTATAATGGTGAACCGTCTATAACCAATGACCAGATTTAAATACGAAGTTCTAAGAGGAAGATGCTATATTGGGGATGGCTCAAGTCATCGCTTCTTTTTTTTTTTTTTAAGATTTTATTTATTTATTCATGAGAGACAGAGAGAGAGAGACAGAGAGAGAGAAGCAGAGGGAGAAGCAGGCTCCCCGCTGAGCAGGGAGCCCGATGCGGGACTCGATCCAAGGACCCTGGGATCATGACCTGAGCCGAAGGCAGACGCTCAACCATCTGAGCCACCCAGGTGCCCCAAGTCATCGCTTCTTTTGTATCCAAAGAGATCATGAAACTTCTACTTTATTTCCTCAAGAAGCACTGGTCAATGTTTTAGACAACTGTCATTTAACAAACATTTTACAGGTTTTACTGGCTTAAAATATTTATAAATACTTTTGGCCTGCATCTCTGGTTTATCAGAATCCTGTTGCCTGCATGACAGGCAACAAATAACTGCTTGGCATTTTCTAACTGTTGTACAGGGAACCCCTTTTATTTATATGACTTCTTGGTGAATTCTCAGTTGTTCAAATTGACCTTCAGTTGGACGATTTGCAGGTGACTTCAATATAGAAAGCGCTTGTTAAATATTTTTTTTGGAAGTGTTCTACCCATCATTGATTTTGAATTTTTCTGATATTAGATATCTGACATAGCTGAAGGCAAATTAGAAAACTGAGTTTTATAGACCATCAGAATTAATTCTATCAGCAACATAAAAGGCAGAAAACCGAAGTTGAAGCTTTGAAGAAAGTGAAATGTTTGCAACATTTCTGATTCTCCGATTCTGACTAAAAGATATATGGAAAGAAAGAAAGAAAGAAAGAAATGAAAGAAAGAAAGGAAAGAAAGAAAGAAAGAGAGAAAAAGAAAAAAAGAACAAAACTAATGGGGACTCCAGCAATGTCACCACCATTTTAAAGAGCAACAAGGAAGGAGGGGTATTGAGTCTCCATCTGTGGAATCAAACGGTTACCAATCAGCAGTCTTAATTTCTAAAGAAAGAACATTTTAGAACATTATTTCAAAGGTTTCTCAGGATACAAGAGAGTAATTTAAAATGATAAACATAATCCTGACACTTTCTAAAAACCTCAAATGTTTGCTTTTAAGGAGATTCAAAAAATACCCCAATCTTTAAACAAGCCATTTTTCTTTACTAACAACATGATAACCTAAGAACTCACGCACAAATGGCAAAATGAAAAAAGATTTTAAAAAAGAAAGCGTGGCAGTTCATGTATTTTTAAAAACGTAATAGAAAGACTATTGCCGTGCACGATATTTAAGTGGCCACAAAGGCAGAACTACTACATCACAATATTAAATCTCAAAACAGACATCACGATTAAATCCAAAGAAGAAAACCAAACACTATATAAATATTTGGCACCTGTAAACTTTCTTTTAATAAAAAAAATTCAAAAGCATCAATAGTACTATTGTTCTTTGTAAACAAAAATGACATTCTTTTGTAATGTACATGCCTACCTACAGTGACATTTAAAAACTGCCATTCAGTCTGGTCAGGAAACAGCAGAAACCTCTAGGACCTACCCCAACTTCTTAAATAAACGGGTTTCAGTAATGCACACTCTTGTTTCTTTTCCCAGGTTGTTATAAGAGGGATGAGAAGAAAGCACTAGATTAGCCAAGGCTGAAAATTATTCCAGCCTGCAAATCATATTACCTCCAATCACCTTCATGTTCTGTAATTGTGTCACATCACCCTGTTGAATCTTCTCCATGGCCATTTCTATTTACTTACTCACCCTCCTCCCCCAACCAAGCTTATTTTTACTGATTAAAATATAAGTTCCTGGAACCTTTCTGCCTTGCTACTTTAACCCCCAAGGCCTAGAACAGTATCTAGCACACAGTAGAGACTCAATAAATATATTTTGCATGAATGGATACTACTCAAAAGTCAATCAGATTATTGAGTCCAATAAAATATAGCGGTTCAGTCTACTCTGGATCCCATCTACTAGGGGACAGGGACAGACCGTAGATCCCTAATCTTATAACCACCCAATGTACCCTCTATACTGCTATTCATGTGATCTCTCAAGACAAATCTGATTACCGTAACCATCCCTCCCCGCCAAGAGATTACATCAGTTCGCATGCATTCCCATGGAATGCATATTATATTATATTATATTATAACATATCTATACTATCAAATATGTATCTATTCCACTTTTAATAAAGTGTAATACAATAAGACTAAATATCAATATTAATATTGATACTACTTTTAGTGGAACAGAGTCTGAAATGATCTAATTCCAGTCTACCTCACCAAACAAACCCTGTCTACCATACACTCCTCTATACAAGCATACCTTATATATACTTCAGCAACACTGGATTCAGTTTCCTGAATATTCCATGTGGTTTTAAACTTAAGCCTTGCCCATCCATTCCTGTCTGCCAATTCCCTCCCCAGTGAGTTGGTAAGCTAACTCACACCTGAAGTCCCAGCTAACAAATCTTCCTCCTGTATGAAGTCTACCCAAGTTCCATTAAAAAGGGGTAGGAAAGGGACATCCGGGTGGCTCAGTTGGTTAAGCGGCTGCCTTCAACCTGGGTCATGACCCCAGAGAACGGGATCGAGTCCAGCATTGGGCTCCCTGCTGAGCGGGGAGTCTGCTTCTCCCTCTGACCCTGCCCCTTCTTGTGCTCTCTCACTCTCTCTCAAATGAATGAATAAAATCTTAAAAAAAAAAAAAGGGGGGGGGGTAGGAAAAGAGCAGTGTGAGAGAAATACAGAGGCTATCATCATGGTTGAAACAGACATGTGACAGCTCCTAGGTACATTGTACGGACTTGGAGAGATAATGAGGGACCATGGAGGGTAAGCAGAGAAAACAGAAACACAGCAAGAAAGCAGACCAGAATTGGACGATGTTAAAGATCAAGAACAAGGTACTATATACTACCTGAGAAACAAAGAAAAGTACTGGAATGGAGGATTTGGTTCCAGTTATTAATCCGATGGAAAACAGTAAAACATTTTAATTATCATTTTTATTATGGCACACAACTTGATTGTGCTCATTCTTCAAGATAGCAAAGAATGCTGCAGATTTTTCAAAATAACTCACACTTCCAATTGCGTTTGGTAACCAGGAATGAAGACTATTTTATGAAGAAAATTTATTTATATTTCTCAGCAACATGACAACAGAGTGAAGAAACTTCCAGATTTCATTAATTTTGGCATAGCAAAGGAAAAACAAATTTGAAAGTGTTTAAGTTGTAAATGTTAATAGGACTAAATGAATTAAAATATATAACTATAATTTAGAAAAGTGTCTGGCACATAGTAAGCATCATTGTAAGTCATTACTAACACTCTCTTTGCTAGGTTCCAGTATTTCTGGAGTATCACAAACCCAAATGACAATATAAGAAACCAGGCCAAATCTAGTGGTAAGTAATCAGAAAAGCAGGGACAAATATTTTAAACAGGTAGATAAAAAGTGTAAGTGGTCAAATTTGGCATTATTAAAATACCAAGATTGAACATGTTTATGTATTCTTTCCTAAAGGATTTTAAAAGCTAAATATGGACAAAAGAATAAGCATTCAAATACTTGTTGAATGAATAATATAACATATCTATACTATCAAATATATATATATTCCACTTTTAATAAAGTGTAATACAATGACTAAATACCAATATTAATATTGATACTACTTTTAGTGGAACAGAATGAAAAACTATTAGATTCAAATTTTCAAATATCAATTATAGGTATTAAATTTATATGTAAAATGTAAAGTGAATAACGACACCAAAATAGAGAATTTTAAATCAAACAAGAGACACTATCAAAATGTCTTCTGTAGAAGAAATATTTATTACAATTCCACTAAGCAGTACTTCCGTATGATACAAAATCTACTTTATCTCAAAATAAGTTCTAAGAAAGAAAGTATTAATTTCCAGCATGAAATCTGGATCTCAAGCTGACTTTGAGATAAGATAAAAACTAAATTATTAACAAACATAGTAACAGATTAGAATATTTGTGATATATATTTAGAATAAGAAAATTCTAAATATATATTCTTCTTGGATTCTGCAAAGTAGCCAAAAATGCTTTAAGGATACAAACAAATATCAATTCACAGAGAGTATAATTAAGCATTTAGTTATTGAATTCCACTGAAAAATATCAGATAGTTAGCACATGGTCAGATTACAGTTGAGGACACACAAAATCATTTTAGATTTGTTTTCTATTATAAAATGTCTTAGACTAGTCTAAGAGAAAAGTTTATGTAGTTCCCCTATTTAAATCAAATCCATTTAAAAGGGCCCTTCTGTTGTAAAAGGCTGTAAATCAGACTAAATATTCCCACTCTAGTATCCTAAGAAACAATAAAACAGAGGTTGAGCAAGACAGAGTAAATCATTATAGTACCATTACCATTATCAATAAGCCACTCATGAAATCTGGTTTGGTCTTCCATGATATACTTCAGAGAAAGAAAATATATACAATATTCCCTTCTCACACAATGAAATGACTCAAGATTCTAAACAGATATAAATTATTTTGAGGGTGGATATAACAGTATGCTTACTTGTACAGCATGACAATTTAGATTAAGGGTTGATGTTCACATTTTTTTCAGATATTTAACTTGAGAAACACATGTAAATAAATAGTCCCTTAAATCAGATTCATTTTCTTTGACAGAATAACCACCACCATCACCACTATACTTGTTCTCATTTCATCTATACAAAAAGCTGGACTGAAATGATGATAAGATTTTTAAACAGAACCTTACAACCTTTAGGTACAATTCCTTATGTAATATTAATATTGGATTTTAGGTACTATATTTTAAATGGAGTCATTTATTTCCTGATCTTTCAATAACCACTCAATTTGAATGCTAACTTAGAAAAATGTAACACCTGTTTTAAGACCATCAGTTTAAAAACTTTTTTTTTTCAAAAATCTCTTGTCTATAGAGAACAATGATTAATTAAGATGCTTAGGGGTAGGATATCTTGGCTAACTGAAATGCTATGCTTAAGTCAGGGTAATTGAATTCACTTTATTAATGCTATATCCCAAAATATATATCTCTGATGGATCATTATTCTGAGGATTATTCACTCTGAATTGTACTTGATGCAAAAATTCTGGAAATACAGGAGATTCACCCTGCATCTTCTGGATAATGGTCTCAGAATATTCCTCAGAATTTTCATTTGCTTAATTCTCCTAAAAGAGGTAAATATTAGAGGCTTGTTAGCAGGGCTCCCAATAAATCAGTGCTTTAATCTAACAGAAGTACAGCAATAGTTTTTTCTTTCAACATTAAATTCTCAAAACTGTTACTACATTCGCCCGTCATGTATATGGGAAAAATTATTTTTAAAAATCAGGTTAACTCTGGTCCAAAACCTCCTAAACAGTATAAGTCTTTCTGCAAATGAATGGCCTAATGATTGAAGCTTAGTTAGGGAGAGTTATTTAGAACAGTTTTTTAATCTGCAATTAGGGTTTGAAATTTAATGCAGTGGCTGTTGATCTAAAATTCACCTGAAATTATTTTTCACAGACTATTAAAGACAAAGGCTGGCTCAAATATATATGAAATATAAAAGAAACATAAAAGGTTGCAATATAAAGTACTTTAAATATTAAATATAAAGGCATATCATATATAAAGTATGAAAAGTTTAAAATATTTTGCATTTTGACCCATAATACAAATGTTCTCTAAATCATGAGATTCAGTATTTAGTATACCTAATAATAACAACAGTAACTATCATTTATTAAATATCTATTATGCGACAAAATTGTTCTGGACCTATGATGTACAAATAACCTCATTTAATCCTGACAACACTTCTGCAAATTAAATATTGTCTCTACTTAACAGAAAGAGAAGATGAGGTTCAATTTGTCTTTAAAAGTAAAAAGAAGAACCAGAGTGGGGATTCACCAAGCTCAGACTCCAAAACCTCTAACTTTTCTGTAATACCACTTTGTCCTTGACAAAACTAAATAGAGTCAATCCTCATTACCATTTGAGAGTTCCACATGTACAAATTTGCCTACTCACTAACATATATCTGTAGCCCCAAATCAATTCTCTTTTTTAAAATTTTATTTTTAAGTCATCTCTCTACCCAACGTGGGGCTCGAACTTACACCCCCAAGATTAAGAGTCGCACGCTCCACCGACTGAGCCAGCCAGACGCCCCACTCTCAAGTCAGTTCTTGTAGCACTTCTAGGGTCATTCAGGAGCACTGAAAAATTTGTCCCCTGGTGCATGTGTGCATTCCCCACTGAGGTCAAAAAAGACAACAGTACCCATTCCTGTTTCAGCTCTAACTCTGTACACAAGTGTTGTTTTTGTGGTTTATTTGGTGCCCCATTTTTCAGTTTTGTGTTTTTTGCAATTCATTGTTTTAAATGAACCCCAAGCACAGGGCTGAAGTGCTGACATGGGTTCCTAAGCATAAGAAGGCCATGACGTGCCTTGAGGAGAAATACACGCATTAGATCAGCTTGTTCAGGCATGGGTTATAGTGCTGTTGGTCATGAGTTCAATGTTAATGAATCAACTATATATATTAAGTAAGGTGTTTCTAGACACAAAGATACGTAAAACAAGGTTATGTATTGATCGACTGATAAAAATGTCATGACCGGAGGCTCACAGGAACCTAACCTGGTATTTCCCTTAGGAGCAATGGTTCAGTATTTGCTAATTAGTGTTCAGGGCGACTTTAGAGAACATAACTATGGTGAATAATGAACAATCCAATTGAAAACTTTTCCCCGAAGAATGTTCCCATTAATATTTCAGTGAAAGACTCTTCAGTCATTTCCTTCAGAGGTCATGACTAGCTGTGCAGTCACCACTCATCTGCATAAGAGAAAGAAACCTCTCGCTGCCATTCTGTTTCATGGGTGTAGCTACATGTGTCTGCCTTTGCTCAGAAAATTAATCTCTCTTCAAAGCAATCTGGCTTTCCAGTGTGAAAGTCTGAGGAATTAAATTTAATTCTTATTTCTGGATGTCATGGGTACTGTTTAAATATGACTATTTTGTGAGATTATGATTTTTAAGACTAGACTGTTACATACAATATGGACAGCATGAGAACAACAACAACAACAAAACTTAGCAGAAGAATTTAAAAATATCAGCACAAATTGGAACTCTTACCTTTCTTGTCCAAGTCAGATATTTTATTGAAAAAAAAAAAAATTACAGTACTTAAAAATCCAAACAAGGACAATTCAGGATTGAAAGAAAGAAAACCTGAAGGAGCCCATTGTCTTCAGTAAAATTTGAATACAAAAAAATGTAGACCAGGAAAACAGTTTATGGCCTAATGCACTTGTTCCATGATAAACACACATATATAGTATTTCTCCATCAAGTGAAACTTAATCACCTTTTTACAATTTAGAGAGGGAAGGCAGCTTTTACTATGGTTAAGCCATGTATCATCAATACCATGAAGCTAGCCTATCAGATGTAATAGCTTCTATAAAATACCACAGTGAGATTGCAATAAGCCTAGAAAATGGGCTACAAATCCCAGCTATGCTCAAGCAAGCAGTGAACCAAAAATAAAAATAGGTAAAACTGAACCAAGAACTAGATAGCATTCATCTAGATTCATGATTGGTAAGGCAAAGTTCATAGGCCAAGGTTTTAAAGTGACTTATTCAGGTCTAAAAGGCAGTCATTATACAAAATAAAATAAAAGCATTTATGTAATTCAGAAAAAAAATCACGAATTTTTACTCTAAAGGACATAGCACAAAAAAAGCTTACTTACAATGACCAAACACCACATTATTGTACCTCTAAAATATCACTTTAAATATGCAAAGGTAAAGATACTCGAAGTTGCACTTTATCATATTTAATCTCTCCAGTTTAGACAAGCAATCTAAAAGATGTCACACGCTTTCTGCTTAATACATTTTCTGAAATCTTTCAGACTGTAATACCTTTAGGTAAAAGAAATGTCAACTTTAAGTTTCTTTCCCAATCACCATATTTAAGTTAGCCATTAAATGCTGAATTAACAATTAATCCATACAACAATATAAAAATACATGTATTAAATCACAGTTTTCATCAATTATTGGAACGTAATAAAAAATACTCAACATTTTAACATACCATTTTGAAGAATTCAAATGGCCTGAATGTTGTAGAGTGTCTAAATTGTACCATCAATAGAAATGTTACATTTTCCCCTCTGCTTATGAAAATGAGCTCATGCAAGTATTTCTGACACTCACAGTGACACATATGGTCTGCCAAGGGTGTGCAAGCAGCTCTCACTTTTAAACATGACAATATGATTCAGAGGCATACAGTATTAGTTGAAATACCAGCTTTCACATGATTTCCAGAAGCTCTAAGCCAAAATGATAATTTTGAGTGGTTGCAGGTATCAGACAGAGCAGGTAATTTAAAAAGTAATAATAAATTATTCTACTAGCACAGACTAGTTATCACTGTAGTTAGCTTAAAACTAGGATGATTTTTTTTTGTAGTACAATGAACACTATACTATAAAATACAATGGGTTTGCAATACAGAGCAGATTTTCCAAGTAGAAAGCAAACTGAACAAAACAGAAATTCTAGTAAAGATTATCAACCTTACCTACTACTCATCTTAGCCCTTGTTAAAATACCCTGAGTAAAATGCAAATATTTTAAATAATGCTGGTTATATAAGACTTCTCTAAAAATGAGCCATAAATGTCAATGCATCATGTTTATTTACAACAGTCAGAGATGTAAAAATTAGTTCTTAACCAGTCACAATATAAACATTAAGGAATACTTATGTGAGATCTGGAAGTTTTCCATTTTCTAGGTTTTGTTAGTATTTTGGCAAAGCAAGTAATACATAAATGGGTTCAATGTAAAAAAAAATCATAAAAGAGAAAAATATATAAAATTTACAGTAGTTCTACCCACCCTGGGCCAACCTAGATCCCTAAAAAGCCTCCCCAACCAGGTTCACTTCTGACTAAAGGAAGAATACCAGTCCTCCACAGCAAAAACAGCCCCATCTTTTCATCAAAGAGGCTCTCACTTCAGTGATATTCCTCCGGGGGAAGAGGACAGGAGCCAGGTTCCCTCGAATGTCATTCCCCAGATGTTCAAAACGTAACTAATTTATTAGCATTAGAAGATTTGGTTTATAGGGGAATCTCACTGGTCCAGTTTGTAGCCTACAAAAAAAATGGATTATTTTTAAGTATAACATTAGAATATGAATAAAGGATGAGGATGTGGCTTTTTATTCCATAGAAATGGATACATTTCCAAGCATGACAATTAAACAAAAAAGCATGCCTACCATTGAAGTTGTGGTCCCTCCCGATTTTTTAAAGTTCTTGGAAGGCATTCCATGAAGGCGACTGAGTCTAGCTTGGAAACCTGGAAAATCAAAGTCCTCAATTTAGGAGATTCTATGATCACTGTTCCTATCAATACAGAATTCAAAATAAGTCGGAGGTAGGAAACGTCTTATACACATAGTAGCGGGGAAAATGCAAAACACACTTAAAAGATCTGAAGCAATGCCTAGTAGCGTTCTAATGAGCTTAGCACACAACCACTGATTATTTAAGATTTATGGTATTATTCAATAGGGCTTTTCTTTCCTCCTAATTTACCTTTCTAACATTTCAACATCTTCACACTGGTCCTAGCAAGGAGGCAAGTCAATCTTTCTAATAATTAGAATGCATGATTAATGTAGTAGCTGAATTACTGTTTGACATGTGTCTTTACAGCATCTTGTGTTTAGACACTTTCATTTCCATTTTAGCCTATCCTCTTTTAATGGTTATTCCTAGATTCACTATAAGCCCACCATATTCAGCAGTCAGCAAGTGCTACTGACCTCTTCTTCCCGGATGTGACATAAGAGGGAAAGAACCAGTTAAGATACTTTCAAAGACAGGATCTGGTAAATTTTTGTCTAGCTCAGTAGGGTCTTCCTTGTCCCACCAGGGCACAATTCCAGTGATGCCGCACGCTCCACCTGATTCCTTCTCATAAAACCAGTCACTCTGCTCATCATCACCTGTGCAAATACAAGAAATCCCCCAAAGACTGTTTTATTATCCAAATACACAGAGTTACCAGATTTAGGTTTAAAGAATGCAAGACAGCAATTAAATCTGAATTCCAGAGAAATGATTTTTCATATAAATATATAGTACCTGCACAAAATTTTTAGTATGTCTAAATACTGAATGGGACACACTTATATTAAAAAATTATTTGTTATATATATACCTAAAAATCAAATTTAACGGGGGATCCTGTATTTTACCTGGTAATCATTTACATAATCAATACAGAAAACTTCTCATTCTATACCATGGCTTCATTAAAATGTTTTTTAACACTACAACAAGAACTGCCAACATAAGCTGCTATGTTTTAGAACCAATTAAAAAATGTGAAAAACAATAATACAGGTTATTTCTAGGGCAAAAACTACAGAGAAATCCATTTAAGTTACTACCCTTTCCAAATTAAAGAAAAACAAGCCTTAATCTCCTACAGGGAATTTAAAGTATAAAACTGTAGAACCTGTTCTCTGCAGCTGATAATGGTATATAATTAGCTTAATTTCATGATTTGTATGGAGTGTAAAAGGGGAAATGATCATGAACAGATGTGACTAAATGAAATTAATCTGATTAAGTTCATTAAGAAATAGTTGTGAAAAAGTTGATTTTAAATGAAAAGTGACAATACCACAGAGTTTACAAAGAAACTATTACTGGACTATGACAAGCAAGGTATTTTTAAGGCAGAACACTATCCATAGTAAGGTGGACTTTTGGGAACACCCACGAGTGTAACCATGGAGAAACGATCCATTTAAAATTCAGTTTAAAATGTACTGAAAAGAAAATGTGAATCAACAGTATTTTGTTTTTAAAACAGGAACAAGGGGAAAAAATACAGAAGAAGGCAGATGGCTTTTAAAAATAGGTGGCAAATAGTTTTTTGAATATGATCCTAGATTCACTCAAGTCTTCATGATTCTTAGAAAAATTAATTCTGGTTTTTAAGAGGGTCATCACAACTGCCATAAAGTTTTTCCCTTTACAGAAAGAGATTTCTGATTTCCAAAATCTCTTAGTACAAGTATTTTTTAAAAGCAAACTAGGACAAAAACAAAGCTTCAACTGAAAATGACTTTACGAGAAACAGCCATACTTCAAATTACGAGCGAGTGAAGTTTAAAGCATTTGGAAAAGCAACGCCACCAGTTTATTTCAATTGAGGATTTAATAAAAATTAATAAAAATTAATTTTAAAAAAGGCACATTTCAAAGCACATAAATATTGGTACTTTTACTGAGAATTATATTAACATTTCCTAGAACAGGTATAGGTACAAGAAAAGAAAGGGAGTCACTTGAAACTAATTACCTTTCATCTTGATTCCAACTGAAACAATGTTAATTATACAAAAATGAGGTTATTTTATTTTTGATGTGATACACAACCTTGTTCTTAGCAGGGAAATCAAATAGCTAAAGATTAAGAACTTGAGCTCTGAAGTCAGTCAGACCAATTAGAATTGCAGTGTTATGTGACATTGGGGAAGGTATCTCGACTCTATGAGCCTAAGTTTCATCATACCTCCCAAAAAAGAATCTCCCAGGGTTTTCTTAAGAATAATATAAAAACCTAAAGTAAACTGAATGAAAAAAGCACTTAGAAATGTAAAATATAATAAGCTCATAATAAATGCTAGCATATTATTTTAAACCACTCAAAGCTTTTCAAAGATGGACAGACTTGTCCAAAAGTTATTTTTTTTTAAGTTTTTTTGGGGGCGCCTAGGTGGTTCAGTCGTTAAGCAACTGCCTTCGGCTCAGGTCATGATCTCAGGGTCCTGGGGTCAAGCCCCGCATCGGGCTCCCTGCTCTGAGGGAAGTCTGCTTCTCCCTCTCCCACTTCCCCTGCTTGTGTTCCCTCTCTTGCTGTGTCTCTCTGTCAAATAAATAATTTTTTCATTTCCTTTCATTACCAAATGCAACATTTATAAAAACTTAGTAGACACATGTATTTAAATGAGAATTTAGGTATATTATCAAGGTAGTCAAACTCACTCTGAGCCCCGAGGTTCTAGCACATTTCAGCAAACTCTCTTAACTTTAAAAAGTCTTTGGTCTTTAAAACAGTATGTACCTATTTATCTGGAATATCTATGGGTTTGTAAGTAAGCCAAAATGAATGATCAATTTATTTTATTCCTACCAAGAGGAATGAACAGACTAAGAAAAAAATGCCTAGGTAGCTATTGTTTTCTTCTTTTTTCCTATCAATAGACTATTTATAATTTAAAACAATAAATTTGGGGTCTTTTTTAATCCCTTAGAACTTACTGCTTTCCTCTAAAGATTCTCAAGAAAGGCAGATAACATTTGCAGGTATGCCTCCTGCCCTCTGAAGGTTTCTCCTATTTTCTTCCCAAATAGATGGTTTCAAAATAATGCCATGTGAAAGTGTGAAAAGCTTCAGGGATCTTTAAAGATGTAAAAGACCTAAGTTGTAAGACATGACTGTTTTAACAGTTTACAATATTGAATTCATGAAAACTGTCTACTTACAAACTAGGGAGGATGAATAAATGTCACAGCTGAATAAAAATGACAAATGACTTGCAAATCCACCTTTACTAATGCTTAAACAGTATTAAATACATTCGGAATCAGGCAGAGAATGAGAACCAGTGTCTTGTGAACTTGCTAAGAGATAAAATTGTAAAGACTGAGGTATGTAAAGCTTTCTTAAGGAAGATAATCCTCCCTTAATATTATTAGCTCCACAGGCTAGCTTTTGGAGATAATCAATTACTTTAGGTCATGAAGACAGGATACTGTTCATAGTATAAAAAGAACTAAACCCCAGTCCACTAAGTAGGTGTGTGTAAGTTAAATGGGTTGCCATCATCAACTTAAGAAATAACTAGTAATAAGCACAACTTTAAAATGAAGACGTTTTTCCAAAGGAATAAAAAAATAGCATTTCAGTACCTTGTCTTCCCTCATCATTGGTAAATAAGCCAGCATCAGTGCTGCTGAGACTGCTGGAATCACTGTAATAAGGGAAAAGGAAAAAAAAAAAAAAACAACAAAAAAACAGATCAAAAGAACAATTGATCTCTCAGTCGTAAAATTTTAAAGAGACATGGCAGCTCAGAGATGAAACTTAAGCCTGACAAAGATCTGAAAGAAAAGATGATTTTTTTTTAATCAAACTGCAAATATTCTGGTTCCATTAACTACAGAGCATATTATTTTTGGCACATAAAACCACAGGAATCTAATGGGACCCTGACAGTAAGCCAGATGTGACTGCAACGAGGTGCTGACACAATTGATGTATTTTATTATCTGCTTTCATCAAATGCTCACTGCTCCTTTCTTACACCGTGCAATTCAGCCTGAGCCCGGAACACCACTGCTCAATAAAATGGGGAAAGTCTCAATCAAAAGCAGGCTAAGCCTTTCTTCAGCATATGAAATAGAAGGGCCCGAGATGAAATTACTTTTCATGACATTTGCAAATATTCCAGAAAAGACATTACTTAAGAATGCACAACAACTCTATTACCTGGCAAGGAAGAAAAAAGTTTACAATGGTAACAATCCATTAAATCAAAGTTAAAATCTCTCTGAGCAAAAACAGCAAAATACGGAATATTGCCAATAATATTAAGGAGAGTATATGTAAAAATAACAGGTTCTCCTACTTCCATAGAAGTTCGAGTGTGATACAAAGTCCTATTTCACATACAAATTAAAACAAATAGGAGATATTTGACTGACATGAACTGTCACTATTAGTCATGCTTATATGAAAATCTAGTTAGTTAAAAAAACCACAAAAAAGCAGATCATGTAGTAAAGGCTTGGCCTCTAAAGAAAATTGATAATGTTCTTTAAAAATTCTCATATACTCTTCTTCCTGTAATTCTTAATTTTAACCAATCAGGAAGTTGCCCCAGGAGAATTTTATAATACTTTTCTCGTTAACATGTACAACCCTGTAACCTGACTTACTAAACAAAACTAATCTGTTTAAAAAAATTAATCTGTGGGGAGCCTGGGTGGCTCAGTCGTTAAGCATCTGCTTTCAGCTCAGGTCATGATCCCAGGGTCCTGGAATCGAGCCCCACATCGGGCTCCCTGCTTCACGGGAGGCCTGCTTCTCCCTCTCCCACTCCTCCTTGCTTATGTTCCCTCTCTCACTGTCTCTCTCTATCAAATAAATAGACAAATAAAATCTTCAAAAAAATTAATCCGTTTTAAAAATATTTAAATTGAGAGTTTAGGATTAAAATTATAGATGAGATCTAAATCCCTATGTTTTCTTTTTTTAAAATTTTTTTGTTAACATATAATGTATTATTTGTTTCAGGGGCACAGGTCTGTGATTCATCAGTCTTACACAATTCAGTGCTCACCATAGTACATACTAAATCCCTATGTTTTCTGAATATAGAATATCATTTCAATTATTTGATTTTTAAAAAATAAAAAAGTATAAGGATTTATTAAATGGTACATTTCCCCTAGGAACTCTAAGTTAGTACATTTTTCTTTAACTTTCTTCATGTTAGGAGAATATATAAAGCTCCCTATACTGCACAAGTGTTAATTAAGGAATACTTTCTTAGACAATCACATCCATAATTTCTTATTTACAAATGCACATGCTCTCCTATGCACAGTGATGTCTGAGTATTAAAAACACTTTGGAAACTTCATCATTTTGCTATTTAGCTGTCCAAACTACTGTTGATTTTTATTTTTTTTCTCTTCAGTGATTGCGTAGTGCTTTCTTGTTTGCCTGTATCAACACAACCCTAACACAGGGCCTTATCCTACACACTTGAGTCACAATTCTTGTTCTGAAATCCTTGAGGCAACATGTATTTAAAGTCCACAATTTTTCAAATTTTGGAAAGATATGTTCTAAAATGACTAATAGGGGTCTGGGGTAGAACTCCAGAATCAAACTTATTAATATATTTTTTCAAATAAATGAATGAATATCCACATTAAATCCAGGTCAAGCTAGGTCTGGCCACAAATGAGTTAGTTTTTCACAGCTTTCAGAATTCAGATTTATAGATAAAGGACTGTGAGATGTGAAACTATGTGCTCTTTTTCTGGGGGGGGGGGTACAATGGTTTTCTAATTTCTGAGTTCAGATTTACCTCTTTTAATATTCTACATACAACCAGGCTCATTGTTTACAAATACAACTTGCTGACTAAAAATATTATGACATCTTGGATGGGATCCTGGAACAGAAAAAGGACATTAAAGAAAAACAAGGAAATTCTAATAAAGTACTGACTTTTGTTAATAATGCATCAACATTGGCTTATTAATTCTGACAAGTGTATCAGAATAATGTATGACATTAACAGCAGGGGAAACTGGGTATGGGATATATGGGAACAGGATATACAGAAAATCTCTGCACTATCTTTGCAACTTTTCTATAAATCCAAAAGTATTCTAAAAGGAAAAGTTTATAAAACATGAATGTATCTACGCATATATATATAAATTAAATAAAATAATAAAATGTTTTTTATTAAAAATCTAAAATTACTTCCCCATACTTGTTGGATTAAATGTGGATTTCAAGGCTCTGTATGGATGAGCCCTACCTAAATTCTTCCCATCTCCATCTCTGGTCCTTTTATTTATGTTCTTTTTCCAACTCGTATCCCAATCTTCTCTCTCTTCTTTTTTTTTCTGAAGATTTTATTTAAATTCAAGTTAGTTAACATATAGTGTATTTTTAGCTTTAGGGTTAGAATTTAGTAATTCATCAGTTGCATATAACACCCAGTGCTCATTACACTGAGTGCCCTCCTTAATGCCCATCACCCAATTATCCCCCACCCTACTTCTTCTCCAGCAACCCTGTTTGTTTCCTATATTTAAGAGTCTCTTATGGTCTGCCTCCCTCTCTGTCTTTATCTTATTTACTCTTCTTAAAGATAGAAGGAAATCAGACTCCCCCCTAAGAGCAGCTTAGTCCCTAACGATCCTTGTCTTCATTTGGGATCTTTTTACATGTGTTTTAGACAATATGTTTCCTTATTTATATTTCACCTCATTGACATCTAGCTAGTTGCTCCAAGTACATCACGTAGTTGTTAGCATGTTCAATAAATCAGAACAAGAACTTCTAATGAAGCAAGGTTTTTCATTTTCAGCATCTGACAGCCATTATAGCTTATGTCCAAGGACACCTCTTCCCATTTTTTTTTAGCATGATATATTCCACAAATGGCTGTCAAATTAATGTTTGTACAGCAATCCCAATCCTCTGCCCCAATCTGTTCATTTCCTGTATTTTTTATTCTTGAAACCAACACATCATCTGAGAATCTTCTTTCTCATTCATCCTCCCAAATACAGTCAACCTTCCATTGATTGCAACTCTTAAAATTGCTCTATTTCTTTTCCCTCTACTATCACTGCCATAATTTACCCCTCACCTAAGGATGGATTCGAGGTCAGTGAAAACTAAATAAAACACTGTTACTGAGATCATGTTCCTTGAGAACATGTAAATCTAATTGAGTTTCTTCATAATTAAAAATTCTTCACTGGCTTCCCATTACTTACATGATGAAATCCAAACTGCCATAGCACACAAGGCCTTCATGACATGCTTACTGCTGTGGCCTCAACCACCACTTTGTTCTAGAAATAATCAATTACATGTACTTTCCCAGATACATCACTTTGCTTCATGATCCAAGCCTTTGCACAAGCTGTTCCCTCTATCCAGGATTGCCATTTCCCTCCCTGTCCAATATCTGAACAACACTCAGTGCTTGCTTAAACCTCAGCTCCTTCAGGAAGTCCTCCTTCACCAGTATTTTCTATGCAGCACACTTCATTTTCATTGTTTGCTTATCTGCTATTCCAAACTATGGGGCTGTAGGCAACAGGATCTGTCTTATTTAGTAATCTTCCCACAGAAGGAATATGCATCTAGCTCTTAGGTGACAATAAAAATAGTTACATAGCTAAGTTTAAAATAAAAGAAAGGGCACCTAGGTGGTGCAGTCAGTTAAGTGTGCGACTCTTGGTTTTGGTTCAGGTCACGACCTTGGGGTTGTGAGACTGAGCCCCCGAGTCAGGCTCTACACTCAGCACAAAGCTGGCTTGAGATTCTCCCTCTCCTTCTGTCATACCCTGCCCCCCAAGTGTGCTCTCTCTAAAATAAATAAACCTAAAAAAAAAAGACGAATAAAATAAAATAAGTATTTAAAAAAGTTATTCTGGAGTGAAAACATCCTCTTTGAAAATTTGTACCTGGGCTGTTGACTGCTGGGTAGCCTGATCATACCTAATAGATACTCAAATATTTTTTACAATGAAGAAAAATGAAGAGAGTTTCATCTCATTTTTCTTCCAGGGTAGGTATCTGTCGATAAAAGGCAGACATCAATAAAAGAGGGGCTTGGAGGATCAATCCAAAAAGCAAGTAATCTGCAAATAATCCAGAAATGGACACTTATCTCCACTGCCACACACCCTCCCTTCCCAGCAACTGAGCAAATTAATCACTTACAAGTCAGGCTAAGTGGTCCTCAGTCACAGTGGCCCAACACTACCATAGAAATAATTTTCATTCTGGTATAAAAATGTCAGCTTTTTTGGAAGAAAAGCAGATACCATAAACTGTTCAAAGTCTTCCTTAAACATTTTTTTTTTTTGGAGCAATTTTTACTTCTTCAGAAAAATTACATAAATAGCAAACCATCTCTAATAAAGGGCCCATCCTATAAACTTTTACCAGGTCCGATTCATGTTTGTAATCATATTTATAAGCAAATATATACATATATATATATTAAATATATATATTAAATCCATAGTTCACAATCTACATGATTAAAATGATGCCCATCTTGCAAATTAAAATAAAATATTCTTTCCCAGTAAGGAATTTTTTTTTTTTCTGGATCATAGTTCTGTGTTTGGTTTTAAGAAGATGCCTAAAAGGATGAACAGTGTCAATACTTTCTCATTTACTGCAGTAGCATTAATTCTGTGTAAAAGAAAAATGATCACTTACCTTTTGACGCTGTCAAAATAGTACTTAACAATTATTGTGCTATACCTGCTTTCTAGAATAAATAGATTAGACTAGCTGCCAAAGGATCATTGCTTTTCTCATTTGTCTAATGACAAGAATTAGGTTTTACAATTCATAAATGATCAGAATTCCCAGCAATCTATAGACTTCTTAAAATATCAAGCCATACACATTGAAGTGGTATCAACTTTTGATTCTCAAGAATCAAAATAAACTGATAAATTGTGACACTAAAAAGCACCAAAGGCTAAATAAAGCTCTATAATTAAACAAATAAATAATTATAAATCCAATTCTAAGAGTTACAAATGTGCTGTTATTCAAAAGCACATTCGTTCCCATTGAAAAACCATTTCCTTTTCTCTTTATAGCTGAAAATTAAAATCTTTATAACACAACCAAAAGACTTCGTGTAAATCAAATAAGCAATTTTGTTTTGTGCTAACCATCGTAAATTATAAGGAAATATAACCATGGTTAAACAGTAATATCACTATTATTATATTTTATATTATAATAATAATTTTAAAATAGAATTAAAATACAAAACACATTCAAGCACAAACAATGGAGACACATATTTTTATACTTAGAGAATATAAAAGTCACCTTTCACTCATGAGTTCATCTGAAACTTTTTGCTCTTCATAGTCCATTTTGTCCTTATTGGTCTGGCTTATTTCCTCACTTTCTAAAACTACTCCTTCATCTTGGATTTTTGGCCCTTGTCTAATTATTTTCAATTTCCTTTTTTTGACTTTGTTCTTGGTAAACTCTTGATATTGGTAAGCTCTGTCATTGTCCATGTCCTGATCTCTACAACCTTCAAGGGGCTGGGCCATGGTCCGTTTGTTAGAGATGTCCTGTGGGAGGTCCACTGCCATGCGTTTTACCTTTCTCCTTCTGCGCAGAGTTCTGTTCCCAAGGTTGTCCACAGTAAAATCCGATTCGTGCCATAGAGGTCTTTTTCCCCGTACGTTATTGTTTAAGTTTGATGATGGCCTGCGCTTAGCCACTAACATTTGGTCATCAGAGTCACTATGATCTTTTTTATTATTATTGTGATTCTCTCTGTAGTCCTTGCTTGGTTCTTCTAAACTAGAATCAGTGCCTTCACTTAAGCAGTGGCCAGGCTCCCATGGGTGATGAACATTATATGACCTTCGTTTTCTCCCTCTCCGTTTCCTTGCCTGGCGTTTCAGAGGACAAGACATGCTTCGAGAATGATCACCAGTTTCAGCAAATCCACCTCGAGCTTGCTCTGAGCTCTCCTCCAATGCGGAGACAAGATCATGAACCAGTTCTTCCATGGTTCGACTGAAATGCCTACATTTTTAAAGAAAGAAAGAAAAATTAAAGAAATCAGTATTAACCTAGTTTATTACAGCAGACAATTCACTCTAAGTCTAAAATTAAGTTATTATAAAGAAATGTTTAAAAGCGATTTTTCTATCCAAGATACCAGTTTTAAATATTCTGACTCATTTTTAAGCTCCTTCTTTTTGTATAAGTTTTCATTAAACGTAGGAATTACTTCAAGATACAGTAAGCATAATATCAGCAATGAAATATCCCAGTAATTTCATTTTTCCTGTGTAATTATGGAAGTTATTTTTGCTAAATCATTGTTCATTAGTCTATTCCTGCCCTTTCCCTAGTTTTCCTAGAACAGATACAGAACTTTCTCAATCCTTCTTCCAACTACCCCCTCCCCGCCAACGATTTCTAAATGAAGAAGGAAGCTGTACAATTCTCTACTCACCACATGGTCTACCCAGTCACTACCATATGAGGGAGATGGAAAGACTGACAGGTACTTTCAAAATTTGTTGTAATATATGTAAAAAAAGAGTTTAACCAGATACTAGACATATATTTAGGCCACACTAATCTCATAACTCAGTCAAGCAGAAAGTATGTTCTTATTCAAACTGGAGCCTCGCTGGTCTAAAATGGCCCATTATTTTTTTTATAATTCATTCTGAGACAATCTTTTGGTTTTTTTTTTTTTTTTTTTTGTAAAAGGAGGGGTGCCTGGGTGGCTCAGTCGTTAAGCGGCTGCCTTCGGCTCAGGTCATGATCCCAAGGTCCTGGGATCCAGCCCCACATCGGGCTCCCTGCTCAGTGGGAAGCCTGCTTCTCCCTCTCCCACTCCCCCTGCTTGTGTTCCCTCTCTCGCTGTGTTTCTCTCTGTCAAATAAACAAATTTAAAAAAAAAAACAAAAAAAACAAAAACCATTGAACTACGTATGTTACCAGTGAAAAAATTATCTACTTGTCAGTTAGGATAAAAAGCATTCTTTAGGAAAATTATACTGACCCTTTCTAAACACAACTCCCCAAAATTCTAAATCAGTTGGCGATGGGGCGCCCAAAATTGTTTTTAATTTTTAAACATTATAGGTAATTCAAATATGTATCTTTCTTCTAAAGATCATGAACAATCATTTCTGAGTTCTAGAAGCACCTAGGGATCAAAATATTCTCAACTACAGAGGTCTATATAATTTCCAAGTCTACAGAAGGTGTAGACACTTTTCTGTAAAGGGACAAATAGTAAACATTTTAGGCTTTGCAGTCCATTAGGTCTCTGTCATAACCATTCAACTTCAGCCACTGTAAGGTGAAAATAGCCCTAGGCGAGACATAAATGAATAGGTATGGCTATGTTCTAATAAAATTTTATTTACAAAACGAAGTGATGGCTGGCCATAGTTTGCTGACCCCTGGTTTATATAGTCTGTACCATCTATAATTTTAGGCATTTGCAAGTTCCCTATAACAAATTTAAACTTTGTCTTTTCATTTTAACAACCTGAGAACAAACACACATTGTAATTCAACTGGATTTACTACTTATAAGGTGATGTACACATACAGCTTCTAATACAAGTACTTACTATGTGCTATGCCCATTTTTAAGTGTTTTACATGCATTAGCTCATTTCATTCTCACATAATAACCCTATAAGGTGGTATATGAGATACACAGAAACAGAGATGTTAAGGGCAATTTGCCCAAAGTGACACACCTAGGAAATGTTAGAAACAGGTTTCAAACTCCAGCAATCTGGTTCTGGAGCCTGAATGCTCAACGAAGTACAGCCAAGAACAGAATTCTAATACTACACAATTCCAGTATCCAGTTCTCATTTTTGTTTACGAGTGCTGTAGCAGCAGGTGGTCCTATTTTAATTGTTCAGACAGATTTAATATACATCTATGTAAAGTCAAATGACTCACAGTTAGGCATTATATTCTTTTGAACAGAAAATAGGAATGGAAGATCTGAATCAACGCAAGGCACAGGGCAGTAAAAGTGGTGAAGGTGCGTTGAATCTGAAGAACCAAAGCTGTAGCCATGAGTAAAATGTACACTGTAAGCAATTAACTAAATGGAGATAGTGTCTCATTTAATGTGGGTTTGTATTTTCCAGATCTCCTTCGGCATTCTGAATGAATAAAACCTATATGGACACACATTTTAAAAAAAAATGTGGCGATTCGAATATATATTTTAAACAAACTCTAGAGAACCACTAAAAGGGTCCTATATGTTACTCAGGTTTCAGATCTTTGCATTTGATTATAAGAAATATGCGTCTAATAGGAATTAGCATTAAGCCAAAAAAGGGCTACAGTTCTGACTACGTTGATCCAAATGGGTCTTTTCTCCATTACCTCTATGTTAATAATCACCCTTTTGTTTTCCTTTTATTACAACAAATATTTTGTTCATTTCCTTTAATACTATTTCTTTGGAAGAAATGTAGTCCGAAAGACCTATTATCTCTGAATATAATACTGCACCTTTAATAAAATTCACTGGAAGCCACTTTAACATGTATTATAATAAAGATCCTTTGTCTAAAAGAAGACTCAGTATCACCCGGTTCTCAAGTAACTTACTTTTTGAAGACTTAGTTTTCTTATCAATGGGTGAATGACTAGGTCTAAATATTAATGTGAAATTAACTCAATGCATGATTATAATCTCCAACTAAAATTGCAGGTTACTTCGGAAGTTATAATCTAGTACTTTACTTTAGAAAAGAAAATGTGGTGGTCCTAACATTAGATAAGGGTTAGCAATCAGATTCAATCCACTGAAATTTATCTTCAGTTAATTTCATTTAAAAAATATTGCTGTAACAAACATAGCTTAGGAAAATATAACTGATGGTATTACTAACAATGTATGCCAAACTTTTGATTTTATTTTACTTTATTTATTTATTTGACAGAGATAGACACAGAGAGAGAGGGAACACAAGCAGGGGGAGTGGGAGAGGGAGAAGCAGGCTTCCCGTGGAGCAGGGCGCTGGATGCGGGGCTCGATCCCAGGACCCAGGGATCATGACCTGAGCTGAAGGCAGACGCTTAACGACTGAGCCACCCAGGTGCCCCTGTAAGCAAAACGTCTTTATAACATCATTAAAATTGTCACCTTACTTGATTTTATACTGTTTTTTTTTTTTTTGAGAAAATAAAATACCTTAAAAAACTTTTAACTAGAAGAACCCAATTTATTCCATGATGTTACTCAAATAGGAATCAGATATGACTATCAAGTAAAACAATTACTTTAAAAAGACTTCTTGGGGCGCCTGGGTGGTTTAGTTGGTTAAGCGTCTGACTCTTGATTTTGGCTCAGGTCATGATCTCACAATCAGAGTTGTGAGATACAGCCCCATGTCTGGCTCCATGCTGGGTGTGGAGCCTGTTTGAGATATTCTCTCTCCGCCCGCCCCCAACTCTCTCTCAAAAAAAAAGAAAGAAAAAGACTTCTTAAAAACCCCATAAAAACACACACAAAAAATACATTTAACATACGTGCCATTCAGAGTTCAAACCACTTTTTTCCCCTTCAGTTTCAACTAACCAGACTCCTGCAAGCCAAACCCCTGTTAATGAGCCAATAATATTAGAGTCAGTCAGTCAAGCTGCTTCACTTATATCTCTCAGGGAAAACTGGCATCAACTGGCCTCACAGAAATAAAGTCATTATAGGAGACCATCACATGATCAATAGCTCATTTATTTCCTTGGCAGTAACACTGAAAATCATTGTATGGAAACACTTTATCTTCAAGATATTTTCTTAAATAAGGTCTTTCCTATTTAAGAGGAAACCTGGAAATATATAACTTTCTTGTATAAAAACCTGTGTTTATTAAGCATTCATACTTGTAAAGTTTAAATTATAGTAAAATTAAGTGAATTACCACTTAGTTAATTTGAATAATAGTCACATTTATAAAACAATTTCTCTTCATTTGGAATTCAATGGAAATGATATCTTTTGAGAATAGTTTGCATTGGGTATAATATCTAAGATAACCGTTAACTAACAGCTTTCTTAAAATACTCAAAATGAATAGAATTATAGTCCCACTATCTATATAAAGTTGGATTCTGTAAAAGGAAATGACCTGAGTAGTCAGGCATTTTGGTTTTGTGTAGGCGGTAGTACATTACGTAAAGTTTCTGGTTCAAAAAAGAAGACTCAGGAAGCTGCCTTAGTCCAAACTTACTGTTCATATGTTCACAAAGGACTGGCAGTTGACTGACAAACCAAGGACTCTCAAATAGCAGTCAACAATGTATAAGCAGGCATGGTAGGAGATGAAGCCCAAGAAAGCCAAAACTGATCCCCCCCAATAACTAAGAGCTAACTACTCTATCAACAACTATTACTTTTTGAAGACTCTCTTAGCAATAACTACTATTCCTAAGAGGATAAAATATAGCAACTACAGAAAAATTAGGGAACAATTTCCTTGCCTGGACAATGACAAAAATAATTACATAATAAGACGACAGATATGTGTGTCTACTGAAGAAACCCAACAAGTTCATTAAAAACAAAAATATTTCCAATGTAACAAAAAAGGTAATTGACTACAACTGTCAAATATCCAGATAAGGAAAAAGAAATCAAATATTCTTTATCACCTAGTACATGGTAAAATTCTCATCTTCATCTCTGTAAAACACAGATTATTTCTTCTACAAAGTTAAGTAGCTCTAGCAGTGGAGTGCTAAAACGAAGTTAAATGTTGCTAAATACCATTGCTTAACTGGCTTTTAAAAATATAAGGAAATAGTCATTTATGTATTAGTTTCTATATGATTAAAAACTCAATGTGTACAAAAACAATGTATGAGGAGTACCTAGTCAAGAGCTATGCTGATGAATGTATGCTATGACTGATCACAAGCTTAAGAAAATAGTTTCAGAATTACATGTCTCGATATTCATGTTACCTTTTACTTAAGAAAGGAAAGGTTCTTTGGTCATAAAAGTACAAATTAAAATTAACATATAATAGTATAGATCAAGACAATGGGTGACTAAACATGCAAACAGTGAGCCTTAAAGATGCCACATCAAGGGCTAAATTTCATGACTAATTCAACAAAATATTATCTGCGAGAATTATTTTAAGTTTGATTAAAATTTCTGCTGCTCATGACAATTTATAAATTTCCTTCTTTAGTGGTAATATATTTGTCAAAGTAAGTCTTTATCTCAGCCTAGTAACCTATTGAATGATTAACAGAATTAAATCCTTTTATATATCTTGGGGAAGGCCATCTTAGGAAAAACAGAATAACCCTAACATTAAATGTTAACATTTAAGCTAGTTTAGAAATTCCTTGACCTACCTATTTAAACCATTAATCAGAATTAACTTTTTCTCTTTTTGAAAGAGGTAGCAGGGAGGTAGGGGAACATATCTTATTATAAAACATGTAAATAATTGTAACTTTACATTAACACCAGCCAATGCATATCGAACAGAATTCTCTAAGTGGGCGAAAAGGCTGGGAGGAACCTGTAGAGAACAGGAGCTTTAAAGTCAAATCTATGAATCTGGAAGCTAAATTTGACTATTAGCCAGAGAACCTTGAACAAATTACTTATCTTCTGATTTTGTTTATTCATCATAAAAATGCTGTAATTTCTACCTTGAAGGGATTCTGTGGGATGAGAGTGGATACTTATGTGTGAGAGCAGTCATTTCATCTTTCAACAACCTCTATACCAAATAAAGTGGTCACTGAAATACCAAATCATTTTGCTTTTAAGGTAGAACCACACTACCTGAATATTATATATTCAATAAATATTGAATAGTTACCATGTATGATCAATGAATCTGATACATACCACACTGAGTCCTGAGGATATAATAATAAAAGCACAGACCTTATCCTTTCTGTGTTCTTAAACCACTGTGAATCATGGGGAGAAGGGGAATAACAGACATTTGCAAAAATCTTGCATGCAATTTCAAGAAATTTGTGCACGCCTTAAAGATTTTCAAGGATCTTAAAAAAAAAACTAAAAAACAAAAAATTAATGCTGTGTATCTGAGTTAGTCCTATACAGATATACAAATATAAAAAAAATAAATTATAGAAAATCATCCTTCCAAGTGAACAGTCTCAGGTTCTCTACCAAAGAGAAAAAGCTCATTTCCTATAATGGGCCCCAAAGCTCCCCTAACTTGCACTCAACTGGAGGTGCTAATGGCAATTGCTATTTTGTTACCACAGGAACACCCAGAAAGCCTTCTTTCCTCCTTAACAAGCCATCTGGGGGGGGAAAAAAAAAATCATACATGGCTTTAGAAAAAAGTATTAATTCTACTTTCCAGATAGTCATTTAATAAGGCAAGCTCATTTATTCTTTAAATTTGAAAAACATTCTTCTGATTTCAACTTAATTTAACGACTTCAAGAGTCATTCAAAACTTCTTACACTCTAATCACTTTCCAAATGTAAACTACCGAATAAGAAGCTGCCTAAATGAAATAAAGACGAAGTCTAAAACAAACAAATAATTTAGCGTCTAAAAAATAATTCATTCCAATTCATGTCAACATGCATATATTAGAGCACATCTAGGCAAGTTCTAATATGTATCAGATGAGTCTCATTCATTGATCATACATGGTAACTATTCAATATTTATTGAATATATAATATATTCTGAATTTCTAGAATAAGAATGAAGACAACTTTTTATTACAGGTATCTAGCATAATGCTTGACACAGAACAGATTAAAAAAAGATCTGTTGAACAGACCAATGAATGATTAAATGAATGAATGAATAACAGGAAAAAGTATGACTTCACTAAAAATTTAGACAATCCAGATTTCAAATTTTCTGCCACATTAACAAGGCAGACACTCTTAATTTTTTAGCTAAGTGAATGTGGTGGTAAAGGATAAATCATCAAAGATGGTTTAAAAGTTTCCAGCTTGACATTCATAAAAATGCTAAGAAACTATACTAATATTAATGAGTTCCTTGGCCAAAATCACACTGGCCATTGCTTTGATTCCTCATTGTTGAAACAGAAACCTGACTCAAACATATCTGATAGTATTGCATTCACCTCAAGATAAAATGACAAAAAAAAAAAAGAAAATAGGCATTTATTTAAAAAAATGCACATTTTCCACTATGCAGTTTTTCAGACCTAAAGATCCAAATAATAACTAAATAGGAATGAAACTACAGAAAAAAGAAAAAAAGATCCAGAATTAATATAGTTTATTCTTAAGGTTTTTTTTTTTTTTTTTTAAAGCAAACCACATAAATTTAAATATATAGTTTAGTTCATACTATCAATAATAATTCAGTATTTTCATCAAGGACTTAATTGTAAAATTTGTTTAGTTCAACCTTTAGAATCTCAAAAACAAACCAGAAATTGATTTTAAGTATAAGTCACTAATAAAGTAAAAAGTAGTAAAAGTGTATCTAAATTATAAGTATGATCTACCCATTAAATTAATCAAATTTTAAAAGGCAGGTTTACAACAAAATACTTATGCTTTTTGGTCCTTAATTTCAAAATTGTATGTGAATGATGAGGCAGGAAAAGGAGACAGACACTCTCAGCTATGTTTTGTAAAAATGTAATATAAACCACTTACAGGAACAACTTGCACAAAAAATATATTCATTTCCTGACATACACAAAAATCATAGGATTTTTATTATTTAATTGTATAAAACTTGTAATTAGGAATAAATTACAAAATAAAATATCAGTTCTACTTTCAACAAATTGTTAGAGAGAGATAAATCATCTATTATTTACCCATTTGGTGCCTAAAAACTGAAAATCTAACCTTGACATTGGAGAAAAAGTTGAAGTCAAGATGGGACGTCAGTGTAACAGGAATTCTAGGTGAGTTAAAAAATCAGCATATTCTTTCCAGTTTGGATATTCCTGAAATAGCGTACCGTAGTCAGACAAATAGGATGTATACCAGGATGGTTAAGAATTGTTTTTATTTTTTTTTATTTTTATTTTTTTTAAAGATTTTATTTATTTATTTGACAGAGAGAGAGAGAGACAGCGAGAGAGGGAACACAAGCAGGGGGAGTGGGAGAAGGAGAAGCAGGCTCCCAGCAGAGCAGGGAGCCCGATGCGGGACTCGATTCCAGGACCCTGGGATCATGACCTGAGCTGAAGGCAGTCGCTTAACCAACTGAGCCACCCAGGCGCCCCAAGAATTGTTTTTAGATATACCAGAATCACGATACAAATACGGTATTTGGGCTAGTTATTTAAACCATATTTGTTCCTGTTTCACCATTTCTAAAATGCAAAAAAACCCGATAGCACCCATCTCAAAAGGTTTACAGGAGATATATGTCCATAAAACCTGGCACTAAGTAATGACTCAGTAGTAGCATCCCTGGCGGCACTGAGACTTCATAACTGGGATAAAACATAATACACTCATAGTATGGTAAATGTCTGATCAATGAAGGAAAAGAATTTCATTCAGAAGCACTGATTAAGCGCTAGGAACTATGTTATACCCTGATGCCATAAGAATGAATGAATTCTATGCTGATAACTGAAAATAAGATAAGCACTTTAAGAGAATTGAAGGACGGTTTCTCTGTATCATAAGGAGTTACCTAACTATAATTTGGGTAGAAGGTGAAAGGGAGAGGAAGTCATACTTTTTAATTAAATAGTCATCTATCCTACACATCAGTATCACTACAGCAAGAGCAGACCAATCTATATAGCACATTTTGTCTCGCTCCCTTAACAAGGTATTGATTGAATGGCGAAACATTAAGAAAGGTACCTACTAGATTACTGAAGAGGGAATTCAGGGGTAATGGAAATGTCCTATATCTTGTTTTGTGTGGTGATTACACAGTATATACAATTGTCAAAACTAAAAATACTAAACACGTAAGAAGGGTTTTATTTTATGCTAATGCCATAGGACACCATTAAAAAATATGGCTCATTTAAAAAAGTACTTCCTGCTTTCTCACTGGAAAATGTGAGATTTTAAAAGTGTCACCAAATCTATCCCCATTATAAAAGGTTCTACAGAATGATCTAATCTCATTCAAAACATTTTAGGCAAGATATTCTTTTCACTTGTAGTGATAGGTGATGCAAAGAACATCTTTGAGATCACAGACTACTAGAATCCTTCAAGGTCTCATTCACTGCAGAATCTAAGAATGGACATACATTTTTTCAGCCATAGTTCACCTGTTTTTCAATGCTTCTAGTTTGACACTGTCAGTGGGAAATTTGCTTGTTTCACTGCTTGTCCTGTGTATGCCTGGAGGAAAAGGTCTTCGGGAAAAATAGGCCTGGCATCACAGAGTTTTCAAATAGAAATCCAAAACCCAGCTTCTAGCCCCAGAATGTGCATGGCAATTTTGGACAACTCACTTGTGCTCATGATAATCTCCTGTCACAGCACTGTCATGAAGATAAAGCGCATTAATTTGTGAAAGCACTTTGAAAAGTCAAAGCAATTATTCCAAAGTGGCACTGGAGATGGGGTACTGCAGACACAGTCAAACCCCAAACAAATCCTGGCATTTATATGTTCTTAGGGAACACTCATACATATCTCATTTGAACTAGAATGGAACTTTTAAGGAGTAGAAACAGGTAGGTCACTCCCACTGCAAAAAAAAAAAGGGTGTGTGTGTGGGTGAGGAGGTCTCTTCCAGTACTAAACTTCCAGAACTCTAGAATTCTGGGATTTGATCTTCCAAGACACCTGGTATAATCTAGTAAATTAAAAAAGGGAAGTGAGGGAATAAGGCCTATGTTAAGAGAAATTCTTTTGTCCCTAGCCTTGTCAACAATCAACGATACGAATTGCTCTCGAACTAGAGAGAGACCTTTACTCCCAAAATATCGTAGAGTGTTAGGCAATCAGAAAGCATTTACTGTATTCCTTCACAAATCTTTAGCACACACCTCAACGCCTTCCTCAAATCGCTTCCATCCCAGGCACGAGTGAGAGCAAGGCCTAAGTGTCTTCAGATCATCCATCACAACTCCCTCCCCCTCCATTCCAGGTCCAGCGGCCTCCGGCCCTCACACCCTTTCCTGATCTCCCACCCTCAGGGCCGCCAGCCTCACCAGCTGTTCCCGGCGGCTGGAGCTCCGATCGGTTGGCGCCCGGCGGCCCCGAACATTAACGACACCCAGGAGCCTGGCCTCGAGGCTCCGGCCCGAGAACAGACTCCAACTACCAGAGTACCAGCGACTTCCAAAAGCAGTTCAGCATTTTGAGCTGAGCTTCCGGAAGCAGACGGGAGGCGGAAACCGGATGCCGGGAGCAACCATTCCCTCTCCTCCCCCACCGCCCTCCTCGCCTGGAATCTCTTCCTTCTACTCACAGAAAAGAGAGAGGCAAATCCCAGGAACCTTTTCCTACATAAATTTCTTAATTTTTCTGCTAGTATTCTGCAAACTGAAACGGGGTGGAAAATAAAAGTGGAGTACACGAGAAGTTGAACCCCCGGGACCCGCATTATGGTTTAGCCCGGTTGCCGTGGAGACCGATAGTAACACCCGCCCTCGGGCAGACGCCGGGAGGCTATGGCCACGTTAGCTCGGCTGCAAGCTCGGTCGAAGTTCGTAGCTCAGCAGTACTACTTCAGGAACAGGTAAGGCGTCAACGAGGGAACAGCGCAGAGGGCTGTCTTCACCCCAGCCAGGTGTTCCTCAGCAGGAGTTTCCTGTTAACAAAGTTCCTGAATCAGTAAATACCACCCACTTCTCCCCTTCGTTTGTCGTCCTGAAACTTAATCGCAAGTTTAAAAAGTAGTGTTACCATGGTGGGGGATTATAGATGGGAGTGGGGGCGAGACATAGTTACCAGCTTGAGAGGATTTAAGAAACAGCCCACTATAGGGGCGCCTGGGTGGCTCAGTCGTTAAGCGTCTGCCTTCGGCTCAGGTCGTGATCCCGGGGTCCTGGGATGGAGCCCCGCATCGGGCTCCCTGCTCGGTGGGAAGCCTGCTTCTCCCTCTCCCACTCCCCCTGCTTGTGTTCCCTCTCTCGCTGTGTCTCTCTCTGTCAAATAAATAAATAAAATCTTTAAAAAAAAAAAAGAAAGAAAGAAACAGCCCACTATAGATAAAATTGTAGAATAAAGTGTTTTTCTTTGACATCATCACTCCACAGTTTGATGAAACCAATGTCCTCCCTGTTGAAGTTTTAATAGCCTGACTGGGATCACCCAGGCTCCCTAGCAGGGTGCGCTTAGTGTGTCTCCCACCTCCCTGGGGATTCGAGCCTCCATTATTGCACAAATATTGACTCAACTGTTCTAACGACTCATTTGTCTTCCCAAAGTGACAGTATCTAAACTATTCTGATAAGATAATCAGTATCAATATGTTAACTAATAGAAGAGGAATAAGGAAGATACTAGTAGCCTTATCCATCTGTCTACACCCAAACTTCTCCCTCGGGGAAGAGTTTTGTTTTGACCACGGCTTTCTGGAAGCGATGCCTCAGGGGATTTTCCAATTTAAGAGAAACAGTAAAAGAGTCAATTAGATAATGGTAGACCATAGTGAGATGGCTGACCAAGGAAAAATATGTCGGTAAGACAGGATTTTGCTGAGCTGTTCTTAGTCTAACATTTATCTCCCCTACCACATTCTTAGAGTGCTGCGTATCTCTTACAGTACTTACTCACAATTCAATTTTACGTTCTGTTTGGAGATCTCTATCATGCCTCTGAAATGGGGAGTGCCTGTTTTTTGCTTATCATTTAGGTCTCTAGTGTCTATCATAGTTCCTCATTCATGATAGATGCACAGTAATTCTTTGTCTAATAATTCCACAGATGAGTCGTTGAATCAATCATTGGTCCTGGTTTAAGTAAACTACTAAAAATTGCTAAAGATAGAAATTACTTATTATGTCTATATTACTATGATTATAGATAAATACCTTACCCACTTACTGAGCATTCATTTAGAGGATGTGTCCTATGTTCATGATATGCCTATATGAAGAAGTAAGCTGCATCCCTCCTGATGTTCACAGCCAAATGTGGAATATAGGCATTTAAAAAGGAATTACGGTAGAGTAAGGATGAACAGGAAGTGAAACAACTAACATTTCTTGAGCACTGATTATATGCTGGGAATTGTGCTAGGAACTTTTTCATATAATACTTCATTTGGTTATCACAGTGTTGCAAGTTAACTTATTAATCTCTATTTTTAGAGCTCAAAAACACTGTTCTAGAAAAAGGCTGGTGAAGTGCCATAGAAATGCAAATAGACATGATTTTTTTTCCTGTAGATTTCAGTGTCAACTTTTGTCCCCATCTCCTGGCTTTGGGCATAGGTACATTTTCCCCAAATTGGAGGTTACTTGGAGAAGAGACTAGAGCTATGAAAAGTCTGTGATGAGAATAGGCTGGCATTCCTTACATTTCATTTATTATTATTATTATTAATATTTTCAATAAAAAGGAAAGTCTCTAAAGATCATGAAGGAATCAAAATTCCAAAGTTTGCCTAATTAAAACAACAAACAACAACAGGGTATTGATAAGTTTGGGGACAGAAACCATATAAAATATTAATATATGAAAAAAGTAAAAAAGGTGGTTTCTTTAAGAAATTATTGTCATTTCCCATGTGTTATTGGCTAGATCAGCTCTTTGTAAACTGTAGTGTACATTAGAATCACTTAAGAATGTTGTTAGGATATAGATTCTGATTCAATGGGTCTCAGTTAAGGTGAGAGAATCTACATTTCTCACAAGAGTTCCTGTGAGGCCCCATTTTGCAAAAAAAAAAGGGGGGGGGAGACTTTGTAGAAAAAGAACTACGTATGGGTCTATCATTTAATTCTTAAACATCCTTACAAATTATATATTTATTCCCTCTTTGCATGAGGGAAGGAAAATGAGATTTATACAGAGAAAATTCACAAGCCATTCAAAGTAATGTTAGTTTGATGGAAGGATATTAAGCCAAGAAACCAGAATAGATGGCTACTGTAGAGTTAGAATTAATGGTCTACACAGGTGTAAACTTTATTAAAAATGTAATGAGAACTTTTACAGAAATAAAATTAAAGGAGAAAGTTTTTAAAAAATTTTTTAAAACCAATTTTTTAAAAATATTTTCAGTTAAAAATATAATAAATGAATTTAAAAATAGAGTAGTCACTACTGAAATGTAAATGCTTTAGGAAAGTAACATGGAGGACATATCCAGGAGATTTAGTATGTGAATGGTAGTCACTGCAGAATTAGGGAGTGGGAGTGAGAAAAAGATAAATTAGTAATAAAGAAATAACCAAAGAAAACATTCCTAAACTAAAGAAAGAGTATGGGCTTTGAATGGAAAGGACTCTGAGTACCAGACAGGATTATTTTAAGACATACTTCTTAGATATTATCTGGCAAAATTTCAAGGATACAGAAAAAAATTTTACGGGCTCCTAATCTAAGACAGAAAAGATAAAGTTATTTGCCAAGGAAGAGAGAAGCATTGAATGGCTCATGTGCAACACAGGGACCTAGAAGAGAAAAGGACAATAATTACTGATTATTCAAGGCAATATCTAAAAAACCTAAACCCAACAAAGATCTTACTCATTTTTTTTTGATAAAAGAAAGACATTTTCAGATACATAAAGACTCAGAGTTATGCCATCCATATACTCTTTCTGAGGAAATGTATTTAAGAAGGCACTCTCTGAAATCAAATGAGAATTAAATTAGAACAAAGATCTCAAGATAGGGGAAGAGGAGCAAAAGAAATAATAGAAACAATAATGAACAATTATACGTGTAGTATTTGTAGTTAAATCGAGACGAACACTCTTACTGAGATTTATGGGATACCTCTAATTCTATGCAGTTAAAGGAATCTAATAGGCACTTGCAGTTTGCTTCCTAAATATCTCCTTGTGCAAGTTCAAAAATTCATTAATACATTTTGCACCTTCCGAAGTCTTGCTAATTGTCCCGCTAATACGTAATGCAGGTCATTCTTTATCCAGCTTGTAATACCAATTTCCTCCCCACTCTTCCAGCCTATGTGATAATAACAATTATTCTAGAGGCCAGTCTCTTCAGTGACCTTAGAACTCCCCACAGTCTCTCCCAGTACCCAGTCCCAAAGACAGTGCCATATGTTTAAAGTTTATAGTACTGCTTGCCATAGTATCTTTCAGTTTTTATAGTTTTATGGAGCCAAAGTTGTCAGTCTATTTTTTTGACTTTGGGGATTTTACCTCTCTTGGAATGATCTTTCTCAACCATGGTTATAAGAAAATTTTCTGTATTTACTAACAATATTTTAAAAGTTTTATTACATTTTTCTTCACTGTGCAATTGTGTTTATGTGCATGCATCGTGTGAGAGAGGGGCTTAACTCTTAGTATAGAAATTGTCTCAAACCCTTAATCGAACATTCCACACTTTGTTTACTGGTTTTAAATGTTGCAAGACAAATTAAAGTTGTAAAAATTGCAAAGGAAGAAGCAAAATTGACTTTATTCACTGACAACATGATTGTGTGCATAGAAAACTAAGCTACCTACAAAAATGACCTAGAAATAAATGAATTTAGCAAGGCTGTAGGACACAATACCCAATACACAAAAATCAATTGTCTTTTTATATAATAGCAACGAGCAATTGTAATTTAAAACTACAAAAACAATTCAATTTATAATAGCCTCAAATGCATGTCACTTTATCTGTTGACCTTGTAGAAATCTCTTGTGTACACAATTTGTGCACAAAAGTATTTTACGTACAGGGTTATGTGTAAAGGTGTTCGTTAAAGCGTTATTTCTAATAGGAAAAAAAAACCCTGAAAAGTTTTGAGATGCCATTCTTTTGTGTGTATATACACATACATGCACATATATACATACATATATATTTAAAAATACTGAAATAATCTGAAACTTAACAAAAGTTGCAATACAGTACAGAGGTTTTTTGTTTTTGTTTTTGTTTTTTTCACAAATCATATGAGGGTAAGTTTCAACCTGATGGCCCATTGCAACCCCCCCCAATTCTTTACACTTAAGGGCATTGGATAACCACAATTCTACCATCAAAATCAAGAAATTAACATTGATTCATTTCTGCCATCTAATCTTCAGACTGCATTCAAGCTTTGCCAATTGTTTCATTAATGTTCTTTATAGCAAAAGGATCATATGTATCTTACCTCTTTAGTTATCTTTAATATGGAACATTTTCTCAGTCTTTCTTTAATTTTCATAACCTTCTTTTGAAGATCACAGATCAATTATTTTGTAAAATTTCACTCAATTTGGGTTTATCTGAGTTTTTTCTTCTTGATTCAATTCAGGTTATGTATCTCTGGCAGAAATATCACAGAAGTGATTCTGTAGTCTTTTTAGTGCATCCTACCAGATATTGCATAATTTTAATTTGTCCCATTACTGATGGTATTTATTTGGACCATTGACTAAGATAATTTCAGCTAGACTTCTCTACTGTAATGTTCTCCTTTTTTCCCTTTGTAATTAGTAGGTATTTTTAAAAAGCAGGTGATTTGAAACTGTGTATGTATTCTGTTCCTCCTCAGTTTTTCAATTTGTTTATTATGCATACCATTATGGACTCATAGGTTCCTATTCTGTGGGTTAACATTACTTCTATTACTTATGTTCATGCTAGCATTGTCCTCTATTTGTTCAATGGGAGCCACTAGAAGCTTTTCTTTGTGTTCTAATCATCATCATAATTTCTTGCTTTCTGACACACACAAAAAATGTTCCAGGCTTATCTTTTTCTTTTCCCACCCCAGCTCTGGAGTCATCCATTTCTTCAAGGAACCCTTGCTTCTTTTAGTGGATGCCCATGCCATTGGGTGTTGCTACTCTCAGACTCTCTCAAGTGGACAGAGCTAGAAAAGATGTGTATGTATGCATTTGCATGCAATCTACATCTGTACTTACCCACATTTTTCATTTTAAACATAAAAAGTCTAGCAGTTCATGA